>NW_027175380.1:0-317500 GCF_028021215.1 Eschrichtius robustus | reverse complement strand
CACTAGTGTTTTAAGGAACAGGTTAAAAAGAGAATCATAATGTGATTTCTTGATAATGGGTGTGTTCCTTATCTTCTCCTAGTGTCTAAACTCTTCTCCATGGCTGGACACCCAAATAATATTCCTTGACGTGCTAAGGGGTATCTAGAGAGTGGGATAGGTTTAATAACTACCCTAACCCTAACGCGTACCCTAACCCTAACCCCTACCCTAACCCTAACACGTACCCTAATCCTAACCCGTACCCTAAACCGAGCCCTAACCCTCAAACTAACCCTAACCCTAACCCTAATCCATACCCTACGCCGTACCCGAACCCATAACCTAACCCGTACCCTAACACTAAACCTAACCTTAACCCTAACCCTAACCCTAAGCTACCCTTGACTGCTTCTGCCTCCAATAGATTTCCTAAGCACTAGTGTTTTAAGGAACAGGTTAAAAAGAGAATCCTAATGTGATTTCTTGATAATGGGTGTGTTCCTTAACTTCTCCTAGTGTCTAAACTCTTCTCCATGGCTGGACCCCCAAATAATATTCCTTGACGTGCTAAGGGGTATCTAGAGAGTGGGATAGGTTTAATAACTACCCTAACCCTAACGCGTACCCTAACCCTAACACGTACCCTAATCCTAACCCGTACCCTAAACCGAGCCCTAACTCTCAAATTAACCCTAACCCTAACCCTAACCCATACCCTACGCCGTACCCGAACCCGTACCCTAAGCGGTACCCTAAAGCTAACCCTAACCCTAACCCTAACCCTAACCCTAACCCTAAGCTACCCTTGACTGCTTCTGCCTCCAATAGATTTCCTAAGCACTAGTGTTTTAAGGAACAGGTTAAAAAGTGAATCCTAATGTGATTTCTTGATAATGGGTGTGTTCCTTATCTTCTCCTAGTGTCTAAACTCTTCTCCATGGCTGGACACCCAAATAATATTCCTTGACTTGCTAAGTGTTATCTAGAGAGTGGGATAGGTTTAATAACTACCCTAACCCTAACGCGTACCCTAACCCTAACCCCTACCCTAACCCTAACAAGTACCCTAATCCTAACCCGTACCCTAAACCGAGCCCTAACCCTCAAACTAACCCTAACCCTAACCCGAACCCATACCCTACGCCGTACCCGAACCCGTACCCGAACCCGTACCCTAAGGCGTACCTTAACCCTAACCCTAACCCTAACCCTAACCCTAAGCTACCCTTGACTGCTTCTGCCTCCAATAGATTTCCTAAGCACTAGTGTATTAAGGAACAGGTTAAAAAGAGAATCCTATTGTGATTTCAGGATAATGGGTGTGTTCCTTATCTTCTCCTAGTGTCTAAACTCTTCTCCCTGTCTGGACCCCCAAATAATATTCCTTGACGTGCTAAGGGGTATCTAGAGAGTGGGATAGGTTTAATAACTACCCTAACCCTAACGCGTACCCTAACCCTAACCCCTACCCTAACCCTAACACGTACCCTAATCCTGACCCGTACCCTAAACCGAGCCCTAACCCTCAAACTAACCCTAACCCTAACCCTAACCCATACCCTACGCCGTACCCGAACCCGTAACCTAACCCGTACCCTAACACTAACCCTAACCCTAACCCTAAGCTACCCTTGACTGCTTCTGCCTCCAATAGATTTCCTAAGCACTAGTGTTTTAAGGAACAGGTTAAAAAGAGAATCCTTATGTGATTTCTTGATAATGGGTGTGTTCCTTATCTTCTCCTAGTGTCTAAACTCTTTTCCATGGCTGGACCCCCAAATAATATTCCTTGACGTGCTAAGGGGTATCTAGAGAGTGGGATAGGTTTAATAACTACCCTAACCCTAACGCATACCCTAACCCTAACACGTACCCTAATCCTAAACCGTACCCTAAACCGAGCCCTAACCCTCAAACTAACCCTAACCCTAACCCTAAACCATACCCTACGCCGTACCCGAACCCGTACCCTAAGCCTTACCCTAACAATAACCCTAACCCTAACCCTAAGCTACCCTTGACTGCTTCTGCCTCCAATAGATTTCCTAAGCACTAGTGTTTTAAGGAACAGGTTAAAAAGAGAATCCTATTGTGATTTCTTGATAATGGGTGTGTTCCTTATCTTCTCCTAGTGTCTAAACTCTTCTCCATGGCTGGACCCCCAAATAATATTCCTTGACGTGCTAAGGGGTATCTAGAGGGTGGGATAGGTTTAATAACTAGCCTAACCCTAAAGCGTACCCTAACCCTAACCTCTACCCTAACCCTAACACGTACACTAATCCTAACCCGTACCCTAAACCGAGCCGTAACCCTCAAACTAACCCTAACCCTAAACCTAACCCATACCCTACGCCGTACCCGAACCCGTACCCGAACCCGTACCCTAAGCCGTACCCTAACCCTAACCCTAACCCTAACACTAAGCTACCCTTGACTGCTTCTGCCTCCAATAGATTTCCTAAGCACTAGTGTATTAAGGAACAGGTTAAAAAGAGAATCCTAATGTGATTTCAGGATAATGGGTGTGTTCCTTATCTTCTCCTAGTGTCTAAACTCTTCTCCATGGCTGGACCCCCAAATAATACTCCTTGACGTGCTAAGGGGTATCTAGAGAGTGGGATAGGTTTAATAACTACCCTAACCCTAACGCGTACCCTAACCCTAACCCCTACCCTAACCCTAACACGAACACTAATCCTAACCCGTACCCTAAACCGAGCCCTAACCTTCAAACTAACCCTAACCCTAACCCTAACCCATACCCTACGCCGTACACGAACACGTACCCGAACCCGTACCCTAAGCCGTACCCTAACCCTAACCCTAACCCTAACCCTAAGCTACCCTTGACTGCTTCTGCCTCCAATAGATTTCCTAAGCACTAGTGTTTTAAGGAACATGTTAAAAAGAGAATCCTAATGTGATTTCTTGATAATGGGTGTGTTCCTTATCTTCTCCTAGTGTCTAATCTCTTCTCCATGGCTGGACACCCAAATAATATTCCTTGACGTGCTAAGGGGTATCTAGAGAGTGGGATAGGTTTAATAACTATCCTAACCCTAACGCGTACCTTAACCCTAACCACTACCCTAACCCTAACTCGTACCCTAATCCTAACCCGTACCCTAAACCGAGCCCTAACCCTCAAACTAACCCTAACCCTAACCCTAACCCATACCCTACGCCGTACCCGAACCCGTACCCGATCCCGAAACCTAAGCCGTACCCTAACCCTAACCCTAACCCTAACCCTAAGCTACCCTTGACTGCTTCTGCCTGCAATAGATTTCCTAAGCACTCATGTTTTAAGGAACAGGTTAAAAAGAGAATCCTAATGTGATTCTTGATAATGGGTGTGTTCCTTATCTTCTCCTAGTGTCTAAACTCTTCTCCATGGCTGGACCCCCAAATAATATACCTTGACGTGCTAAGGGGTATCTAGAGAGGGGGATAGGTTTAAAAACTACCCTAACCCTAACGCGTACCCTAACCCTAACCCCTACCCTAACCCTAACACGTACCCTAAACCGAACCCTAACCCTCAAACTAACCCTAACCCTAACCCTAACCCATACCCTACGCCGTACCCGAACCCGTACCCGAACCCGTACCCGAACCCGTACCCTAAGCCGTACCCTAACCCTAACCCTAACCCTAAGCTACCCTTGACTGCTTCTGCCTCCAATAGTTTTCCTAAGCACTAGTGTTTTAAGGAACAGGTTAAAAAGGGAATCCTAATGTGATTTCTTGATAATGGGTGTGTTCCTTATCTTCTCCTAGTGTCTAAACTCTTCTCCATGGCTGGACCCCCAAATATTACTCCTTGACGTGCTAAGGGGTATCTAGAGAGTGGGATAGGTTTAATAACTACCCTAACCCTAACGCGTACCCTAACCCTAACCCCTACCCTAACCCTAACACGAAGCCTAATCCTAACCCGTACCCTAAACCGAGCCCTAACCTTCAAACTAACCCTAACCCTAACCCATACCCTACGCCGTACACGAACACGTACCCGAACCCGTACCCTAAGCCGTACCCTAACCCTAACCCTAACCCTAACCCTAAGCTACCCTTGACTGCTTCTGCCTCCAATAGATTTCCTAAGCACTAGTGTTTTAAGGAACAGGTTAAAAAGAGAATCCTAATGTGATTTCTTGATAATGGGTGTGTTCCTTATCTTCTCCTAGTGTCTAATCTCTTCTCCATGGCTGGACACACAAATAATATTCCTTGACGTGCTAAGGGGTATCTAGAGAGTGGGATAGGTTTAATAACTACCCTAACCCTAACGCGTACCCTAACCCTAACCCCTACCATAACCCTAACTCGTACCCTAATCCTAACCCGTACCCTAAACCGAGCCCTAACCCTCAAACTAACCCTAACCCTAACCCTAACCCATACCCTACGCCGTACCCGAACCCGTACCCGAACCCGTACCCTAACACTAAACCTAACCCTAACCCTAACCCTAACCCTAAGCTACCCTTGACTGCTTCTGCCTCTAATAGATTTCCTAAGCACTAGTGTTTTAAGGAACAGGTTAAAAAGAGAATCCTAATGTGATTTCTTGATAATGGGTGTGTTCCTTATCTTCTCCTAGTGTCTAAACTCTTCTCCATGGCTGGACCCCCAAATAATATTCCTTGACGTGTTAAGGGGTATCTAGAGAGTGGGATAGGTTTAATAACTACCCTAACCCTAACGCGTACCCTAATCCTAACACGTACCCTAATCCTAACCCGTACCCTAAACCGAGCCCTAACCCTCAAATTAACCCTAACCCTAACCCGAACCCATACCCTATGCCGTACCCGAACCCGTACCCTAAGAGGTACCCTAAAGCTAACCCTAACCCTAACCCTAACCCTAACCCTAAGCTACCCTTGACTGCTTCTGCCTCCAATAGATTTCCTAAGCACTAGTGTTTTAAGGAACAGGTTAAAAAGAGAATCCTAATGTGATTTCAGGATAATGGGTGTGTTCCTTATCTTCTCCTAGTGTCTAAACTCTTCTCCATGGTTGGACACCCAAATAATATTCCTTGACGTGCTAAGGGGTATCTAGAGAGTGGGATAGGTTTAATAACTACCCTAACCCTAACGCGTACCCTAACCCTAACCCCTAACCTAACGCTAACACGTACCCTAATCCTAACCCGTACCCTAAACCGAGACCTAACCCTCAAACTAACCCTAACCCTAACCCGAACCCATACCCTACGCCGTACCCGAACCCGTACCCGAACCCGTACCCTAAGCCGTACCCTAACCCTAACCCTAACCCTAACCCTAACCCTAAGCTACCTTTGACTGCTTCTGCCTCCAATCGATTTACTAAGCAATAGTGTTTTAAGGAACAGGTTTAAAAGAGAATCCTAATGCGATTTCTTGATAATGGGTGTGTTCCTTATCTTCTCCTAGTGTCTAAACTCTTCTCCCTGGCCCGACCCCCAAATAATATTCCTTGACGTGCTAAGGGGTATCTAGAGAGTGGGATAGGTTTAATAACTACCCTAACCCTAACGCGTACCCTAACCCTAACCCCTACCCTAACTTTAACACGTACCCTAATCCTAACCCGTACCCTAAACCGAGCCCTAACCCTCAAACTAACCCTAACCCTAACCCTAACACATACCCTACGCTGTACCCGAACCCGTACCCGAACCCGTACCCTAAGCCGTACCCTAACACTAACCCTAACCCTAACCCTAACCCTAAGCTACCCTTGACAGCTTCTGCCTCCAATAGATTTCCTAAGCACTAGTGTTTTAAGGAATAGGTTAAAAAGTGAATCCTAATGTGATTTCTTGATAATGGGTGTGTTCCTTATATTCTCCTAGTGTCTAAACTCTTCTCCATGGCTGGACCCCCAAATAATATTCCTTGACGTGCTAAGGGGTATCTAGAGAGTGGGATAGGTTTAATAACAACCCTAACCCTAACGCGTACCCTAACCCTATCCCCTACCCTAATCCTAACACGTACCCTAATCCTAACCCGTACCCTAAACCGAGCCCTAACCCTCAAATTAACCCTAACCCTAACCCTAACCCATACCCTACGCCGTACCCGAACCCGTACCCTAAGCGGTACCCTAAAGCTAACACTAACCCTAACCCTAACCCTAACCCTAAGCTACCCTTGACTGCTTCTGCCGCCAATAGATTTCCTAAGCACTAGTGTTTTAAGGAACAGGTTAAAAAGAGAATCCTAATGTGATTTCAGGATAATGGGTGTGTTCCTTATCTTCTCCTAGTGTCTAAACTCTTCTCCATGGCTGGACACCCAAATAATATTCCTTGACGTGCTAAGGGGTATCTAGAGAGTGGGATAGGTTTAATAACTACCCTAACCCTAACGCGTACCCTAACCCTAACCCCTAACCTAACCCTAACATGTACCCTAATCCTAACCCGTACCCTAAACCGAGCACTAAACCTCAAACTATCCCTAACCCTAACCCTAACCCATACCCTACGCCGTACCGGAACCCGTACCCGAACCCGTACCCTAAGCCGTACCCTAACCCTAACCCTAACCCTAACCCTAACCCTAAGCTACCCTTGACTGCTTCTGCCTCCAATAGATTTCCTAAGCACTAGCGTATTAAGGAACAGGTTAAAAAGAGAATCCTATTGTGATTTCAGGATAATGGGTGTGTTCCTTATCTTCTCCTAGTGTCTAAACTCTTCTCCATGGCTGGACCCCCAAATAATATTCCTTGACGTGCTAAGGGGTATCTAGAGATTGGGATAGGTTTAATAACTACCCTAACCCTAACGCGTACCCTAACCCTAACCTCTACCCTAACCCTAACACGTACACTAATCCTAACCCGTACCCTAAGCTACCCTTGACTGCTTCTGCCTCCAATAGATTTCCTAAGCACTAGTGTATTAAGGAACAGGTTAAAAAGAGAATCCTATTGTGATTTCAGGATAATGGGTGTGTTCCTTATCTTCTCCTAGTGCCTAAACTCTTCTCCATGGCTGGACCCCCAAATAATATTCCTTGACGTGCTAAGGGGTATCTAGAGAGTGGGATAGGTTTAATAACTACCCTAACCCTAACGCGTACCCTAACCCTAACACGTACCCTAATCCTAACCCGTACCCTAAACCGAGCCCTAACCCTCAAATTAACCCGAACCCTAACCCTAACCCATACCCTACGCCGTACCCGAACCCGTACCCTAAGCGGTACCCTAAAGCTAACCCTAACCCTAACCCTAACCCTAACCCTAAGCTACCCTTGACTGTTTCTGCCTCCAATAGATTTCCTAAGCACTAGTGTTTTAAGGAACAGGTTAAAAAGAGAATCCTAATGTGATTTCAGGATAATGGGTGTGTTCCTTATCTTCTCCTAGTGTCTAAACTCTTCTCCATGGCTGGACACCCAAATAATATTCCTTGACGTGCTAAGGGGTATCTAGAGAGTGGGATAGGTTTAATAACTACCCTAACCCTAACGCGTACCCTAACCCTAACCCCTAACCTAACCCTAACATGTACCCTAATCCTAACCCGTACCCTAAACCGAGCACTAACCCTCAAACTATCCCTAACCCTAACCCTAACCCATACCCTACGCCGTACCCGAACCCGTACCCGAACCCGTACCCTAAGCCGTACCCTAACCCTAACCCTAACCCTAAGCTACCCTTGACTGCTTCTGCCTCCAATAGATTTCCTAAGCACTAGTGTTTTAAGGAACAGGTTAAAAAGAGAATCCTAATGTGATTTCTTGATAATGGGTGTGTTCCTTATCTTCTCCTAGTGTCTAAACTCTTCTCCATGGCTGGACCCCCAAATAATATTCCTTGACGTGCTAAGGGGTATCTAGAGAGTGGGATAGGTTTAATAACTACCCTAACCCTAACGCGTACCCTAACCCTAACCTCTACCCTAACCCTAACACGTACACTAATCCTAACCCGTACCCTAAACCGAGGCCTAACCCTCAAACTAACCCTAACCCTAAACCTAACCCATACCCTACGCCGTACCCGAACCCGTACCCGAACCCGTACCCTAAGCCGTACCCTAACCCTAACCCTAACCCTAACACTAAGCTACCCTTGACTGCTTCTCCCTCCAATAGATTTCCTAAGCACTAGTGTATTAAGGAACAGGTTAAAAAGAGAATCCTAATGTGATTTCAGGATAATGGGTGTGTTCCTTATCTTCACCTAGTGTCTAAACTCTTCTCCCTGGCTGGACCCCCAAATAATATTCCTTGAGGTGCTAAGGGGTATCTAGAGAGTGGGATAGGTTTAATAACTACCCTAACCCTAACGCGTACCCTAACCCTAACCCCTACCCTAAATTTAACACGTACCCTAATCCTAACCCGTACCCTAAACCGAGCCCTAACCCTCAAACTAACCCTAACCCTAACCCTAACACATACCCTACGCCGTACCCGAACCCGTACCCGAACCCGTACCCTAAGCCGTACCCTAACACTAACCCTAACCCTAACCCTAACCCTAAGCTACCCTTGACAGCTTCTGCCTCCAATAGATTTCCTAAGCACTAGTGTTTTAAGGAATAGGTTAAAAAGTGAATCCTAATGTGATTTCTTGATAATGGGTGTGTTCCTTATATTCTCCTAGTGTCTAAACTCTTCTCCATGGCTGGACCCCCAAATAATATTCCTTGACGTGCTAAGGGGTATCTAGAGAGTGGGATAGGTTTAATAACAACCCTAACCCTAACGCGTACCCTAACCCTATCCCCTACCCTAATCCTAACACGTACCCTAATCCTAACCCGTACCCTAAACCGAGCCCTAACCCTCAAATTAACCCTAACCCTAACCCTAACCCATACCCTACGCCGTACCCGAACCCGTACCCTAAGCGGTACCCTAAAGCTAACACTAACCCTAACCCTAACCCTAAC
Organism: Eschrichtius robustus; assembly: GCF_028021215.1. NCBI lineage: Eukaryota > Metazoa > Chordata > Mammalia > Artiodactyla > Eschrichtiidae > Eschrichtius > Eschrichtius robustus. Next base: position 308,604 of record NW_027175380.1, on the reverse strand, counting down.
CCTAAGCTACCCTTGACTGCTTCTGCCTCCAATAGATTTCCTAAGCACTAGTGTTTTAAGGAACAGGTTAAAAAGAGAATCCTAATGTGATTTCAGGATAATGGGTGTGTTCCTTATCTTCTCCTAGTGTCTAAACTCTTCTCCATGGCTGGACACCCAAATAATATTCCTTGACGTGCTAAGGGGTATCTAGAGAGTGGGATAGGTTTAATAACTACCCTAACCCTAACGCGTACCCTAACCCTAACCCCTAACCTAACCCTAACATGTACCCTAATCCTAACCCGTACCCTAAACCGAGCACTAACCCTCAAACTATCCCTAACCCTAACCCTAACCCATACCCTACGCCGTACCGGAACCCGTACCCGAACCCGTACCCTAAGCCGTACCCTAACCCTAACCCTAACCCTAACCCTAACCCTAAGCTACCCTTGACTGCTTCTGCCTCCAATAGATTTCCTAAGCACTAGCGTATTAAGGAACAGGTTAAAAAGAGAATCCTATTGTGATTTCAGGATAATGGGTGTGTTCCTTATCTTCTCCTAGTGTCTAAACTCTTCTCCATGGCTGGACCCCCAAATAATATTCCTTGACGTGCTAAGGGGTATCTAGAGATTGGGATAGGTTTAATAACTACCCTAACCCTAACGCGTAACCTAACCCTAACCTCTACCCTAACCCTAACACGTACACTAATCCTAACCCGTACCCTAAGCTACCCTTGACTGCTTCTGCCTCCAATAGATTTCCTAAGCACTAGTGTATTAAGGAACAGGTTAAAAAGAGAATCCTATTGTGATTTCAGGATAATGGGTGTGTTCCTTATCTTCTCCTAGTGCCTAAACTCTTCTCCATGGCTGGACCCCCAAATAATATTCCTTGACGTGCTAAGGGGTATCTAGAGAGTGGGATAGGTTTAATAACTACCCTAACCCTAACGCGTACCCTAACCCTAACACGTACCCTAATCCTAACCCGTACCCTAAACCGAGCCCTAACCCTCAAATTAACCCTAACCCTAACCCTAACCCATACCCTACGCCGTACCCGAACCCGTACCCTAAGCGGTACCCTAAAGCTAACCCTAACCCTAACCCTAACCCTAACCCTAAGCTACCCTTGACTGTTTCTGCCTCCAATAGATTTCCTAAGCACTAGTGTTTTAAGGAACAGGTTAAAAAGAGAATCCTAATGTGATTTCAGGATAATGGGTGTGTTCCTTATCTTCTCCTAGTGTCTAAACTCTTCTCCATGGCTGGACCCCCAAATAATATACCTTGACGTGCTAAGGGGTATCTAGAGAGGGGGGTAGGTTTAATAACTACCCTAACCCTAACGCGTACCCTAACCCTAACCCCTACCCTAACCCTAACACGTACCCTAAACCGAACCCTAACCCTCAAACTAACCCTAACCCTAACCCTAACCCATACCCTACGCCGTACCCGAACCCGTACCCGAACCCGTACCCGAACCCGTACCCTAAGCCGTACCCTAACCCTAACCCTAACCCTAAGCTACCCTTGACTGCTTCTGCCTCCAATAGTTTTCCTAAGCACTAGTGTTTTAAGGAACAGGTTAAAAAGGGAATCCTAATGTGATTTCTTGATAATGGGTGTGTTCCTTATCTTCTCCTAGTGTCTAAACTCTTCTCCATGGCTGGACCCCCAAATAATACTCCTTGACGTGCTAAGGGGTATCTAGAGAGTGGGATAGGTTTAATAACTACCCTAACCCTAACGCGTACCCTAACCCTAACCCCTACCCTAACCCTAACACGAAGCCTAATCCTAACCCGTACCCTAAACCGAGCCCTAACCTTCAAACTAACCCTAACCCGAACCCTAACCCATACCCTACGCCGTACACGAACACGTACCCGAACCCGTACCCTAAGCCGTACCCTAACCCTAACCCTAACCCTAACCCTAAGCTACCCTTGACTGCTTCTGCCTCCAATAGATTTCCTAAGCACTAGTGTTTTAAGGAACAGGTTAAAAAGAGAATCCTAATGTGATTTCTTGATAATGGGTGTGTTCCTTATCTTCTCCTAGTGTCTAAACTCTTCTCCATGGCTGGACCCCCAAATAATATTCCTTGACGTGCTAAGGGGTATCTAGAGAGTGGGATAGGTTTAATAACTACCCTAACCCTAACGCGTACCCTAATCCTAACACGTACCCTAATCCTAACCCGTACCCTAAACCGAGCCCTAACCCTCAAATTAACCCTAACCCTAACCCGAACCCATACCCTATGCCGTACCCGAACCCGTACCCTAAGAGGTACCCTAATGCTAACCCTAACCCTAACCCTAACCCTAACCCTAAGCTACCCTTGACTGCTTCTGCCTCCAATAGATTTCCTAAGCACTAGTGTTTTAAGGAACAGGTTAAAAAGAGAATCCTAATGTGATTTCAGGATAATGGGTGTGTTCCTTATCTTCTCCTAGTGTCTAAACTCTTCTCCATGGTTGGACACCCAAATAATATTCCTTGACGTGCTAAGGGGTATCTAGAGAGTGGGATAGGTTTAATAACTACCCTAACCCTAACGCGTACCCTAACCCTAACCCCTAACCTAACGCTAACACGTACCCTAATCCTAACCCGTACCCTAAACCGAGACCTAACCCTCAAACTAACCCTAACCCTAACCCGAACCCATACCCTACGCCGTACCCGAACCCGTACCCGAACCCGTACCCTAAGCCGTACCCTAAACCTAACCCTAACCCTAACCCTAACCCTAAGCTACCTTTGACTGCTTCTGCCTCCAATCGATTTACTAAGCAATAGTGTTTTAAGGAACAGGTTTAAAAGAGAATCCTAATGCGATTTCTTGATAATGGGTGTGTTCCTTATCTTCTCCTAGTGTCTAAACTCTTCTCCCTGGCCCGACCCCCAAATAATATTCCTTGACGTGCTAAGGGGTATCTAGAGAGTGGGATAGGTTTAATAACTACCCTAACCCTAACGCGTACCCTAACCCTAACCCCTACCCTAACTTTAACACGTACCCTAATCCTAACCCGTACCCTAAACCGAGCCCTAACCCTCAAACTAACCCTAACCCTAACCCTAACACATACCCTACGCTGTACCCGAACCCGTACCCGAACCCGTACCCTAAGCCGTACCCTAACACTAACCCTAACCCTAACCCTAACCCTAAGCTACCCTTGACAGCTTCTGCCTCCAATAGATTTCCTAAGCACTAGTGTTTTAAGGAATAGGTTAAAAAGTGAATCCTAATGTGATTTCTTGATAATGGGTGTGTTCCTTATATTCTCCTAGTGTCTAAACTCTTCTCCATGGCTGGACCCCCAAATAATATTCCTTGACGTGCTAAGGGGTATCTAGAGAGTGGGATAGGTTTAATAACAACCCTAACCCTAACGCGTACCCTAACCCTATCCCCTACCCTAATCCTAACACGTACCCTAATCCTAACCCGTACCCTAAACCGAGCCCTAACCCTCAAATTAACCCTAACCCTAACCCTAACCCATACCCTACGCCGTACCCGAACCCGTACCCTAAGCGGTACCCTAAAGCTAACCCTAACCCTAACCCTAACCCTAACCCTAAGCTACCCTTGACTGCTTCTGCCGCCAATAGATTTCCTAAGCACTAGTGTTTTAAGGAACAGGTTAAAAAGAGAATCCTAATGTGATTTCAGGATAATGGGTGTGTTCCTTATCTTCTCCTAGTGTCTAAACTCTTCTCCATGGCTGGACACCCAAATAATATTCCTTGACGTGCTAAGGGGTATCTAGAGAGTGGGATAGGTTTAATAACTACCCTAACCCTAACGCGTACCCTAACCCTAACACCTAACCTAACCCTAACATGTACCCTAATCCTAACCCGTACCCTAAACCGAGCACTAACCCTCAAACTATCCCTAACCCTAACCCTAACCCATACCCTACGCCGTACCGGAACCCGTACCCGAACCCGTACCCTAAGCCGTACCCTAACCCTAACCCTAACCCTAACCCTAACCCTAAGCTACCCTTGACTGCTTCTGCCTCCAATAGATTTCCTAAGCACTAGCGTATTAAGGAACAGGTTAAAAAGAGAATCCTATTGTGATTTCAGGATAATGGGTGTGTTCCTTATCTTCTCCTAGTGTCTAAACTCTTCTCCATGGCTGGACCCCCAAATAATATTCCTTGACGTGCTAAGGGGTATCTAGAGATTGGGATAGGTTTAATAACTACCCTAACCCTAACGCGTACCCTAACCCTAACCTCTACCCTAACCCTAACACGTACACTAATCCTAACCCGTACCCTAAGCTACCCTTGACTGCTTCTGCCTCCAATAGATTTCCTAAGCACTAGTGTATTAAGGAACAGGTTAAAAAGAGAATCCTATTGTGATTTCAGGATAATGGGTGTGTTCCTTATCTTCTCCTAGTGCCTAAACTCTTCTCCATGGCTGGACCCCCAAATAATATTCCTTGACGTGCTAAGGGGTATCTAGAGAGTGGGATAGGTTTAATAACTACCCTAACCCTAACGCGTACCCTAACCCTAACACGTACCCTAATCCTAACCCGTACCCTAAACCGAGCCCTAACCCTCAAATTAACCCAAACCCTAACCCTAACCCATACCCTACGCCGTACCCGAACCCGTACCCTAAGCGGTACCCTAAAGCTAACCCTAACCCTAACCCTAACCCTAACCCTAAGCTACCCTTGACTGTTTCTGCCTCCAATAGATTTCCTAAGCACTAGTGTTTTAAGGAACAGGTTAAAAAGAGAATCCTAATGTGATTTCAGGATAATGGGTGTGTTACTTATCTTCTCCTAGTGTCTAAACTCTTCTCCATGGCTGGACACCCAAATAATATTCCTTGACGTGCTAAGGGGTATCTAGAGAGTGGGATAGGTTTAATAACTACCCTAACCCTAACGCGTACCCTAACCCTAACCCCTAACCTAACCCTAACATGTACCCTAATCCTAACCCGTACCCTAAACCGAGCACTAACCCTCAAACTATCCCTAACCCTAACCCTAACCCATACCCTACGCCGTACCCGAACCCGTACCCGAACCCGTACCCTAAGCCGTACCCTAACCCTAACCCTAACCCTAAGCTACCCTTGACTGCTTCTGCCTCCAATAGATTTCCTAAGCACTAGTGTTTTAAGGAACAGGTTAAAAAGAGAATCCTAATGTGATTTCTTGATAATGGGTGTGTTCCTTATCTTCTCCTAGTGTCTAAACTCTTCTCCATGGCTGGACCCCCAAATAATATTCCTTGACGTGCTAAGGGGTATCTAGAGAGTGGGATAGGTTTAATAACTACCCTAACCCTAACGCGTACCCTAACCCTAACCTCTACCCTAACCCTAACACGTACACTAATCCTAACCCGTACCCTAAACCGAGGCCTAACCCTCAAACTAACCCTAACCCTAAACCTAACCCATACCCTACGCCGTACCCGAACCCGTACCCGAACCCGTACCCTAAGCCGTACCCTAACCCTAACCCTAACCCTAACACTAAGCTACCCTTGACTGCTTCTCCCTCCAATAGATTTCCTAAGCACTAGTGTATTAAGGAACAGGTTAAAAAGAGAATCCTAATGTGATTTCAGGATAATGGGTGTGTTCCTTATCTTCACCTAGTGTCTAAACTCTTCTCCCTGGCTGGACCCCCAAATAATATTCCTTGAGGTGCTAAGGGGTATCTAGAGAGTGGGATAGGTTTAATAACTACCCTAACCCTAACGCGTACCCTAACCCTAACCCCTACCCTAAATTTAACACGTACCCTAATCCTAACCCGTATCCTAAACCGAGCCCTAACCCTCAAACTAACCCTAACCCTAACCCTAACACATACCCTACGCCGTACCCGAACCCGTACCCGAACCCGTACCCTAAGCCGTACCCTAACACTAACCCTAACCCTAACCCTAACCCTAAGCTACCGTTGACAGCTTCTGCCTCCAATAGATTTCCTAAGCACTAGTGTTTTAAGGAATAGGTTAAAAAGTGAATCCTAATGTGATTTCTTGATAATGGGTGTGTTCCTTATATTCTCCTAGTGTCTAAACTCTTCTCCATGGCTGGACCCCCAAATAATATTCCTTGACGTGCTAAGGGGTATCTAGAGAGTGGGATAGGTTTAATAACAACCCTAACCCTAACGCGTACCCTAACCCTATCCCCTACCCTAATCCTAACACGTACCCTAATCCTAACCCGTACCCTAAACCGAGCCCTAACCCTCAAATTAACCCTAACCCTAACCCTAACCCATACCCTACGCCGTACCCGAACCCGTACCCTAAGCGGTACCCTAAAGCTAACACTAACCCTAACCCTAACCCTAACCCTAAGCTACCCTTGACTGCTTCTGCCTCCAATAGATTTCCTAAGCACTAGTGTTTTAAGGAACAGGTTAAAAAGAGAATCCTAATGTGATTTCAGGATAATGGGTGTGTTCCTTATCTTCTCCTAGTGTCTAAACTCTTCTCCATGGCTGGACACCCAAATAATATTCCTTGACGTGCTAAGGGGTATCTAGAGAGTGGGATAGGTTTAATAACTACCCTAACCCTAACGCGTACCCTAACCCTAACCCCTAACCTAACCCTAACATGTACACTAATCCTAACCCGTACCCTAAACCGAGCACTAACCCTCAAACTATCCCTAACCCTAACCCTAACCCATACCCTACGCCGTACCGGAACCCGTACCCGAACCCGTACCCTAAGCCGTACCCTAACCCTAACCCTAACCCTAACCCTAACCCTAAGCTACCCTTGACTGCTTCTGCCTCCAATAGATTTCCTAAGCACTAGTGTTTTAAGGAATAGGTTAAAAAGTGAATCCTAATGTGATTTCTTGATAATGGGTGTGTTCCTTATATTCTCCTAGTGTCTAAACTCTTCTCCATGGCTGGACCCCCAAATAATATTCCTTGACGTGCTAAGGGGTATCTAGAGAGTGGGATAGGTTTAATAACAACCCTAACCCTAACGCGTACCCTAACCCTATCCCCTACCCTAATCCTAACACGTACCCTAATCCTAACCCGTACCCTAAACCGAGCCCTAACCCTCAAATTAACCCTAACCCTAACCCTAACCCATACCCTACGCCGTACCCGAACCCGTACCCTAAGCGGTACCCTAAAGCTAACCCTAACCCTAACCCTAACCCTAACCCTAAGCTACCCTTGACTGCTTCTGCCGCCAATAGATTTCCTAAGCACTAGTGTTTTAAGGAACAGGTTAAAAAGAGAATCCTAATGTGATTTCAGGATAATGGGTGTGTTCCTTATCTTCTCCTAGTGTCTAAACTCTTCTCCATGGCTGGACACCCAAATAATATTCCTTGACGTGCTAAGGGGTATCTAGAGAGTGGGATAGGTTTAATAACTACCCTAACCCTAACGCGTACCCTAACCCTAACACCTAACCTAACCCTAACATGTACCCTAATCCTAACCCGTACCCTAAACCGAGCACTAACCCTCAAACTATCCCTAACCCTAACCCTAACCCATACCCTACGCCGTACCGGAACCCGTACCCGAACCCGTACCCTAAGCCGTACCCTAACCCTAACCCTAACCCTAACCCTAACCCTAAGCTACCCTTGACTGCTTCTGCCTCCAATAGATTTCCTAAGCACTAGCGTATTAAGGAACAGGTTAAAAAGAGAATCCTATTGTGATTTCAGGATAATGGGTGTGTTCCTTATCTTCTCCTAGTGTCTAAACTCTTCTCCATGGCTGGACCCCCAAATAATATTCCTTGACGTGCTAAGGGGTATCTAGAGATTGGGATAGGTTTAATAACTACCCTAACCCTAACGCGTACCCTAACCCTAACCTCTACCCTAACCCTAACACGTACACTAATCCTAACCCGTACCCTAAGCTACCCTTGACTGCTTCTGCCTCCAATAGATTTCCTAAGCACTAGTGTATTAAGGAACAGGTTAAAAAGAGAATCCTATTGTGATTTCAGGATAATGGGTGTGTTCCTTATCTTCTCCTAGTGCCTAAACTCTTCTCCATGGCTGGACCCCCAAATAATATTCCTTGACGTGCTAAGGGGTATCTAGAGAGTGGGATAGGTTTAATAACTACCCTAACCCTAACGCGTACCCTAACCCTAACACGTACCCTAATCCTAACCCGTACCCTAAACCGAGCCCTAACCCTCAAATTAACCCAAACCCTAACCCTAACCCATACCCTACGCCGTACCCGAACCCGTACCCTAAGCGGTACCCTAAAGCTAACGCTAACCCTAACCCTAACCCTAACCCTAAGCTACCCTTGACTGTTTCTGCCTCCAATAGATTTCCTAAGCACTAGTGTTTTAAGGAACAGGTTAAAAAGAGAATCCTAATGTGATTTCAGGATAATGGGTGTGTTACTTATCTTCTCCTAGTGTCTAAACTCTTCTCCATGGCTGGACACCCAAATAATATTCCTTGACGTGCTAAGGGGTATCTAGAGAGTGGGATAGGTTTAATAACTACCCTAACCCTAACGCGTACCCTAACCCTAACCCCTAACCTAACCCTAACATGTACCCTAATCCTAACCCGTACCCTAAACCGAGCACTAACCCTCAAACTATCCCTAACCCTAACCCTAACCCATACCCTACGCCGTACCCGAACCCGTACCCGAACCCGTACCCTAAGCCGTACCCTAACCCTAACCCTAACCCTAAGCTACCCTTGACTGCTTCTGCCTCCAATAGATTTCCTAAGCACTAGTGTTTTAAGGAACAGGTTAAAAAGAGAATCCTAATGTGATTTCTTGATAATGGGTGTGTTCCTTATCTTCTCCTAGTGTCTAAACTCTTCTCCATGGCTGGACCCCCAAATAATATTCCTTGACGTGCTAAGGGGTATCTAGAGAGTGGGATAGGTTTAATAACTACCCTAACCCTAACGCGTACCCTAACCCTAACCTCTACCCTAACCCTAACACGTACACTAATCCTAACCCGTACCCTAAACCGAGGCCTAACCCTCAAAGTAACCCTAACCCTAAACCTAACCCATACCCTACGCCGTACCCGAACCCGTACCCGAACCCGTACCCTAAGCCGTACCCTAACCCTAACCCTAACCCTAACACTAAGCTACCCTTGACTGCTTCTCCCTCCAATAGATTTCCTAAGCACTAGTGTATTAAGGAACAGGTTAAAAAGAGAATCCTAATGTGATTTCAGGATAATGGGTGTGTTCCTTATCTTCACCTAGTGTCTAAACTCTTCTCCCTGGCTGGACCCCCAAATAATATTCCTTGAGGTGCTAAGGGGTATCTAGAGAGTGGGATAGGTTTAATAACTACCCTAACCCTAACGCGTACCCTAACCCTAACCCCTACCCTAAATTTAACACGTACCCTAATCCTAACCCGTATCCTAAACCGAGCCCTAACCCTCAAACTAACCCTAACCCTAACCCTAACACATACCCTACGCCGTACCCGAACCCGTACCCGAACCCGTACCCTAAGCCGTACCCTAACACTAACCCTAACCCTAACCCTAACCCTAAGCTACCGTTGACAGCTTCTGCCTCCAATAGATTTCCTAAGCACTAGTGTTTTAAGGAATAGGTTAAAAAGTGAATCCTAATGTGATTTCTTGATAATGGGTGTGTTCCTTATATTCTCCTAGTGTCTAAACTCTTCTCCATGGCTGGACCCCCAAATAATATTCCTTGACGTGCTAAGGGGTATCTAGAGAGTGGGATAGGTTTAATAACAACCCTAACCCTAACGCGTACCCTAACCCTATCCCCTACCCTAATCCTAACACGTACCCTAATCCTAACCCGTACCCTAAACCGAGCCCTAACCCTCAAATTAACCCTAACCCTAACCCTAACCCATACCCTACGCCGTACCCGAACCCGTACCCTAAGCGGTACCCTAAAGCTAACACTAACCCTAACCCTAACCCTAACCCTAAGCTACCCTTGACTGCTTCTGCCTCCAATAGATTTCCTAAGCACTAGTGTTTTAAGGAACAGGTTAAAAAGAGAATCCTAATGTGATTTCAGGATAATGGGTGTGTTCCTTATCTTCTCCTAGTGTCTAAACTCTTCTCCATGGCTGGACACCCAAATAATATTCCTTGACGTGCTAAGGGGTATCTAGAGAGTGGGATAGGTTTAATAACTACCCTAACCCTAACGCGTACCCTAACCCTAACCCCTAACCTAACCCTAACATGTACACTAATCCTAACCCGTACCCTAAACCGAGCACTAACCCTCAAACTATCCCTAACCCTAACCCTAACCCATACCCTACGCCGTACCGGAACCCGTACCCGAACCCGTACCCTAAGCCGTACCCTAACCCTAACCCTAACCCTAACCCTAACCCTAAGCTACCCTTGACTGCTTCTGCCTCCAATAGATTTCCTAAGCACTAGCGTATTAAGGAACAGGTTAAAAAGAGAATCCTATTGTGATTTCAGGATAATGGGTGTGTTCCTTATCTTCTCCTAGTGTCTAAACTCTTCTCCATGGCTGGACCCCCAAATAATATTCCTTGACGTGCTAAGGGGTATCTAGAGATTGGGATAGGTTTAATAACTACCCTAACCCTAACGCGTAACCTAACCCTAACCTCTACCCTAACCCTAACACGTACACTAATCCTAACCCGTACCCTAAGCTACCCTTGACTGCTTCTGCCTCCAATAGATTTCCTAAGCACTAGTGTATTAAGGAACAGGTTAAAAAGAGAATCCTATTGTGATTTCAGGATAATGGGTGTGTTCCTTATCTTCTCCTAGTGCCTAAACTCTTCTCCATGGCTGGACCCCCAAATAATATTCCTTGACGTGCTAAGGGGTATCTAGAGAGTGGGATAGGTTTAATAACTACCCTAACCCTAACGCGTACCCTAACTCTAACACGTACCCTAATCCTAACCCGTACCCTAAACCGAGCCCTAACCCTCAAATTAACCCTAACCCTAACCCTAACCCATACCCTACGCCGTACACGAACCCGTACCCTAAGCGGTACCCTAAAGCTAACCCTAACCCTAACCCTAACCCTAACCCTAAGCTACCCTTGACTGTTTCTGCCTCCAATAGATTTCCTAAGCACTAGTGTTTTAAGGAACAGGTTAAAAAGAGAATCCTAATGTGATTTCAGGATAATGGGTGTGTTCCTTATCTTCTCCTAGTGTCTAAACTCTTCTCCATGGCTGGACCCCCAAATAATATACCTTGACGTGCTAAGGGGTATCTAGAGAGGGGGGTAGGTTTAATAACTACCCTAACCCTAACGCGTACCCTAACCCTAACCCCTACCCTAACCCTAACACGTACCCTAAACCGAACCCTAACCCTCAAACTAACCCTAACCCTAACCCTAACCCATACCCTACGCCGTACCCGAACCCGTACCCGAACCCGTACCCGAACCCGTACCCTAAGCCGTACCCTAACCCTAACCCTAACCCTAAGCTACCCTTGACTCCTTCTGCCTCCAATAGTTTTCCTAAGCACTAGTGTTTTAAGGAACAGGTTAAAAAGGGAATCCTAATGTGATTTCTTGATAATGGGTGTGTTCCTTATCTTCTCCTAGTGTCTAAACTCTTCTCCATGGCTGGACCCCCAAATAATACTCCTTGACGTGCTAAGGGGTATCTAGAGAGTGGGATAGGTTTAATAACTACCCTAACCCTAACGCGTACCCTAACCCTAACCCCTACCCTAACCCTAACACGAAGCCTAATCCTAACCCGTACCCTACACCGAGCCCTAACCTTCAAACTAACCCTAACCCTAACCCTAACCCATACCCTACGCCGTACACGAACACGTACCCGAACCCGTACCCTAAGCCGTACCCTAACCCTAACCCTAACCCTAACCCTAAGCTACCCTTGACTGCTTCTGCCTCCAATAGATTTCCTAAGCACTAGTGTTTTAAGGAACAGGTTAAAAAGAGAATCCTAATGTGATTTCTTGATAATGGGTGTGTTCCTTATCTTCTCCTAGTGTCTAATCTCTTCTCCATGGCTGGACACCCAAATAATATTCCTTGACGTGCTAAGGGGTATCTAGAGAGTGGGATAGGTTTAATAACTACCCTAACCCTAACGCGTACCCTAACCCTAACCCCTACCATAACCCTAACTCGTACCCTAATCCTAACCCGTACCCTAAACCGAGCCCTAACCCTCAAACTAACCCTAACCCTAACCCTAACCCATACCCTACGCCGTACCCGAAACCGTACCCGAACCCGTACCCTAACACTAAACCTAACCCTAACCCTAACCCTAACCCTAAGCTACCCTTGACTGCTTCTGCCTCTAATAGATTTCCTAAGCACTAGTGTTTTAAGGAACAGGTTAAAAAGAGAATCCTAATGTGATTTCTTGATAATGGGTGTGTTCCTTATCTTCTCCTAGTGTCTAAACTCTTCTCCATGGCTGGACCCCCAAATAATATTCCTTGACGTGTTAAGGGGTATCTAGAGAGTGGGATAGGTTTAATAACTACCCTAACCCTAACGCGTACCCTAATCCTAACACGTACCCTAATCCTAACCCGTACCCTAAACCGAGCCCTAACCCTCAAATTAACCCTAACCCTAACCCGAACCCATACCCTATGCCGTACCCGAACCCGTACCCTAAGAGGTACCCTAAAGCTAACCCTAACCCTAACCCTAACCCTAACCCTAAGCTACCCTTGACTGCTTCTGCCTCCAATAGATTTCCTAAGCACTAGTGTTTTAAGGAACAGGTTAAAAAGAGAATCCTAATGTGATTTCAGGATAATGGGTGTGTTCCTTATCTTCTCCTAGTGTCTAAACTCTTCTCCATGGTTGGACACCCAAATAATATTCCTTGACGTGCTAAGGGGTATCTAGAGAGTGGGATAGGTTTAATAACTACCCTAACCCTAACGCGTACCCTAACCCTAACCCCTAACCTAACGCTAACACGTACCCTAATCCTAACCCGTACCCTAAACCGAGACCTAACCCTCAAACTAACCTTAACCCTAACCCGAACCCATACCCTACGCCGTACCCGAACCCGTACCCGAACCCGTACCCTAAGCCGTACCCTAACCCTAACCCTAACCCTAACCCTAACCCTAAGCTACCTTTGACTGCTTCTGCCTCCAATCGATTTACTAAGCAATAGTGTTTTAAGGAACAGGTTTAAAAGAGAATCCTAATGCGATTTCTTGATAATGGGTGTGTTCCTTATCTTCTCCTAGTGTCTAAACTCTTCTCCCTGGCCCGACCCCCAAATAATATTCCTTGACGTGCTAAGGGGTATCTAGAGAGTGGGATAGGTTTAATAACTACCCTAACCCTAACGCGTACCCTAACCCTAACCCCTACCCTAACTTTAACACGTACCCTAATCCTAACCCGTACCCTAAACCGAGCCCTAACCCTCAAACTAACCCTAACCCTAACCCTAACACATACCCTACGCTGTACCCGAACCCGTACCCGAACCCGTACCCTAAGCCGTACCCTAACACTAACCCTAACCCTAACCCTAACCCTAAGCTACCCTTGACAGCTTCTGCCTCCAATAGATTTCCTAAGCACTAGTGTTTTAAGGAATAGGTTAAAAAGTGAATCCTAATGTGATTTCTTGATAATGGGTGTGTTCCTTATATTCTCCTAGTGTCTAAACTCTTCTCCATGGCTGGACCCCCAAATAATATTCCTTGACGTGCTAAGGGGTATCTAGAGAGTGGGATAGGTTTAATAACAACCCTAACCCTAACGCGTACCCTAACCCTATCCCCTACCCTAATCCTAACACGTACCCTAATCCTAACCCGTACCCTAAACCGAGCCCTAACCCTCAAATTAACCCTAACCCTAACCCTAACCCATACCCTACGCCGTACCCGAACCCGTACCCTAAGCGGTACCCTAAAGCTAACACTAACCCTAACCCTAACCCTAACCCTAAGCTACCCTTGACTGCTTCTACCGCCAATAGATTTCCTAAGCACTAGTGTTTTAAGGAACAGGTTAAAAAGAGAATCCTAATGTGATTTCAGGATAATGGGTGTGTTCCTTATCTTCTCCTAGTGTCTAAACTCTTCTCCATGGCTGGACACCCAAATAATATTCCTTGACGTGCTAAGGGGTATCTAGAGAGTGGGATAGGTTTAATAACTAACTTAACCCTAACGCGTACCCTAACCCTAACCCCTAACCTAACCCTAACATGTACCCTAATCCTAACCCGTACCCTAAACCGAGCACTAACCCTCAAACTATCCCTAACCCTAACCCTAACCCATACCCTACGCCGTACCGGAACCCGTACCCGAACCCGTACCCTAAGCCGTGCCCTAACCCTAACCCTAACCCTAACCCTAACCCTAAGCTACCCTTGACTGCTTCTGCCTCCAATAGATTTCCTAAGCACTAGCGTATTAAGGAACAGGTTAAAAAGAGAATCCTATTGGGATTTCAGGATAATGGGTGTGTTCCTTATCTTCTCCTAGTGTCTAAACTCTTCTCCATGGCTGGACCCCCAAATAATATTCCTTGACGTGCTAAGGGGTATCTAGAGATTGGGATAGGTTTAATAACTACCCTAACCCTAACGCGTACCCTAACCCTAACCTCTACCCTAACCCTAACACGTACACTAATCCTAACCCGTACCCTAAGCTACCCTTGACTGCTTCTGCCTCCAATAGATTTCCTAAGCACTAGTGTATTAAGGAACAGGTTAAAAAGAGAATCCTATTGTGATTTCAGGATAATGGGTGTGTTCCTTATCTTCTCCTAGTGCCTAAACTCTTCTCCATGGCTGGACCCCCAAATAATATTCCTTGACGTGCTAAGGGGTATCTAGAGAGTGGGATAGGTTTAATAACTACCCTAACCCTAACGCGTACCCTAACCCTAACACGTACCCTAATCCTAACCCGTACCCTAAACCGAGCCCTACCCCTCAAATTAACCCGAACCCTAACCCTAACCCATACCCTACGCCGTACCCGAACCCGTACCCTAAGCGGTACCCTAAAGCTAACCCTAACCCTAACCCTAACCCTAAGCTACCCTTGACTGCTTCTGCCTCCAATAGATTTCCTAAGCACTAGTGTTTTAAGGAAGAGGTTAAAAAGAGAATCCTAATGTGATTTCTTGATAATGGGTGTGTTCCTTATCTTCTCCTAGTGTCTAAACTCTTCTCCATGGCTGGACCCCCAAATAATATTCCTTGACGTGCTAAGGGGTATCTAGAGAGTGGGATAGGTTTAATAACTACCCTAACCCTAACGCGTACCCTAACCCTAACCTCTACCCTAACCCTAACACGTACACTAATCCTAACCCGTACCCTAAACCGAGGCCTAACCCTCAAACTAACCCTAACCCTAAACCTAACCCATACCCTACGCCGTACCCGAACCCGTACCCGAACCCGTACCCTAAGCCGTACCCTAACCCTAACCCTAACCCTAACACTAAGCTACCCTTGACTGCTTCTCCCTCCAATAGATTTCCTAAGCACTAGTGTATTAAGGAACAGGTTAAAAAGAGAATCCTAATGTGATTTCAGGATAATGGGTGTGTTCCTTATCTTCACCTAGTGTCTAAACTCTTCTCCCTGGCTGGACCCCCAAATAATATTCCTTGAGGTGCTAAGGGGTATCTAGAGAGTGGGATAGGTTTAATAACTACCCTAACCCTAACGCGTACCCTAACCCTAACCCCTACCCTAAATTTAACACGTACCCTAATCCTAACCCGTACCCTAAACCGAGCCCTAACCCTCAAACTAACCCTAACCCTAACCCTAACACATACCCTACGCCGTACCCGAACCCGTACCCGAACCCGTACCCTAAGCCGTACCCTAACACTAACCCTAACCCTAACCCTAACCCTAAGCTACCCTTGACAGCTTCTGCCTCCAATAGATTTCCTAAGCACTAGTGTTTTAAGGAATAGGTTAAAAAGTGAATCCTAATGTGATTTCTTGATAATGGGTGTGTTCCTTATATTCTCCTAGTGTCTAAACTCTTCTCCATGGCTGGACCCCCAAATAATATTCCTTGACGTGCTAAGGGGTATCTAGAGAGTGGGATAGGTTTAATAACAACCCTAACCCTAACGCGTACCCTAACCCTATCCCCTACCCTAATCCTAACACGTACCCTAATCCTAACCCGTACCCTAAACCGAGCCCTAACCCTCAAATTAACCCTAACCCTAACCCTAACCCATACCCTACGCCGTACCCGAACCCGTACCCTAAGCGGTACCCTAAAGCTAACACTAACCCTAACCCTAACCCTAACCCTAAGCTACCCTTGACTGCTTCTGCCTCCAATAGATTTCCTAAGCACTAGTGTTTTAAGGAACAGGTTAAAAAGAGAATCCTAATGTGATTTCAGGATAATGGGTGTGTTCCTTATCTTCTCCTAGTGTCTAAACTCTTCTCCATGGCTGGACACCCAAATAATATTCCTTGACGTGCTAAGGGGTATCTAGAGAGTGGGATAGGTTTAATAACTACCCTAACCCTAACGCGTACCCTAACCCTAACCCCTAACCTAACCCTAACATGTACCCTAATCCTAACCCGTACCCTAAACCGAGCACTAACCCTCAAACTATCCCTAACCCTAACCCTAACCCATACCCTACGCCGTACCGGAACCCGTACCCGAACCCGTACCCTAAGCCGTACCCTAACCCTAACCCTAACCCTAACCCTAACCCTAAGCTACCCTTGACTGCTTCTGCCTCCAATAGATTTCCTAAGCACTAGCGTATTAAGGAACAGGTTAAAAAGAGAATCCTATTGTGATTTCAGGATAATGGGTGTGTTCCTTAGCTTCTCCTAGTGTCTAAACTCTTCTCCATGGCTGGACCCCCAAATAATATTCCTTGACGTGCTAAGGGGTATCTAGAGATTGGGATAGGTTTAATAACTACCCTAACCCTAACGCGTAACCTAACCCTAACCTCTACCCTAACCCTAACACGTACACTAATCCTAACCCGTACCCTAAGCTACCCTTGACTGCTTCTGCCTCCAATAGATTTCCTAAGCACTAGTGTATTAAGGAACAGGTTAAAAAGAGAATCCTATTGTGATTTCAGGATAATGGGTGTGTTCCTTATCTTCTCCTAGTGCCTAAACTCTTCTCCATGGCTGGACCCCCAAATAATATTCCTTGACGTGCTAAGGGGTATCTAGAGAGTGGGATAGGTTTAATAACTACCCTAACCCTAACTTTACCCTAACCCTAACACGTACCCTAATCCTAACCCGTACCCTAAACCGAGCCCTAACCCTCAAATTAACCCTAACCCTAACCCTAACCCATACCCTACGCCGTACCCGAACCCGTACCCTAAGCGGTACCCTAAAGCTAACCCTAACCCTAACCCTAACCCTAACCCTAAGCTACCCTTGACTGTTTCTGCCTCCAATAGATTTCCTAAGCACTAGTGTTTTAAGGAACAGGTTAAAAAGAGAATCCTAATGTGATTTCAGGATAATGGGTGTGTTCCTTATCTTCTCCTAGTGTCTAAACTCTTCTCCATGGCTGGACACCCAAATAATATTCCTTGACGTACTAAGGGGTATCTAGAGAGTGGGATAGGTTTAATAACTACCCTAACCCTAACGCGTACCCTAACCCTAACCCCTAACCTAACCCTAACATGTACCCTAATCCTAACCCGTACCCTAAACCGAGCACTAACCCTCAAACTATCCCTAACCCTAACCCTAACCCATACCCTACGCCGTACCCGAACCCGTACCCGAACCCGTACCCTAAGCCGTACCCTAACCCTAACCTTAACCCTAACCCTAAGCTACCCTTTACTGCTTCTGCCTCCAATAGATTTCCTAAGCACTAGTGTTTTAAGGAACAGGTTAAAAAGAGAATCCTAATGTGATTTCTTGATAATGGGTGTGTTCCTTATCTTCTCCTAGTGTCTAAACTCTTCTCCATGGCTGGACCCCCAAATAATATTCCTTGACGTGCTAAGGGGTATCTAGAGAGTGGGATAGGTTTAATAACTACCCTAACCCTAACGCGTACCCTAACCCTAACCTCTACCCTAACCCTAACACGTACACTAATCCTAACCCGTACCCTAAACCGAGGCCTAACCCTCAAACTAACCCTAACCCTAAACCTAACCCATACCCTACGCCGTACCCGAACCCGTACCCGAACCCGTACCCTAAGCCGTACCCTAACCCTAACCCTAACCCTAACACTAAGCTACCCTTGACTGCTTCTGCCTCCAATAGATTTCCTAAGCACTAGTGTATTAAGGAACAGGTTAAAAAGAGAATCCTAATGTGATTTCAGGATAATGGGTGTGTTCCTTATCTTCTCCTAGTGTCTAAACTCTTCTCCATGGCTGGACCCCCAAATAATATTCCTTGACGTGCTAAGGGGTATCTAGAGAGTGGGATAGGTTTAATAACTACCCTAACCCTAACGCGTACCCTAACCCTAACCCCTACCCTAACCCTAATTCGTACCCTAACCCTAACCCCTACCCTAACCCTAACTCATACCCTAATCCTAACCCGTACCCTAAACCGAGCCCTAACCCTCAAACTAACCCTAACCCTAACCCTAACCCATACCCTACGCCGTACCCGAACCCATACCCGAACCCGTACCCTAACACTAACCCTAACCCTAACCCTAACACTAACCCTAAGCTACCCTTGACTGCTTCTGCCTCTAATAGATTTCCTAAGCACTAGTGTTTTAAGGAACAGGTTAAAAAGAGAATCCTATTGTGATTTCAGGATAATGGGTGTGTTCCTTATCTTCTCCTAGTGTCTAAACTCTTCTCCATGGCTGGACCCCCAAATAATATTCCTTGACGTGTTAAGGGGTATCTAGAGAGTGGGATAGGTTTAATAACTACCCTAACCCTAACGCGTACCCTAATCCTAACACGTACCCTAATCCTAACCCGTACCCTAAACCGAGCCCTAACCCTCAAATTAACCCTAACCCTAACCCGAACCCATACCCTATGCCGTACCCGAACCCGTACCCTAAGCGGTACCCTAAAGCTAACCCTAACCCTAACCCTAACCCTAACCCTAACCCTAACCCTAAGCTACCCTTGACTGCTTCTGCCTCCAATAGATTTCCTAAGCACTAGTGTTTTAAGGAACAGGTTAAAAAGAGAATCCTAATGTGATTTCAGGATAATGGGTGTGTTCCTTATCTTCTCCTAGTGTCTAAACTCTTCTCCATGGTTGGACACCCAAATAATATTCCTTGACGTGCTAAGGGGTATCTAGAGAGTGGGATAGGTTTAATAACTACCCTAACCCTAACGCGTACCCTAACCCTAACCCCTAACCTAACGCTAACACGTACCCTAATCCTAACCCGTACCCTAAACCGAGACCTAACCCTCAAACTAACCCTAACCCTAACCCGAACCCATACCCTACGCCGTACCCGTACCCGTACCCGAACCCGTACCCTAAGCCGTACCCTAACCCTAAACCTAACCCTAACCCTAACCCTAAGCAACCCTTGACTGCTTCTGCCTC
Source organism: Eschrichtius robustus (assembly GCF_028021215.1). Lineage (NCBI taxonomy): Eukaryota > Metazoa > Chordata > Mammalia > Artiodactyla > Eschrichtiidae > Eschrichtius > Eschrichtius robustus. The sequence continues at coordinate 289,014 of NW_027175380.1, read as the reverse complement.
CAATAGATTTCCTAAGCACTAGTGTTTTAAGGAATAGGTTAAAAAGAGAATCCTAATGTGATTTCTTGATAATGTGTGTGTTCCTTATCTTCTCCTAGTGTCTAAACTCTTCTCCATGGCTGGACCCCCAAATAATATTCCTTGACGTGCTAAGGGGTATCTAGAGAGTGGGATAGGTTTAATAACTACCCTAACCCTAACGCGTACCCTAACCCTAACACGTACCCTAATCCTAAACCGTACCCTAAACCGAGCCCTAACCCTCAAACTAACCCTAACCCTAACCCTACCCCATACCCTACGCCGTACCCGAACCCGTACCCGAACCCGTACCCTAAGCCGTACCCTAACCCTAACCCTAACCCTAAGCTACCCTTGACTGCTTCTGCCTCCAATAGATTTCCTAAGCACTAGTGTTTTAAGGAACAGGTTAAAAAGAGAATCATAATGTGATTTCTTGATAATGGGTGTGTTCCTTATTTTCTCCTACTGTCTAAACTCTTCTCCATGGCTGGACCCGCAAATAATATTCCTTGACGTGCTAAGCGGTATCTAGGGAGTGGGATAGGTTTAATAACTACCCTAACCCTAACGCGTACCCTAACCCTAACCACTACCCTAACCCTAACACGTATCCTAATCCTAACCCGTACCCTAAACCGAGCCCTAATCCTCAAACTAACGCTAACCCTAACCCTAAAACATACCCTATGCCGTACCCGAACCCGTACCCTAAGCCTTACCCTAACAATAACCCTAACCCTAACCCTAAGCTACCCTTGACTGCTTCTGCCTCCAATAGATTTCCTAAGCACTAGTGTTTTAAGGAACAGGTTAAAAAGAGAATCCTAATGTGATTTCTTGATAATGGGTGTGTTCCTTATCTTCTCCTAGTGTCTAAACTCTTCTCCATGGCTGGACCCCCAAATAATATTCCTTGACGTGCTAAGGGGTATCTAGAGAGTGGGATAGGTTTAATAACTAACTTAACCCTAACGCGTACCCTAACCCTAACCTCTACCCTAACCCTAACACGTACACTAATCCTAACCCGTACCCTAAACCGAGCCCTAACCCTCTAACTAACCCTAACACTAAACCTAACCCATACCCTACGCCGTACCCGAACCCGTACCCGAACCCGTAACCTAAGCCGTACCCTAACCCTAACCCTAACCCTAACCCTAACCCTAAGCTACCCTTGACTGCTTCTGCCTCCAATAGATTTCCTAAGCACTAGTGTATTAAGGAACAGGTTAAAAAGAGAATCCTAATGTGATTTCAGGATAATGGGTGTGTTCCTTATCTTCTCCTAGTGTCTAAACTCTTCTCCATGGCTGGACCCCCAAATAATATTCCTTGACGTGCTAAGGGGAATCTAGAGAGTGGGATAGGTTTAATAACTACCCTAACCCTAACGCGTACCCTAACCCTAACCCCTACCCTAACCTTAACACGAACCCTAATCCTAACCCGTACCCTAAACCGAGCCCTACCCTTCAAACAAACCCTAACCCTAACCCTAACCCATACGCTACGCCGTACACGAACCCGTACCCGAAGCCGTACCCTAAGCCGTACCCTAAACCTAACCCTAACCCTAACCCTAAGCTACCCTTGACTGCTTCTGCCTCCAATAGATTTCCTAAGCACTAGTGTTTTAAGGAACAGGTTAAAAAGAGAATCCTAATGTGATTTCTTGATAATGGGTGTGTTCCTTATCTTCTCCTAGTGTCTAAACTCTTCTCCATGGCTGGACACCCAAATAATATTCCTTGACGTGCTAAGGGGTATCTAGAGAGTGGGATAGGTTTAATAACTACCCTAAACCTAACGTGTACCCTAACCCTAACCCCTACACTAACCCTAACACGTACCCTAATCCTACCCCGTACCCTAAACCGAGCCCTAACCCTCAAACTAACCCTAACCCTAACCCTAACCCATACCATAAGCCGTACCCGAACCCGTAACCTAACCCGTACCCTAACACTAACCCTAACCCTAACCCTAACCCTAAGCTACCCTTGACTGCTTCTGCCTCCAATAGATTTCCTAAGCACTTGTGTTTTAAGGAACAGGTTAAAAAGAGAATCCTATTGTGATTTCAGGATAATGGGTGTGTTCCTTATCTTCTCCTAGTGTCTAAACTCTTCTCCATGGCTGGACCCCCAAATAATATTCCTTGACGTGCTAAGGGGTATCTAGAGAGTGGGATAGGTTTAATAATTACCCTAACCCTAACGCGTACCCTAACTCTAACACGTACCCTAATCCTAACCCGTACCCTAAACCGAGACCTAACCCTCAAATTAACCCTAACCCTAACCCTAACCCATACCCTACGCCGTACCCGAACCCGTACCCTAAGCGGTACCCTAAAGCTAACCATAACCCTAACCCTAACCCTAACCCTAAGCTACCCTTGACTGCTCTTGCCTCCAATATATTTCCTAAGCACTAGTGTATTAAGGAACAGGTTAAAAAGAGAATCCTATTGTGATTTCAGGATAATGGGTGTGTTCCTTATCTTCTCCTAGTGTCTAAACTCTTCTCCATGGCTGGACCCCCAAATAATATTCCTTGACGTGCTAAGGGGTATCTAGAGAGTGGGATAGGTTTAATAACTACCCTAACCCTAACGCGTACCCTAACCCTAACCTCTACCCTAACCCTAAAACGTACACTAATCCTAACCCGTACCCTAAACCGAGCCCTAACCCTCAAACTAACCCTACCCCTAAACCTAACCCATACCCTACGCCGTACCCGAACCCGTACCCGAACCCGTACCCTAAGAAGTACCCTAACCCTAACCCTAACCCTAAGCTACCCTTGACTGCTTCTGCCTCCAATAGATTTCCTAAGCACTAGTGTATTAAGGAACAGGTTAAAAAGAGAATCCTAATGTGATTTCAGAATAATGGGTGTGTTCCTTATCTTCTCCTAGTGTCTAAACTCTTCTCCATGGCTGGACCCCCAAATAATATTCCTTGACGTGCTAAGGGGTATCTAGAGAGTGGGATAGGTTTAATAACTACCCTAACCCTAACGCGTACCCTAACCCTAACCCCTACCCTAACCCTAACACGAACCCTAATCCTAACACGTACCCTAAACTGAGCCCTAACCTTCAAACTAACCCTAACCCTAACCCTTACCCATACCCTACGCCGTACACGAACCCGTACCCGAACCCGTACCCTAAGCCGTACCCTAACCCTAACCCTAACCCTAACACTAACCCTAAGCTACCCTTGACTGCTTCTGCCTCCAATAGATTTCCTAAGCACTAGTGTTTTTAGGAACATGTTAAAAAGAGAATCCTAATGTGATGTCCCAGGAAAGAGATAAATGGATAAAGAAGTTGTGGTCCTTATGTACAATGGAATATCACTCAGACACGAAATCAATGTCATAAGGCTAGGAGAAGCAAGATGAGTGGATTTAGGTACGACGATTCCAAGTGAAATAAGTCACACAGAAAAAGACACTTATCATAAGGTATCACATATAGAGGGAATGTAAAAACCGCTACACTTGAACTGAATTACAAAACAGAACAGAGTCACACGTTTAGAAAACACACTATGGCTGCTTAACGGGAAAGGTGAGGTGGGTGATGCATAAAACAAGGGTTTCAAATTCGCTCAGATACCGTTCCATACACCCAATATGTAATAGACAAGACCTACTCCTTGCTCAGTGAACTGGACACAACACCCCCTATTCACCGCACAAGAATATACGTGACTAGTAAGAATCTTAAAACCTATGTATTGATACGTGTCTGGAAGTGAGTCAAGTGGGTGTAAAGCCGCATAAACACAGCCGTGAAAAGCAGCTAAACCCCATTATAAAAATAAATTACTTTTAAAAACCCGTAAAACAAAGACAGTGAAAGAGAGAGAAATTCTTACAAAATTCGTTCAGGGGCTGTGATGCAACCTGGATTGACCATATCTAGACCCACAGCTGGATGAGACATAAGGGTGGATACTCTTGGGGCTGAGAGGTTTGGTGAGGTTGGGTGAGCAAACGCAGACCCTTTAAAGTAATACTGCGTGGTACCCATCCCATGGTTCCCAAATCTCCAGGTTCAAGGGCATCTTCCTACATCGAAAACATGCATGAGAAACCCAGAAGATGGTACACCGTGTGATTTTGAAAGGTTTCTAAAATGCACCACATTTCTCATCTCCTTGTGATGGGTGTTCGCCTTTCCAGCTACTTTACTAGCAATCTCCCTACTTGGAGAATCAGCACCTTTAAGCTCCTGTTCCCTACAGGTTGCAATTTGTCCTGAGGATGAACGGGAAGAGGGGCAACCAATGAGAGACTAGATCTAGGTGTTGGGACAGGCACAGGTGACTCTATTTTCCCATCAGGAAGAAGAATTAAACACAGGTTCAGCCTGCCGCCGGGAACCAGAATAGGGCCTGAGGCAATCCCGTGCTTTTGCGGCCAGCTACCAAAAAAGACAGTTGAAAAATGGAGCTCAGGGGCACTGCAATTCACAAACCTGCTGAGTTATAAATGATAACTCTCGTCCACAAATATATTGAGGGAAGGCAACGAAGATGATTTGAAAGCAAGGCAGAATTGCAGGAAACAGGTTTCAGGAGGTAGATTCGAATCGCCTTTAAAGCACATGAAAGATGGCAAAACGTCGACAATGATGACCTTGGCCAAAAAGGGCGTATGCGTTGTTTCCTGAATATATTCAGGAAGAAACGCATACGCCCTTTTTGGCCAACCAAGCAACCTGGAAAGGCAAATCAGCGCTACCAAGAATTCTCGCTTCCCATCGGTCAAAAGGGCCATGCTGCAAAAATTTTCAAAACCAGAAATGCAGGACAGGCCATGGAGAAATGGCAGCCTTGCTACGCTGATGGGAGGGATGTAAATTGCCAACAGCCACTCTGGAGAAGTGTACGGTGTGTCCTGAAACATCGAAAAAACACAGCTTAGGGAGCATAGGGCACGTCCACTCATGGGCGTATAAATTGGGAAAACTAAAAATCAGCAAGACACAGGCACCCCGACGTTTAGGGCAGCTCTGTTGACAAGAACCTCCACTTCATGACACCGTAAATATCCCAGGAAAGAGAAAAATGGATAAAGAAGTTGTGGTCCTTATGTACAATGGAATATCACTCAGACATGAAATCAATGTCATAAGGCTAAAAGAAGCAAGATGAGTGGATTTAGGTACGACAATTCTAAGTGAAATAAGTCACACAGAAAAAGACACTTATCATAAGCTATCACTTATAGAGGGAATGTAAAAACCGCTACACTTGAACTGAATTACAAAACAGAACAGAGTCACACGTTTAGAAAACACACTATGGCTGCTTAACGGGAAAGGTGAGGTGGGGTGATGCATAAAACAAGGGTTTCAAATTCGCTCAGATACCGTTCCATACACCCAATATGTAATAGACAAGACCTACTCCTTGCTCAGTGAACTGGACTCAACACCCGCTATTCACCGCACAAGAATATATCTGACTAGTAAGAATCTTAAAACCTATGTATTGATATCTGTCTGAAAGTGAGTCAAGTGGGTGTAAAGCCGCATAAACACAGCCGTGAAAAGCAGCTAAACCCCATTATAAAAATAAATTACTTTTAAAAACCCGTAAAACAAAGACAGTGAAAGAGAGAGAAATTCTTACAAAATTCGTTCAGGGGCTGTGATGCAACCTGGATTGACCATAACTAGACCCACAGCTGGATGAGACATAAGGGTGGACACACTTGGGGCTGAGAGTTTGGGTGAGGTTGGGTGAGCAAACACAGACCCTTTAAAGTAATACTGCCTGGTACCCATCCCATGGGACCCAAATCTCCAAGTTCAAGGGCATATTCCTACATCGAAAACATGCATGAGAAACCCAGAAGATGGTACACCGTGTGATTTTGAAAGGTTTCTAAAACGCACCTCATTTCTCATCTCCTTGTGTTCGGGTTCGCCATTCCAGCTACTTTACTAGAAATCTCCCTACTTGGAGAATCAGCACCTTTAACCTCCTGTTCCCTACAGGTTGCAATTTGTCCTGAGGATGAACGGGAAGAGGGGCAACCAATGAGAGACTAGATCTAGGTGTTGGGACAGGCACAGGTCACTCTATTTTCCCATCAGGATGAAGAATTAACCACAGGCTCAGCCTGCCCTCCGGAACCTAAATAGGGCCTGAGGCAATCCCGTGCTTTTGCGGCCAGCTCCCAAAAAAGACAGTTGAAAAATGGAGCTCAGGGGCACTGCCATTCACAAACCCGCAGAGTTATAAATGATAACTCTCGTCCACAAATATATTGAGGGAAGGCAACGAAGAGGATTTGAAAGCAAGGCAGAATTGCAGGAAACATGTTTCAGGAGGTAGATTCGAATCGCCTTTACAGCACATGAAAAGTGGCAAAATGTCGACAGTGATGCCCTTGGCCAAAAAGTGCGTATGCGTTTTTTCCTGAATATATTCAGGAAAAAACGCATACGCCCTTTTTGGCCAACCAAGCAACCTGGAAAGGCAAATCAGCGCTACAAAGAAGTCTCGCTTCCCATCGGTCAAAAGGGCCATGCTGCAAAAAGTGTCAAAACCAGAAATGCAGGACAGGCCATGGAGAAATGGCAGCCTTGCTACGCTGATGGGCGGGATGTAAATTGCCAACAGCCACTCTGGAGAAGTGTACGGTGTGTCCTGAAACATCTAAAACACACAGCTTAGGGAGCATAGGGCACGTGCACTCATGGGCGTATAAATTGGGAAAACTAAAAATCAGCAAGACACAGGCACCCCAATGTTTAGGGCTGCTATGTTGACAAGAACCTCCACTTCATGACACCTTAAATATCCCAGGAAAGAGAAAAATGGATAAAGAAGTTGTGGTCCTTATGTACAAAGGAATATCACTCAGACATGAAATCAATGTCATAAGGCTAGTAGAAGCAAGATGAGTGGATTTAGGTATGACGATTCTAAGTGAAATAAGTCACACAGAAAAAGACACTTATCATAAGCTATCACTTATAGAGGGAATGTAAAAACCGCAACACTTGAACTGAATTACAAAACAGAACAGAGTCACACGTTTAGAAAACACACTATGGCTGCTTAACGGGAAAGGTGAGGTGGGGTGATGCATAAAACAAGGGTTTCAAATTCGCTCAGATACCGTTCCATACACCCAATATGTAATAGACAAGAACTACACCTTGCTCAGTGAACTGGACTCAACACCCCCTATTCACCGCACAAGAATATATCTGACTAGTAAGAATCGTAAAACCTATGTATTGGTATCTCTCTGGAAGTGAGCCAAGTGGGTGTAAAGCCGCATAAACACAGACGTGAAAAGCAGCTAAACCCCATTATAAAAATAAATTACTTTTAAAAACCCGTAAAACAAAGACAGTGAAAGAGAGAGAAATTCTTACAAAATTCGTTCAGGGGCTGTGATGCAACCTGGATTGACCATATCTCGACCCAAACCTGGATGAGACATAGGGGTGGACACTCTTGGGGCTGAGAGGTTGGGTGAGGTTGGGTGAGCAAACTCAGACCCTTTAAAGTAATACTGCGTGGTACCCATCCCATGGGTCCCAAATCTCCAGGTTCAAGGGCATCTTGCTACATCGAAATCATGCATGAGAAACCCAGAAGATGGTACACCGTGTGATTTTGAAAGGTTTCTAAAACGCACCCCATTTCTCATCTCCTTGTGCTAGGGTTCGCCTTTCCAGCTACTTTACTAGCAATATCCCTACTTGGAGAATCAGCACCTTTAAGCTCCTGATCCCTACAGGTTGCAATTTGTCCTGAGGATGAACGGGAAGAGGGGCAACCAATGAGAGACTAGATCTAGGTGTTGGGACAGGCACAGGTCACTCTATTTTCCCATCAGGAAGAAGAATTAATCACAGGCTCAGCCTGCCGCCCAGAAGCACAATAGGGCCTGAGGCAATCCCTCGCTTTTGCGGCCAGCTCCCAAAAAAGCGAGTTGAAAAATGGAGCTCTGGGACACTGCAATTCACAAACCTGCTGAGTTATAAAAGATAACTCTCGTCCAAAAATATATTGAGGGAAGGCAACGAAGAGGATTTGAAAGCAAGGCAGAATTGCAGGAAACAGATTTCAGGAGGTAGATTCGAATCGCCTTTAAAGCACATGAAAGGTGGCAAAACGTCGACAATGATGCCCTTGGCCAAAAAGGGCGTATGCGTTTTTTCCTGAATATATTCAGGAAAAAACGCATACGCCCTTTTTGGCCAACCAAGCAACCTGGAAAGGCAAATCAGCGCTACAAAGAAGTCTCGCTTCCCATCGGTCAAAAGGGCCATGCTGCAAAAATGTCAAAACCGGAAATGCAGGACAGGCCATGGAGAAATGGCAGCCTTGTTACGCTGATGGGAGGGATGTACATTGCCAACAGCCACACTGGAGAAGTGTACGGTGTGTCCTGAAACATCGAAAAAACACAGCTTAGGGAGCATAGGGCACGTCCACTCATGGTCGTATAAATTGGGAAAACTAAAAATCAGCAAGACACAGGCACCCCAATGATTAGGGCTGCTCTGTTGACAAGAACCTCCACTTCATGACACCTTAAATATACCAGGAAAGAAAAAAATTGATAAAGAATTTTGGTCCTTATGTACAATGGAATATCACTCAGACATGAAATAAATGTCATAAGGCTAGTAGAAGCAAGATGAGTGGATTTAGGAACGACGATTCTAAGTGAAATAAGTCACACAGAAAAAGACACTTATCATAAGCTATCACTTATAGAGGGAATGTAAAAACCGCTACACTTGAACTGAATTACAAAACAGAACAGAGTCACACCTTTAGAAAACACACTATGGCTGCTTAACGGGAAAGGTGAGGTGGGGTGATGCATAAAACAAGGGTTTCAAATTCGCTGAGGTATCGTTCCATACACCCAATATGTAATAGACAAGACCTACTCCTTGCTCAGTGAACTGAACTCAACACCCCCTATTCACCGCACAAGAATATATCTGACTAGTAAGAATCTTAAAACCTATGTATTGATATCTCTCTGGAAGTGAGTCAAGAGGGTGTCAACCGCATAAACACAGCCGTGAAAAGCAGCTAAACCCCATTATAAAAATAAATTACTTTTAAAAACCCGTAAAACAAAGACAGTGAAAGAGAGAGAAATTCTTACAAAATTCGTTCAGAGGCTGTGATGCAACCTGGATTGACCATATCTAGACCCACAGCTGGATGAGACATAAGGGTGGACCCTCTTGGGGCTGAGAGGTTGGGTGAGGTTGGGTGAGCAAACGCAGACCCTTTAAAGTAATACTGCGTGGTACCCATCCCATGGGTCCCAAATCTCCAGGTTCAAGGGCATCTTCCTACATCGAAAACATGCATGAGAAACCCAGAAGATGGTACACCGTGTGATTTTGAAAGGTTTCTAAAACGCACCTCATTTCTCATCTCCTTGTGCTCGGTTTCGTCATTCCAGCTATTTTACTAGCAATCTCCCTACTTGGAGAATCAGCACCTTTAACCTCCTGTTCCCTACAGGTTGCAATTTGTCCTGAGGATGAACGGGAAGAGGGGCAACCAATGAGAGACTAGATCTAGGTGTTGGGACAGGCACAGGTCACTCTATTTTCCCAACAGGAAGAAGAATTAACCACAGGCTCAGCCTGCCGCCCAGAAGCAGAATAGGGCCTGAGGCAATCCCGCGCTTTTGCGGCCAGCTCCCAAAAAAGACAGTTGAAAAATGGAGCTCAGGGAAACTGCAATTCACAAACCCGCAGAGTTATAAATGATAACTCTCATCCACAGATATATTGAGGGAAGGCAACGAAGAGGATTTGAAAGCAAGGCAGAATTGCAGGAAACAGATTTCAGGAGGTAGATACGAATCGCCTTTAAAGCACATGAAAAGCGGCAAAACGTCGACAATGATGCCCTTGGCCAAAAAGGGCGTATGCGTTTTTTCCTGAATATATTCAGGAAAAAACGCATACGCCCTTTTTGGCCAACCAAGCAACCTGGAAAGGCAAATCAGCGCTACAAAGAAGTCTCGCTTCCCATCGGTCAAAAGGGCCATGCTGCACAAAGTGTCAAACCCAGAAATCCAGGACAGGCCATGGAGAAATGGCAGCCTTGCTACACTGATGGGTGGGATGTAAATTGCCAACAGCCACTCTGGAGAAGTGTACGTTGTGTCCTGAAACATGGAAAAAAAACAGCTTAGGGAGCATAGGGCACGTCCACTCATAGGCGTATAAATTGGAAAAACTAAAAATCAGCAAGACACAGGCACCGGAAAGTTTAGGGGTGCTCTGTTGACAAGAACCTCCACTTCATGACACCTTAAATATCCCAGGAAAGAGAAAAATGGATAAAGAAGTTGTGGTCCTTATGTACAATGGAATATCACTCAGACATGAAATCAATGTTATAAGGCTAGTAGAAGCAAGATGAGTGGAGTTAGGTACGACGATTCTAAGTGAAATAAGTCACACAGAAAAAGACACTTATCATAAGGTATCACTTATAGAGGGAATGTAAAAACCGCTACACTTGAACTGAATTACAAAACAGAACAGAGTCACACGTTTAGAAAACACACTATGGCTGCTTAACGGGAAAGGTGAGGTGGGGTGATGCATAAAACAAGGGTTTCAAATTCGCTCAGATACCGTTCCATACACCCAATATGTAATAGAAAAGACCTACTCCTTGCTCAGTGAACTGGACACAACACCCCCTATTCACCGCACAAGAATATATCTGACTAGTAAGAATCGTAAAACCTATGTATTGATATCTCTCTGGAAGTGAGTCAAGTGGGTGTAAAGCCGCATAAACACAGCCGTGAAAGGCAACTAAACCCCATTATAAAAATAAATTACTTTTAAAAACCCATAAAACAAAGACAGTGAAAGAGATAGAAATTCTTACGTAATTCGTTCAGGGGGTGTGATGCAACCTGGATTGACCATATCTAGACCCACAGCTGGATGAGACATAAGGGTGGACACTCTTGGGGCTGAGAGGTTGGGTGAGGTTGGGTGAGCAAACACAGACCCTTTAAAGTAATACTGCGTGGTACCCATCCCATGGGTCCCAAATCTCCAGGTTCAAGGGCATCTTCCTACATCGAAAACATGCATGAGAAACCCAGAAGAAGGTACACCATGTGATTTTGAAAGGTTTCTAAAACACACCTCATTTCTCATCTCCTTGTGCTCGGGTTCGCAATTCCAGCTACTTTATTAGCAATCTCCCTACTTGGAGAATCAGGACCTTTAATCTCCTGTTCCCTACAGGTTGAAATTTGTCCTGAGGATGAACGGGAAGAGGGGCAACCAATGAGAGACTAGATCTAGGTGTTGGGACAGGCACATGTCACTCTATTTTCCCATCAGGAAGAAGAATTAACCACAGGCTCAGCCTGCCGCCCGGAAGCAGAATAGGGCCTGAGGCAATCCCGCGCTCTTGCGGCCAGCTCCCAAAAAAGCGAGTTGATAAATGGAGCCCAGGGACACTGCCATTCACAAACCCGCAGAGTTATAAATGATAACTCTCGTCCACAAATATATTGAGGGAAGGCAACGAAGAGGATTTGAAAGCAAGTCAGAATTGCAGGAAACAGGTTTCAGGAGTTAGATTCGAATCGCCTTTAAAGCACATGAACAGTGGCAAAACTTCGACAATGATGCCCTTGGCCAAAAAGGGCGTATGCGTTTTTTCGTGAATATATTCAGGAAAAAACGCATACGCCCTTTTTGGCCAACCAAGCAACCTGGAAAGGCAAATCAGCGCTACAAAGAAGTCTCGCTTCCCATCGGTCAAAAGGGCCATGCTGCAAAAAGTGTCAAAACCAGAAATGCAGGACAGGCCATGGAGAAATGGCAGCCTTGCTACGCTGATGGGCGGGATGTAAATTGCCAACAGCCACTCTGGAGAAGTGTACGGTGTGTCCTGAAACATCGAAAAAACACAGCTTAGGGAGCATAGGGCACGTCCACTCATGGGCGTATAAATTGGGAAAATTAAAAATCAGCACGACACAGGCACCCCAAAGTTTAGGGCTGCTCTGTTGACAAGAACCTCCACTTCATGACACCTTAAATATCCCAGGAAAGAGAAAAATGGATAAAGAAGTTGTGGTCCTTATGTACAATGGAATATCACTCAGACATGAAATCAATGTCATAAGGCTAGTAGAAGCAAGATGAGTGGATTTAGGTATGACGATTCTAAGTGAACTAAGTCACACAGAAAAAGACACTTATCATAAGCTATCACTTATAGAGGGAATGTAAAAACCGCTACACTTGAACTGAATTACAAAGGGAACAGAGTCACACGTTTAGAAAACACACTATGGCTGCTTAACGGGAAAGGTGAGGTGGGGTGATGCATAAAACAAGGGTTTCAAATTCGCTCAGATACCGTTCCATACACCCAATATGTAATAGACAAGACCTACTCCTTGCTCAGTGAACTGGACTCAACACCTCCTATTCACCACACAAGAATATATGTGACTAGTAAGAATCTTAAAACCTATGTATTGATATCTGTCTGAAAGTGAGTCAAGTGGGTGTAAAGCCGCATAAACACAGCCGTGAAAAACAGCTAAACCCCATTATAAAAATAAATTACTTTTAAAAACCCGTAAAACAAAGACTGTGAAAGAGAGAGAAATTCTTCCAAAATTCTTTCTGGGGCTGGGATGCAACCTGGATTGACCATATCTAGACATACAGCTGGATGAGATATAAGGGTGGACACTCTTGGGGCTGAGAGGTTGGGTGAGGTTGGGTGAGCAAACGCAGACCCTTTAAAGTAACACTGCCTGGTACGCATCCCATGGGTCCCACATCTCCAGGTTCAAGGGCATTTTCCTACATCGAAAACATACATGAGAAACCCAGAAGATGGCACACCGTGTGATTTTGAAAGGTTTCTAAAACGCACCTCATTTCTCATCTCCTTGTGCTCGGGTTCGCCATTCCAGGTACTTTACTAGCCATCTCCCTACTTGGAGAATCAGCACCTTTATCCTCCTGTTCCGTACAGGTTGCAATTTGTCCTGAGGATGAATGGGAAGAGGGGCAACCAATGAGAGACTAGATCTAGGTGTTGGGACAGGCACAGGTCACTCTATTTTCCCATCAGGAAGAAGAATTAACCACAGGCTCAGCCTGCCGCCCAGAAGCAGAATAGGGCCTGAGGCAATCCCGCGCTCTAATGGCCAGCTCCCAAAAAAGCGAGTTGAAAAAAGGAGCCCAGGGACACTGCCATTTACAAACCCGCAGAGTTATAAATGATAACTCTCGTCCACAAATATATTGAGGGAAGGCAACGAAGAGGATTTGAAAGCAAGGCAGAATTGCAGGAAACAGGTTTCAGGAGGTAGATTCGAATCGCCTTTAAAGCACATGAAAAGTCACAAAACGTCGACAATGATGCCCTTGGCCAAAAAGGGCGTATGCGTTTTTTCCTGAATATAATTAGGAAAAAACGCATACGCCCTTTTTGGCCAACCAAGCAACCTGGAAAGGCAAATCAGCGCTACAAAGAAGACTCGCTTCCCATCGGTCAAAAGGGCCATGCTGCAAAAAGTGTCAAAACCAGAAATGCAGGACAGGCCATGGAGAAATGGCATCCTTGCTACACTGATGGGCGGGATGTAAATTGCCAACAGCCACTCTTGAGAAGTGTACGGTGTGTCCTGAAATATCGAAAAAACACAGCTTAGGGAGCATAGGGCACGTCCACTCATGGGCGTATAAATTGGGAAAACTAAAAATCAGCAAGACACAGGCACCCCAAAGTTTAGGGCTGCTCTGTTGACAAGAACCTCCACTTCATGACACCTTAAATATCCCAGGAAAGAGAAAAATGGATAAAGAAGTTGTGGTCCTTATGTACAATGGAATATCACTCAGACATGAAATCAATGTCATAAGGCTAGAAGAAGCAAGATGAGTGGACTTAGGTACGATGATTCTAAGTGAAATAAGTTACACAGAAAAAGACACTTATCATAAGCTATCACTTATAGAGGAAATGTAAAAACCGCTACACTTGAACTGAATTACAGAACAGAACATAGTCACACGTTTAGAAAACACACTATGGCTGCTTAACGGGAAAGGTGAGGTGGGGTGATGCATAAAACAAGGGTTTCAAATTCGCTCAGATACCGTTCCATACACCCAATATGTAATAGACAAGACCTACTCCTTGCTCAGTGAACTGGACTCAACACCCCCTATTCACCACACAAGAATATATCTGACTACTAAGATTCTTAAAACCTATGTATTGATATCTCTCTGGAAGTGAGTCAAGTGGGTGTAAAGCCGCATAAACACAGCCGTGAAAAGCAGCTAAACCCCATTATAAAAATAAATTACTTTTAAAAACCCGTAAAACAAAGACAGTGAAAGAGAGAGAAATTCTTACAAAATTCGTTCAGGGGCTGTGATGCAACCTGGATTGACCATATCTAGACGCACAGCTGGATGAGACATAAGGGTGGACACACTTGGGGCTGAGAGGTTGGGTGAGGTTGGGTGAGCAAACACAGACCCTTTAAAGTAATACTGCCTGGTACACTTCCCATGGGTCCCAAATCTCCAGGTTGAAGGGCATATTCCTATATCGAAAACATGCATGAGAAACCCAGAAGGTGGTACACTGTGTGATTTTGAAAGGTTTCTAAAACGCACCTCATTTCTCATTTCCTTGTGTTCGGGTTCGCCATTCCATCTACTTTACTAGAAATCTCAGTACTTGGAGAATCAGCACCTTTAACCTCCTGTTCCGTACAGGTTGCAATTTGTCCTGAGGATGAAAGGGAAGAGGGGCAACCAATGAGAGACTAGATCTAGGTGTTGGGACAGGCACAGGTCACTCTATTTTCCCATCAGGAAGAAGAATTAACCACAGGCTCAGCCTGCCCCCCGGAACCTGAATAGGGTCTGAGGCAATCCCGTGCTTTTGCGGACAGCTCCCAAAAAAGACAGTTGAAAAATGGAACTCAGGGGCACTGCCATTCTCAAACACGCAGAGTTATAAATGATAACTCTCTTCCACAAATATATTGAGGGAAGGCAACGAAGAGGATTTGAAAGCAAGGCAGAATTGCAGGAAACATGTTTCAGGAGGTAGATTCGAATCGCCTTAAAACATATGTAAAGTGGTAAAACTTCGACAATGATGCCCTTGGCCAAAAAGGGCGTATGCGTTTTTTCCTGAATATATTCAGGAAAAAACGCAAACGCCCTTTTTGGCCAACCAAGAAACCTGGAAAGGCAAATCAGCGCTACAAAGAAGTCTCGCTTCCCATCGGTCAAAAGGGCCATGCTGCAAAAATGTCAAAACCGGAAATGCAGGACAGGCCATGGAGAAATGTCAGCCTTGCTACGCTGATAGGCGGGATGTAAATTGCCAACAGCCACTCTGGAGAAGTGTACGGTGTGTCCTGAAACATCGAAAAAACACAGCTTAGGGAGCATAGGGCACGTCCACTCATGGGCGTATAAATTGGGAAAACTAAAAATCAGCAAGACACAGGCACCCCGACGTTTAGGGCAGCTCTGTTGACAAGAACCTGCACTTCATGACACCGTAAATATCCCAGGAAAGAGAAAAATGGATAAAGAAGTTGTGGTCCTTATGTACAATGGAATATCACTCAGACATGAAATCAATGTCATAAGGCTAGTAGAAGCAAGATGAGTGGATTTAGGTACGACGATTCTAAGTGAAATAAGTCACACAGAAAAAGACACTTATCATAAGCTATCACTTATAGAGGGAATGTAAAAACCGCTACACTTGAACTGAATTACAAAACAGAACAGAGTCACACGTTTAGAAAACACACTATGGCTGCTTAACGGGAAAGGTGAGGTGAGGTGATGCATAAAACAAGGGTTTCAAATTCGCTCAGATACCGTTCCATACAGCCAATATGTAATAGACAAGACCTACTCCTTGCTCAGTGAACTGGACTCAACACCCCCTATTCACCGCACAAGAATATATGTGACTAGTAAGAATCTTAAAACCTATGTATTGATATCTGTCTGGAAGTGAGTCAAGTGGGTGTAAAGCCGCATAAACACAGCCGTTAAAAGCAGATAAACCCCATTATAAAAATAAATTACTTTTAAAAACCCGTAAAACAAAGACAGTGAAACAGAGAGAAATTCTTCCAAAATTCGGTCTGGGGCTGGGATGCAACCTGGATTGACCATATCTAGACATACAGCTGGATGAGACATAAGGGTGGACACTCTTGGGGCTGAGAGGTTGGGTGAGGTTGGGTGAGAAAACGCAGAACCTTTAAAGTAATACTGCGTGGTACGCATCCCATGGTTCCCAAATCTCCTGGTTCAAGGGCATCTTCCTACATCGAAAACATACATGAGTAACCCAGAAGATGGTACACCGTGTGATTTTCAAAGGGTTCTAAAACGCACCTCATTTCTCATCTCCTTGTGCTCGGGTTCGCCATTCCAGGTACTTTACTAGCAATCTCCCTACTTGGAGAATCAGCACCTTTAACCTCCTGTTCCCTACAGGTTGCAATTTGTCCTGAGGATGAACGGGAAGAGGGCCAACCAATGAGAGACTAGATCTAGGTGTTGGGACAGGCACAGGTCACTCTATTTTCCCATCAGGAAGAAGAATTAACCACAGGCTCAGCCTGCCGCCCAGAAGCAGAATAGGGCCTGAGGCAATCCCACGCTCTTACGGCCAGCTCCCAAAAAAGCGAGTTGAAAAATGGAGCCCAGGGACACTGCCATTCACAAACCCGCAGAGTTATAAATGATAACTCTCGTCCACATATATATTGAGGGAAGGCAACGAAGAGGATTTGAAAGCAAGGCAGAATTGCAGGAAACAGGTTTCAGGAGGTAGATTCGAATCGCCTTTAAAGCACATGAAAAGTGGCAAAACGTCCACAATGATGCCCTTGGCCAAAAAGGGCGTATGCGTTTTTTCCTGAATATATTCAGGAAAAAACGCATACGCCCTTTTTGGCCAACCAAGCAACCTGGAAAGGCAAATCAGCGCTACAAAGTAGTCTCGCTTCCCATCGGTCAAAAGGGCCATGCTGCAAAAAGTGTCAAAACCAGAAATGCAGGACAGGCCATGGAGAAATGGCAGCCTTGCTACGCTGATGGGCGGGATGTAAATTGCCAACAGCCACTCTGGAGAAGAGTACGGTGTGTCCTGAAACATCGAGAAAACACAGCTTAGGGAGCATAGGGCACGTCCACTCATGGGCGTATAAATTGGGAAAACTAAAAATCAGCAAGACACAGGCACCCCAAAGTTTAGGGCTGCTCTGTTGACAAGAACCTCCACTTCATGACACCTTAAATATCCCAGGAAAGAGAAAAATGGATAAAGAAGTTGTGGTCCTTATGTACAATGGAATATCACTCAGACATGAAATCAATGTCATAAGGATAGAAAATGCAAGATGAGTGGACTTAGGTACGATGATTCTAAGTGAAATAAGTCACACAGAAAAACACATTTATCATAAGCTATCACTTATAGAGGGAATGTAAAAACCGCTACACTTGAACTGAATTACAAAACAGAACAGAGTCACACGTTTAGAAAACACACTATGGCTGCTTAACGGGAAAGGTGAGGTGGGGTGATGCATAAAAGCAAGGGTTTCAAATTGGCTCAGATACCGTTCCATACACCCAATATGTAATAGATAAGACCTACTCCTTGCTCATTGAACTGGACTCAACACCCCCTATTCACCGCACAAGAATATATGTGACTAGTAAGAATCTTAAAACCTATGTATTGATATCTGTCTGGAAGAGAGTCAAGTGGGTGTAAAGCCGCATAAACACAGCCGTGAAAAGCAGCTAAACCCCATTATAAAAATAAATTAGTTTTAAAAACCCGTAAAACAAAGACAGTGAAAGAGAGAGAAATTCTTACAAAATTCGTTCAGGGGCTGTGATGCAACCTGGATTGACCATATCTAGACGCACAGCTGGATGAGACATAAGGGTGGACACACTTGGGGCTGAGAGGTTGGGTGAGGTTGGGTGAGCAAACACAGACCCTTTAAAGTAATACTGCCTGGTACACTTCCCATGGGTCCCAAATCTCCAGGTTGAAGGGCATATTCCTATATCGAAAACATGCATGAGAAACCCAGAAGGTGGTACACTGTGTGATTTTGAAAGGTTTCTAAAACGCACCTCATTTCTCATTTCCTTGTGTTCGGGTTCGCCATTCCAGCTACTTTACTAGAAATCTCAGTACTTGGAGAATCAGCACCTTTAACCTCCTGTTCCGTACAGGTTGCAATTTGTCCTGAGGATGAAAGGGAAGAGGGGCAACCAATGAGAGACTAGTTCTAGGTGTTGGGACAGGCACAGGTCACTCTATTTTCCCATCAGGAAGAAGAATTAACCACAGGCTCAGCCTGCCCCCCGGAACCTGAATAGGGTCTGAGGCAATCCCGTGCTTTTGCGGACAGCTCCCAAAAAAGACAGTTGAAAAATGGAGCTCAGGGGCACTGCCATTCACAAACCCGCAGAGTTATAAATGATAACTCTCTTCCACAAATATATTGAGGGAAGGCAACGAAGAGGATTTGAAAGCAAGGCAGAATTGCAGGAAACATGTTTCAGGAGGTAGATTCGAATCGCCTTTAAACATATGTAAAGTGGTAAAAC
This sequence comes from Eschrichtius robustus, assembly GCF_028021215.1. Lineage (NCBI taxonomy): Eukaryota > Metazoa > Chordata > Mammalia > Artiodactyla > Eschrichtiidae > Eschrichtius > Eschrichtius robustus. Next base: position 270,272 of record NW_027175380.1, on the reverse strand, counting down.
TTCGACAATGATGCCCTTGGCCAAAAAGGGCGTATGCGTTTTTTCCTGAATATATTCAGGAAAAAACGCATACGCCCTTTTTGGCCAACCAAGCAACCTGGAAAGGCAAATCAGCGCTACCAAGAAGTCTCGCTTCCCATCGGTGAAAAGGGCCATGCTGCAAAAAGTGTCAAAACCGGAAATGCAGGACAGGCCATGGAGAAATGGCAGCCTTGCTACACTGATGGGCGGGATGTAAATTGCCAACAGCCACTCTGGAGAAGTGTACTGTGTGTCCTGAAACATCGAAAAAACACAGCTTAGGGAGCATAGGGCATGTCCACTCATGGGCGTATAAATTGGGAAAACTAAAAATCAGCAAGACACAGGCACCCCAAGTTTAGGGCTGCTCTGTTGACAAGAACCTCCACTTCATGACACCTTAAATATCCCAGGAAAGAGAAAAATGGATAAAGAAGTTGTGGTCCTTATGTACAATGGAATATCACTCAGACATGAAATCAATGTCATAAGGCTAGGAGAAGCAAGATGATTGGATTTAGGTACGACGATTCTAAGTGAAATAAGTCACACAGAAAAAGACACTTATCATAAGCTATCACTTATAGAGGGAATGTAAAAACTGCTACACTTGAACTGAATTACAAAACAGAACAGAGTCACACGTTTAGAAAACACACTATGGCTGCTTAACGGGAAAGGTGAGGTGAGGTGATGCATAAAACAAGGGTTTCAAATTCGCTCAGATACCGTTCCATACACCCAATATGTAATAGACAAGACCTACTCCTTGCTCAGTGAACTGGACTCAACACCCCCTATTCACCGCACAAGAATATATGTGACTAGTAAGAATCTTAAAACCTATGTATTGATATCTGTCTGGAAGTGAGTCAAGTGGGTGTAAAGCCGCATAAACACAGCCGTGAAAAGCAGCTAAACCCCATTATAAAAATAAATTACTTTTAAAAACCCGTAAAACAAAGACAGTGAAAGAGAGAGAAATTCTTACAAAATTCGGTCTGGGGCTGGGATGCAAGCTGGATTGACCATATCTAGACATACAGCTGGATGAGACATAAGGGTGGACACTCTTGGGGCTGAGAGGTTGGGTGAGGTTGGGTGAGCAAACGCAGACCCTTTAAAGTAATACTGCGTGGTACGCATCCCATGGGTCCCAAATCTCCAGGTTCAAGGGCATCTTCCTACATCGAAAACATACATGAGTAACCCAGAAGATGGTACACCGTGTGATTTTGAAAGGTTTCTAAAACGCACCTCATTTCTCATCTCCTTTTGCTCGGGTTCGCCATTCCAGGTACTTTACTAGCAATCTCCCTACTTGGAGAATCAGCACCTTTAACCTCCTGTTCCCTACAGGTTGCAATTTGTCCTGAGGATGAACGGGAAGAGGGCCAACCAATGAGAGACTAGATCTAGGTGTTGGGACAGGCACAGGACACTCTATTTTCCCATCAGGAAGAAGAATTAACCACAGGCTCAGGCTGCCGCCCAGAAGCAGAATAGGGCCTGAGGCAATCCCACGCTCTTAGGGCCAGCTCCCAAAAAAGCGAGTTGAAAAATGGAGCCCAGGGACACTGCCATTCACAAACCCGCAGAGTTATAAATGATAACTCTCGTCCACAAATATATTGAGGGAAGGCAACGAAGAGGATTTGAAAGCAAGGCAGAATTGCAGGAAACAGGTTTCGGGAGGTAGATTCGAATCGCCTTTAAAGCACATGAAAAGTCGCAAAACGTCGACAATGATGCCCTTGGCCAAAAAGGGCGAATGCGTTTTTTCCTGAATATATTCAGGAAAAAACGCATACGCCCTTTTTGGCCAACCAAGCAACCTGGAAAGGCAAATCAGCGTTACAAAGTAGTCTCGCTTCCCATCGGTCAAAAGGGCCATGCTGCAAAAAGTGTCAAAACCAGAAATGCAGGACAGGCCATGGAGAAATGGCAGCCTTGCTACGCTGATGGGCGGGATGTAAATTGCCAACAGCCACTCTGGAGAAGAGTACGGTGTGTCCTGAAACATCGAGAAAACACAGCTTAGGGAGCATAGGGCACGTCCACTCATGGGCGTATAAATTGGGAAAACTAAAAATCAGCAAGACACAGGCACCCCAAAGTTTAGGGCTGCTCTGTTGACAAGAACCTCCACTTCATGACACCTTAAATATCCCAGGAAAGAGAAAAATGGATAAAGAAGTTGTGGTCCTTATGTACAATGGAATATCACTCAGACATGAAATCAATGTCATAAGGATAGAAAAAGCAAGATGAGTGGACTTAGGTACGATGATTCTAAGTGAAATAAGTCACACAGAAAAAGACACTTATCATAAGCTATCACTTATAGAGGGAATGTAAAAACCGCTACACTTGAACTGAATTACAAAACAGAACAGAGTCACACTTTTAGAAAACACAATATGGCTGCTTAACGGGAAAGGTGAGGTGGGGTGATGCATAAAACAAGGGTTTCAAATTGGCTCAGATACCGTTCCATACACCCAATATGTAATAGATAAGACCTACTCCTTGCTCATTGAACTGGACTCAACACCCCCTATTCACCGCACAAGAATATATGTGACTAGTAAGAATCTTAAAACCTATGTATTGATATCTGTCTGGAAGAGAGTCAAGTGGGTGTAAAGCCGCATAAACACAGCCGTGAAAAGCAGCTAAACCCCATTATAAAAATAAATTAGTTTTAAAAACCCGTAAAACAAAGACAGTGAAAGAGAGAGAAATTCTTACAAAATTCGTTCAGGGGCTGTGATGCAACCTGGATTGACCATATCTAGACGCACAGCTGGATGAGACATAAGGGTGGACACACTTGGGGCTGAGAGGTTGGGTGAGGTTGGGTGAGCAAACACAGACCCTTTAAAGTAATACTGCCTGGTACACTTCCCATGGGTCCCAAATCTCCAGGTTGAAGGGCATATTCCTATATCGAAAACATGCATGAGAAACCCAGAAGGTGGTACACTGTGTGATTTTGAAAGGTTTCTAAAACGCACCTCATTTCTCATTTCCTTGTGTTCGGGTTCGCCATTCCATCTACTTTACTAGAAATCTCAGTACTTGGAGAATCAGCACCTTTAACCTCCTGTTCCGTACAGGTTGCAATTTGTCCTGAGGATGAAAGGGAAGAGGGGCAACCAATGAGAGAGTAGATCTAGGTGTTGGGACAGGCACAGGTCACTCTATTTTCCCATCAGGAAAAAGAATTAACCACAGGCTCAGCCTGCCCCCCGGAACCTGAATAGGGCCTGAGGCAATCCCGTGCTTTTGCGGCCAGCTCCCAAAAAAGACAGTTGAAAAATGGAGCTCAGGGGCACTGCCATTCACAAACCCGCAGAGTTATAAATGATAACTCTCTTCCACAAATATATTGAGGGAAGGCAATGAAGAGGATTTGAAAGCAAGGCAGAATTGCAGGAAACATGTTTCAGGAGGTAGATTCGAATCGCCTTTAAAGCATATGTAAAGTGGCAAAACGTCGACAATGATGCCCTTAGCCAAAAAGGGCGTATGCGTTTTTTCCTGAATATATTCAGGAAAAAACGCATACGCCCTTTTTGGCCAACCAAGCAACCTGGAAAGGCAAATCAGCGCTACAAAGAAGTCTCGCTTCCCATCGGTCAAAAGGGCCATGCTGCAAAAATGTCAAAACCGGAAATGCAGGACAGGCCATGGAGAAATGTCAGCCTTGCTACGCTGATGGGCGGGATGTAAATTGCCAACAGCCACTCTGGAGAAGTGTACGGTGTGTCCTGAAACATCGAAAAAACACAGCTTAGGGAGCATAGGGCACGTCCACTCATGGGCGTATAAATTGGGAAAACTAAAAATCAGCAAGACACAGGCACCCCAAAGTTTAGGGCAGCTCTGTTGACAAGAACCTCCACTTCATGACACCATAAATATCCCAGGAAAGAGAAAAATGGATAAAGAAGTTGTGGTCCTTATGTACAATGGAATATCACTCAGACATGAAATCAATGTCATAAGGCTAGGAGAAGCAAGATGAGTGGATTTAGATACGACGATTCTAAGTGAAATAAGTCACACAGAAAAAGACACTTATCATAAGCTATCACTTATAGAGGGAATGTAAAAACCGCTACACTTGAACTGAATTACAAAACAGAACAGAGTCACACGTTTAGAAAACACACTATGGCTGCTTAACGGGAAAGGTGAGGTGAGGTGATGCATAAAACAAGGGTTTCAAATTCGCTCAGATACCGTTCCATACACCCAATATGTAATAGACAAGACCTACTCCTTGCTCAGTGAACTGGACTCCACACCCCCTATTCACCGCACAAGAATATATGTGACTAGTAAGAATCTTAAAACCTATGTATTGATATCTGTCTGGAAGTGAGTCAAGTGGGTGTAAAGCCGCATAAACACAGCCGTTAAAAGCAGATAAACCCCATTATAAAAATAAATTACTTTTAAAAACCCGTAAAACAAAGACAGTGAAACAGAGAGAAATTCTTCCAAAATTCGGTCTGGGGCTGGGATGCAACCTGGATTGACCATATCTAGACATACAGCTGGATGAGACATAAGGGTGGACACTCTTGGGGCTGAGAGGTTGGGTGAGGTTGGGTGAGCAAACGCAGAACCTTTAAAGTAATACTGCGTGGTACGCATCCCATGGGTCCCAAATCTCCAGGTTCAAGGGCATCTTCCTACATCGAAAACATACATGAGTAACCCAGAAGATGGTACACCGTGTGATTTTGAAAGGTTTCTAAAACGCACCTCATTTCTCATCTCCTTGTGCTCGGGTTCTCCATTCCAGGTACTTTACTAGCAATCTCCCTACTTGGAGAATCAGCACCTTTAACCTCCTGTTCCCTACAGGTTGCAATTTGTCCTGAGGATGAACGGGAAGAGGGCCAACCAATGAGAGACTAGATCTAGGTGTTGGGACAGGCACAGGTCACTCTATTTTCCCATCTGGAAGAAGAATTAACCACAGGCTCAGCCTGCCGCCCAGAAGCAGAATAGGGCCTGAGGCAATCCCACGCTCTTAGGGCCAGCTCCCAAAAAAGCGAGTTGAACAATGGAGCCCAGGGACACTGCCATTCACAAACCCGCAGAGTTATAAATGATAACTCTCGTCCACATATATATTGAGGGAAGGCTACGAAGAGGATTTGAAAGCAAGGCAGAATTGCAGGAAACAGATTTCAGGAGGTAGATTCGAATCGCCTTTAAAGCACATGAAAAGCGGAAAAACGTCGACAATGATGCCCTTGGCCAAAAAGGGCGTATGCGTTTTTTCCTGAATATATTCAGGAAAAAACGCATACGCCCTTTTTGGCCAACCAAGCAACCTGGAAAGGCAAATCAACGCTACAAAGAAGACTCGCTTCCCATCGGTCAAAAGGGCCATGCTGCAAAAAGTGTCAAAACCAGAAATGCAGGACAGGCCATGGAGAAATGGCAGCCTTGCTACGCTGATGGGCGGGATGTAAATTGCCAACAGCCACTCTGGAGAAGAGTACGGTGTGTCCTGAAACATCGAGAAAACAGAGCTTAGGGAGCATAGGGCACGTCCACTCATGGGCGTATAAATTGGGAAAACTAAAAATCAGCAAGACACAGGCACCCCAAAGTTTAGGGCTGCTCTGTTGACAAGAACCTCCACTTCATGACACCTTAAATATCCCAGGAAAGAGAAAAATGGATAAAGAAGTTGTGGTCCTTATGTACAATGGAATATCACTCAGACATGAAATCAATGTCATAAGGATAGAAAAAGCAAGATGAGTGGACTTAGGTACGATGATTCTAAGTGAAATAAGTCACACAGAAAAAGACACTTATCATAAGCTATCACTTATAGAGGGAATGTAAAAACCGCTACACTTGAACTGAATTACAAAACAGAACAGAGTCACACGTTTAGAAAACACACTATGGCTGCTTAACGGGAAAGGTGAGGTGGGGTGATGCATAAAACAAGGGGTTCAAATTCGCTCAGATACCGTTCCATACACCCAATATGTAATAGATAAGACCTACTCCTTGCTCATTGAACTGGACTCAACACCCCCTATTCACCGCACAAGAATATATGTGACTAGTAATAATCTTAAAACCTATGTATTGATATCTGTCTGGAAGAGAGTCAAGTGGGTGTAAAGCCGCATAAACACAGCCGTGAAAAGCAGCTAAACCCCATTATAAAAATAAATTAGTTTTAAAAACCCGTAAAACAAAGACAGTGAAAGAGAGAGAAATTCTTACAAAATTCGTTCAGGGGCTGTGATGCAACCTGGATTGACCATATCTAGACGCACAGCTGGATGAGACATAAGGGTGGACACACTTGGGGCTGAGAGGTTGGGTGAGGTTGGGTGAGCAAACACAGACCCTTTAAAGTAATACTGCCTGGTACACTTCCCATGGGTCCCAAATCTCCAGGTTGAAGGGCATATTCCTATATCGAAAACATGCATGAGAAACCCAGAAGGTGGTACACTGTGTGATTTTGAAAAGTTTCTAAAACGCACCTCATTTCTCATTTCCTTGTGTTCGGGTTCGCCATTCCAGCTACTTTACTAGAAATCTCAGTACTTGGAGAATCAGCACCTTTAACCTCCTGTTCCGTACAGGTTGCAATTTGTCCTGAGGATGAAAGGGAAGAGGGGCAAACAATGAGAGACTAGATCTAGGTGTTGGGACAGGCACAGGACACTCTATTTTCCCATCAGGAAGAAGAATTAACCACAGGCTCAGGCTGCTGCCCAGAAGCAGAATAGGGCCTGAGGCAATCCCACGCTCTTAGGGCCAGCTCCCAAAAAAGCGAGTTGAAAAATGGAGCCCAGGGACACTGCCATTCACAAACCCGCAGAGTTATAAATGATAACTCTCGTCCACAAATATATTGAGGGAAGGCAACGAAGAGGATTTGAAAGCAAGGCAGAATTGCAGGAAACAGGTTTCGGGAGGTAGATTCGAATCGCCTTTAAAGCACATGAAAAGTCGCAAAACGTCGACAATGATGCCCTTGGCCAAAAAGGGCGTATGCGTTTTTTCCTGAATATATTCAGGAAAAAACGCATACGCCCTTTTTGGCCAACCAAGCAACCTGGAAAGGCAAATCAGCGCTACAAAGTAGTCTCGCTTCCCATCGGTCAAAAGGGCCATGCTGCAAAAAGTGTCAAAACCAGAAATGCAGGACAGGCCATGGAGAAATGGCAGCCTTGCTACGCTGATGGGCGGGATGTAAATTGCCAACAGCCACTCTGGAGAAGAGTACGGTGTGTCCTGAAACATCGAGAAAACACAGCTTAGGGAGCATAGGGCACGTCCACTCATGGGCGTATAAATTGGGAAAACTAAAAATCAGCAAGACACAGGCACCCCAAAGTTTAGGGCTGCTCTGTTGACAAGAACCTCCACTTCATGACACCTTAAATATCCCAGGAAAGAGAAAAATGGATAAAGAAGTTGTGGTCCTTATGTACAATGGAATATCACTCAGACATGAAATCAATGTCATAAGGATAGAAAAAGCAAGATGAGTGGACTTAGGTACGATGATTCTAAGTGAAATAAGTCACACAGAAAAAGACACTTATCATAAGCTATCACTTATAGAGGGAATGTAAAAACCGCTACACTTGAACTGAATTACAAAACAGAACAGAGTCACACGTTTAGAAAACACAATATGGCTGCTTAACGGGAAAGGTGAGGTGGGGTGATGCATAAAACAAGGGTTTCAAATTGGCTCAGATACCGTTCCATACACCCAATATGTAATAGATAAGACCTACTCATTGCTCATTGAACTGGACTCAACACCCCCTATTCCCCGCACAAGAATATATGTGACTAGTAAGAATCTTAAAACCTATGTATTGATATCTGTCTGGAAGAGAGTCAAGTGGGTGTAAAGCCGCATAAACACAGCCGTGAAAAGCAGCTAAACCCCATTATAAAAATAAATTAGTTTTAAAAACCCGTAAAACAAAGACAGTGAAAGAGAGAGAAATTCTTACAAAATTCGTTCAGGGGCTGTGATGCAACCTGGATTGACGATATCTAGACGCACAGCTGGATGAGACATAAGGGTGGACACACTTGGGGCTGAGAGGTTGGGTGAGGTTGGGTGAGCAAACACAGACCCTTTAAAGTAATACTGCCTGGTACACTTCCCATGGGTCCCAAATCCCAGGTTGAAGGGCATATTCCTATATCGAAAACATGCATGAGAAACCCAGAAGGTGGTACACTGTGTGATTTTGAAAGGTTTCTAAAACGCACCTCATTTCTCATTTCCTTGTGTTCGGGTTCGCCATTCCAGCTACTTTACTAGAAATCTCCCTACTTGGAGAATCAGCACCTTTAACCTCCTGTTCCGTACAGGTTGCAATTTGTCCTGAGGATGAAAGGGAAGAGGGGCAACCAATGAGAGAGTAGATCTAGGTGTTGGGACAGGCACAGGTCACTCTATTTTCCCATCAGGAAGAAGAATTAACCACAGGCTCAGCCTGCCCCCCGGAACCTGAATAGGGCCTGAGGCAATCCCGTGCTTTTGCGGCCAGCTCCCAAAAAACACAGTTGAAAAATGGAGCTCAGGGGCACTGCCATTCACAAACCCGCAGAGTTATAAATGATAACTCTCTTCCACAAATATATTGAGGGAAGGCAATGAAGAGGATTTGAAAGCAAGGCAGAATTGCAGGAAACATGTTTCAGGAGGTAGATTCGAATCGCCTTTAAAGCATATGTAAAGTGGCAAAACGTCGACAATGATGCCCTTAGCCAAAAAGGGCGTATGCGTTTTTTCCTGAATATATTCAGGAAAAAACGCATACGCCCTTTTTGGCCAACCAAGCAACCTGGAAAGGCAAATCAGCGCTACAAAGAAGTCTCGCTTCCCATCGGTCAAAAGGGCCATGCTGCAAAAATGTCAAAACCGGAAATGCAGGACAGGCCATGGAGAAATGTCAGCCTTGCTACGCTGATGGGCGGGATGTAAATTGCCAACAGCCACTCTGGAGAAGTGTACGGTGTGTCCTGAAACATCGAAAAAACACAGCTTAGGGAGCATAGGGCACGTCCACTCATGGGCGTATAAATTGGGAAAACTAAAAATCAGCAAGACACAGGCACCCCAAAGTTTAGGGCAGCTCTGTTGACAAGAACCTCCACTTCATGACACCATAAATATCCCAGGAAAGAGAAAAATGGATAAAGAAGTTGTGGTCCTTATGTACAATGGAATATCACTCAGACATGAAATCAATGTTATAAGGCTAGGAGAAGCAAGATGAGTGGATTTAGATACGACGATTCTAAGTGAAATAAGTCACACAGAAAAAGACACTTATCATAAGCTATCACTTAGAGAGGGAATGTAAAAACCGCTACACTTGAACTGAATTACAAAACAGAACAGAGTCACACGTTTAGAAAACACACTATGGCTGCTTAACGGGAAAGGTGAGGTGAGGTGATGCATAAAACAAGGGTTTCAAATTCGCTCAGATACCGTTCCATACACCCAATATGTAATAGACAAGACCTACTCCTTGCTCAGTGAACTGGACTCCACACCCCCTATTCACCGCACAAGAATATATGTGACTAGTAAGAATCTTAAAACCTATGTATTGATATCTGTCTAGAAGTGAGTCAAGTGGGTGTAAAGCCGCATAAACACAGCCGTTAAAAGCAGATAAACCCCATTATAAAAATAAATTACTTTTAAAAACCCGTAAAACAAAGACAGTGAAACAGAGAGAAATTCTTCCAAAATTCGGTCTGGGGCTGGGATGCAACCTGGATTGACCATATCTAGACATACAGCTGGATGAGACATAAGGGTGGACACTCTTGGGGCTGAGAGGTTGGGTGAGGTTGGGTGAGCAAACGCAGAACCTTTAAAGTAATACTGCGTGGTACGCATCCCATGGGTCCCAAATCTCCAGGTTCAAGGGCATCTTCCTACATCGAAAACATACATGAGTAACCCAGAAGATGGTACACCGTGTGATTTTGAAAGGTTTCTAAAACGCACCTCATTTCTCATCTCCTTGTGCTCGGGTTCTCCATTCCAGGTACTTTACTAGCAATCTCCCTACTTGGAGAATCAGCACCTTTAACCTCCTGTTCCCTACAGGTTGCAATTTGTCCTGAGGATGAACGGGAAGAGGGCCAACCAATGAGAGACTAGATCTAGGTGTTGGGACAGGCACAGGTCACTCTATTTTCCCGTCTGGAAGAAGAATTAACCACAGGCTCAGCCTGCCGCCCAGAAGCAGAATAGGGCCTGAGGCAATCCCACGCTCTTAGGGCCAGCTCCCAAAAAAGCGAGTTGAACAATGGAGCCCAGGGACACTGCCATTCACAAACCCGCAGAGTTATAAATGATAACTCTCGTCGACATATATATTGAGGGAAGGCTACGAAGAGGATTTGAAAGCAAGGCAGAATTGCAGGAAACAGATTTCAGGAGGTAGATTCGAATCGCCTTTAAAGCACATGAAAAGCGGAAAAAGGTCGACAATGATGCCCTTGGCCAAAAAGGGCGTATGCGTTTTTTCCTGAATATATTCAGGAAAAAACGCATACGCCCTTTTTGGCCAACCAAGCAACCTGGAAAGGCAAATCAACGCTACAAAGAAGACTCGCTTCCCATCGGTCAAAAGGGCCATGCTGCAAAAAGTGTCAAAACCAGAAATGCAGGACAGGCCATGGAGAAATGGCAGCCTTGCTACGCTGATGGGCGGGATGTAAATTGCCAACAGCCACTCTGGAGAAGAGTACGGTGTGTCCTGAAACATCGAGAAAACAGAGCTTAGGGAGCATAGGGCACGTCCACTCATGGGCGTATAAATTGGGAAAACTAAAAATCAGCAAGACACAGGCACCCCAAAGTTTAGGGCTGCTCTGTTGACAAGAACCTCCACTTCATGACACCTTAAATATCCCAGGAAAGAGAAAAATGGATAAAGAAGTTGTGGTCCTTATGTACAATGGAATATCACTCAGACATGAAATCAATGTCATAAGGATAGAAAAAGCAAGATGAGTGGACTTAGGTACGATGATTCTAAGTGAAATAAGTCACACAGAAAAAGACACTTATCATAAGCTATCACTTATAGAGGGAATGTAAAAACCGCTACACTTGAACTGAATTACAAAACAGAACAGAGTCACACGTTTAGAAAACACACTATGGCTGCTTAACGGGAAAGGTGAGGTGGGGTGATGCATAAAACAAGGGGTTCAAATTCGCTCAGATACCGTTCCATACACCCAATATGTAATAGATAAGACCTCCTCCTTGCTCATTGAACTGGACTCAACACCCCCTATTCACCGCACAAGAATATATGTGACTAGTAATAATCTTAAAACCTATGTATTGATATCTGTCTGGAAGAGAGTCAAGTGGGTGTAAAGCCGCATAAACACAGCCGTGAAAAGCAGCTAAACCCCATTATAAAAATAAATTAGTTTTAAAAACCCGTAAAACAAAGACAGTGAAAGAGAGAGAAATTCTTACTAAATTCGTTCAGGGGCTGTGATGCAACCTGGATTGACCATATCTAGACGCACAGCTGGATGAGACATAAGGGTGGACACACTTGGGGCTGAGAGGTTGGGTGAGGTTGGGTGAGCAAACACAGACCCTTTAAAGTAATACTGCCTGGTACACTTCCCATGGGTCCCAAATCTCCAGGTTGAAGGGCATATTCCTATATCGAAAACATGCATGAGAAACCCAGAAGGTGGTACACTGTGTGATTTTGAAAAGTTTCTAAAACGCACCTCATTTCTCATTTCCTTGTGTTCGGGTTCGCCATTCCAGCTACTTTACTAGAAATCTCAGTACTTGGAGAATCAGCACCTTTAACCTCCTGTTCCGTACAGGTTGCAATTTGTCCTGAGGATGAAAGGGAAGAGGGGCAACCAATGAGAGACTAGATCTAGGTGTTGGGACAGGCACAGGTCACTCTATTTTCCCATCAGGAAGAAGAATTAACCACAGGCTCAGCCTGCCCCCCGGAACCTGAATAGGGTCTGAGGCAATCCCGTGCTTTTGCGGACAGCTCCCAAAAAAGACAGTTGAAAAATGGAGCTCAGGGGCACTGCCATTCACAAACCCGCAGAGTTATAAATGATAACTCTCTTCCACAAATATATTGAGGGAAGGCAACGAAGAGGATTTGAAAGCAAGGCAGAATTGCAGGAAACATGTTTCAGGAGGTAGATTCGAATCGCCTTTAAACATATGTAAAGTGGTAAAACTTCGACAATGATGCCCTTGGCCAAAAAGGGCGTATGCGTTTTTTCCTGAATATATTCAGGAAAAAACGCATACGCCCTTTTTGGCCAACCAAGCAACCTGGAAAGGCAAATCAGCGCTACAAAGAAGTCTCGCTTCCCATCGGTCAAAAGGGCCATGCTGCAAAAAGTGTCAAAACCAGAAATGCAGGACAGGCCATGGAGAAATGGCAGCCTTGCTACGCTGATGGGTGGGATGTAAATTGCCAACAGCCACTCTGGAGAAGTGTACTGTGTGTCCTGAAACATCGAAAAAACACAGCTTAGGGAGCATAGGGCACGTCCACTCATGGGCGTATAAATTGGGAAAACTAAAAATCAGCAAGACACAGGCACCCCAAAGTTTAGGGCTGCTCTGTTGACAAGAACCTCCACTTCATGACACCTTAAATATCCCAGGAAAGAGAAAAATGGATAAAGAAGTTGTGGTCCTTATGTACAATGGAATATCACTCAGACATGAAATCAATGTCATAAGGCTAGGAGAAGCAAGATGATTGGATTTAGGTACGACGATTCTAAGTGAAATAAGTCACACAGAAAAAGACACTTATCATAAGCTATCACTTATAGAGGGAATGTAAAAACCGCTACACTTGAACTGAATTACAAAACAGAACAGAGTCACACGTTTAGAAAACACACTATAGCTGCTTAACGGGAAAGGTGAGGTGGGGTGATGCATAAAACAAGGGTTTCAAATTCACTCAGATACCGATCCATACACCCAATATGTAATAGACAAGATCTACTCCTTGCTCAGTGAACTGGACTCAACACCCCCTATTCACCGCACAAGAATATATGTGACTAGTAAGAATCTTAAAACCTATGTATTGATATCTGTCTGGAAGTGAGTCAAGTGGGTGTAAAGCGGCATAAACACAGCAGTGAAAAGTAGCGAATCCCCATTTTAAATTAAATAACTTTAAAAAACCCAAAAAAATAAAACAGTGATAGAGAGAGGAAATTTTACATAATTTGTTCCTGGGCTGTGATGCAACCTTGTTTGATCATATCTAGACCCACAGCTGGATGAGAAATAAAGCTGGACACTCTTGCAGCTGAAGGACTCTTTCCCTAGTTACCAGATTGTGGAACGTAAATAGGCTGCCGCCCTCTGGCCGTTACCTGCAAAAGCAGCTTTAAAATCTGTGTTAATGGTCACTTCATATGAACAAGTACTTCAGGGCTGTAAATGAAACCTGCCCTCAAAATGTCTTGAGGGAGGTAGTGGCCAAAACTTTTCAAAATGTGACACTTACTTTAAGAAAACAATGTGAAGAACTAAGCTGTAATCACAGTTTGATAAATAAAAAGAGCATGCTTTAAAGATCAATTTCAACAGATTATGGGACACATGCAAATTCAGCCACACAGAGGTATCAGCTCGCACCTGTTAGAATAACCAGCAGCAAGCAAACTACAAACAATAAATATTGAAGGTGTTTTGGAGAAATGCATACCCTCAATTTTAAGTGGGACATAACCTGGAAAGAGCCACTAATGAGAACTGAATGGTGGTGCCTTTAAAACGTACACACTGAGCTACCATATGATACAGCAAGCCCACTCCTTGGCCTATAACATAAGGAGATAGAACTGGAAAGACACAGGCAAGCAAATGTGCATTGCAGCAGTATTACAATAACCAAGACATGGAGGCAACCAAAATGTCCATCAAGAGGTGCGTGGCCAAAGAATAACTGGTACACGTACAGATGGAATATGAGCCAGGGAAAAAAACAAAACAATGCCATTTGCAGCACTGTGTATGATTCTTGAGTTAATCAGGCAAATTGTACTAAGTCAGAAAGCAAAAGACACATATCCTATAATATCACTTATAGGTCTTAGCTAAAAATTGATACCAATGAAGATATTTCCACAGAGAAATGCAATCACAGATTCATTAAACAAACTTAGGGTTCACCAAATGGAAAGGTGTGAGGATTGGATACATTAGGATATTGGGGTTAAGATAGATATAGAAACACATGTGAAATATGTAATCACCAAAGACCTACGTAATACCAAGACAAGACTACTCAACATGGTGTCATAACCTACATGGGAAAATGATCCAAAGAAGAATAGATATATGTATATGTTTAAAAGAACCACATCTTGCACACCTAGAAGAAACAAAACATTTTAATCAAATTTGCTCTGACAAAAAATAAAAATTAAATTAAAAAAAGAACAAGAAGTAATGAGACATAAACTTAAGGGGCTTTGTGCTGGCACATTGCATTCTAATTTACAACCAGAACATGACTTCCATTAAGGCTCTGTCATCACTAATAAAGCAGCTTTATAAGCAATGTTGAAGGTAGCTTAAAAGAAGTCTCACTAATTATTGATAGTAACAAGGAAACAAAGAAAAGTAAAAATCTCACTGCAAAAAGTATACATAGGGTAAGGATAGTAGATCAAACACTGATTAAACTTCTGTAAAGAATAAAAGACAACAGTAGTATGTTTTGTTAAAAAAGAGAGGGCCCAAATAAATCTGAAATGAAAGAGATGATGTTACAACAGACACCACAGAAATACAAAGTATCCTAAGATACACACAGGGTAACTCAGGGCTCAGACTGGACAGAGCCCACTCTCCAGTCCCCTGTACATGACTTACAGGAGCCTCAGGAACTGAGGAGGAGGTCCCTGAGGAGAGGCTCAAGATAGAATATGGTAGGCATTAACATGACTGCATTCATCTTAAACATGCCTGAACTACATTCACACGAGATGATTTTGTCCTGTATGTACATCGGCACCTCTAGCCGGAACTGCAGATCTTTGGCTTCAACACCTCTACTGACAACATTAGCTTCACCTGCTGTGGACCGTCTCCTATAGGATTTCTAGAATCACAAAACATCGAAGCTTCGCAGGACCCAGAGTCTGTGCGACTCCACACAGAGTCTCAGAGTCTCAACTCCACTCAGATACTCCACTCTTGGAGGGCACACACAAAGTAGTGTGCACATCAGAACCCAGGGGAAGGAGCAGTGACCCCGTAGGAGAATGACCAGAACTACCTGCTACTTTTAGAGGGTCTCCTGCAGAGGCAGCTGGTGGCTGTGGCTGTGGCTCACCGTGAGGACAACAACACTGGCAGCAGAAGTTCTGGGAAATACTCCTTGGTGTGAGCCCTCCCAGAGTCCGCCATTAGCCCCACCAAGAGCAAGGTAGGCTCCAGTGCTGGGTCGCCTCAGGCCAAACAACCAACAGGGAGGGAACCCAGCCCCATGCATCAGCAGACAAGCAGATTCAACTTTTTATTAAAGTTTTATTTAATCCGTAGACAAGCGGATTAAAGCTCTGCCCACCAAAGCAACACCCAGCTCTACCCACCACCAGTCCCTCCCATCAGGAAGCTTGCACAAGCCTCTAAGATAGACTCATCCACCAGAGAGCAGACAGCAGAAGCAAGAAGAACTACAATTCTGCAGCCTGTGGAAGGAAAACCACATTCACAGAAAGATAGACAAAATGAAAAGGCAGAGGAATTTATACCAGATCAAGGAACAAGATAAAACCCCAGAAAAAAAACGAAATGAGGTGGAGATAGGGAACCTTCCAGAAAAAGAATTCAGAATAATGATAGTGAAGTTGAGCCAAGACCTTAGAAAAAGAAAGGAGGCAAAGATCGAGAAGACACAAGAAATGCTTAACAAAGACCTAGAAGAATTAAGGAACAAACACCTAGAAGAATTAAAGAACAAACAAACAGAGGTGAACAATGTAATAACTGAAATGAAAAATACACTAGAAGGAATCAGTAGCAGAATAACTGTGGCAGAAGAACGGATAAGTGGCCTGGAAGACAGAAAGGTGGAAATCACTGCCATGGAACAGAATAAAAAAAAGAATGAAAATAAATGAAGACACCCCAAGAGTCCTCTGGGACAACATTAAACGCAACAACATTCGCATTATAGGGGTCCCAGAAGGAGAAGAGAGAGAGAAAGGACCCGAGAATATATTTGAAGAGATTATGGTCAAAAACTTCCCTAGCATGGGAAAAGAAATAGCCACCCAAGTCCAGAAGCACAGAGTGTCCCAGGCAGGAGAAACCAAAGGAGAAAAATGACAAGACACATAGTAATCAAATTGACAAAAATTAACGACAAAGAAAAATTATTGAAAGCAGCAAGGGAAAAATGACAAATAACATACAAGGGAAATCCCATAAGGATAACAGCTGATTTCTCAGCAGAAAATCTACAAGCCAGAAGGAAGTGGCATGATAAATTTAAAGTGATGAAAGGGAAGAACCTACAACCAAGGGTACTGCACCCTGCAAAGAGCTCATTCAGATTTGATGGAGAAATCAAAAGCCTTACAGACAAGCAAAAGCTAAGAGAATTCAGCACCATGCAACCAGCTCTACACCAAATGCTAAAAGAACTTCTCTAAGTGGGAAACACAAGAGAAGAAAAGGACCCACCAAGACAAACCCATAACAATTAAGAAAATAGTAGTAGGAACATACATATCGATAATTACCTTAAACGTGAATGCACTAAATGTTCCAACCAAAAGACATAGACTGGCTGAATGGATACAAAAACAAGACCCATATATATGCTGTCTACAAGAGACCCATTTCAGACCTAGGGACACATACAGACTGAAAGTGAGGCGATGGAAAAATATATTCTATGCTAATGAAAATCAAAAGAAAGCTGGAGTAGCAATACTCATATCAGATAAAATAGACTTTAAAATAAAGAATGTTACAAGAGACAAGGAAAGACACTACATAATGGTCAAGGGATCAATCCAAGAAGAAGATATAACAATTATAAATATATATGTACCCAACATAGGAGCACCTCAATGTATAAGGCAACTGCTAACAGTTATAAAAGAGGAAATCGACAGTAACACAATAATAGCGGGGGACTTTAACAGCTCACTTACACCAGTGGAGATCAGCCAGACAGAAAATTAATAAGGAAACACAAGCTTTAAATGACACAATAGACCAGATAGAGTTCATTGATATTTATAGGACATTCCATCCAAAAACAGCAGATTACACGTTCTTCTCAACTGCACACGGAACATTCTCCAGGATAGATCACATCTTGGGTCACAGATAAAGCCTCAGTAAATTTAAGAAAACTGAAATCATATCAAGCAGCTGTTCCGACCACAATGCTATGAGATTAGAAATCAATTACATGGAAAAAACTGTAAAAAACACAAACACATGGAGGCTAAACAATACGTTACTAAATAACCAAGAGATCACTGAAGAAATCAAAGGGGAAATCAAAAACTACCTAGAGACAAATGACAACAAAAACACGATGATCCAAAACCTATGGGATGCAGCAAAAGGAGTTCTAAGAGGGAAGTTTATAGCAATACAAGCCTACCTCAAGAAACAAGAAAAATCTCAAATAAACAATCTAACCTTACACCTAGAGGAACTAGAGAAAGAAGAACAAAACCCAAAGTTAGTAGAAGGAAAGAAATCCTAAAGATCAGAGCAGAAATAAATGAAATAGAAACAAAGAAAACGGAAGCAAAGATCATCAAAACTAAAAGCTGGTTCTTTGAGAAGATAAGCAAAAATGATCAACCTTTAGCCACACTCAAGAAAAAGAGGGAGAGGACGCAAATCAACAAAATTAGAAGTGAAAAAGGAGAAGTTACAACAGACACCACAGGAATACAAAGCATCCTAAGAGACTACTACAAGCAACTCTGTGCCAATAAAATGGACAATCTGGAAGAAATGGACAAATTCTTAGAAAGGTATAACCTTCTAAGACTGAACCAGGAAGAAATAGAAAATATGAACAAACCTATCACAAGCAATGAAATTGAAACTGTGATTAAAAATCTTCCAACAAACAAAAGTCCAGAACCAGATGGCATTACAGGTGAATTCTATCAAACATTTAGAGAAGAGCTAACACCCAACCTTCTCAAATTCTTCAAAACAATTGCAGGGGAAGGAACACTCCCAAACTCATTCTATGAGACCACCATCACCCTGATACCAAAATCAGACAGAGATACTACAAGGAAAGAAAATTATAGACCAATATCCCTGATGAATATAGATGCAAAAATCCTCAACAAAATACTAGCAAACAGAATCGAACAACACATTAAAAGGATCATACACCATGATCAAGTGGGGTTTATCCCAGGGATGCAAGGATTCTTCAATATACACAAATCAATGTGATACACCATATTAACAAATTGTAGAATAAAACCATATGGTCATCTCAATAGATGAAGGAAAAGATTTTGAGAAAATTCAACACTCATTTACGATAAAAACTCTGCAGAGTGTGGGCATAGAGGGAAACTACCTCAACATAATAAAGGCCATATATGACAAACCCACAGCAAACAGCATTCTCAATGGTGAAAAACTGAAAGCGTTTCCTCTAAGATCAGGAACAAGACGAGGATGTCCACTCTCACCACTGCTATTCAACATAGTTTTGGAAGTCCTAGCCATGGCAATCAGAGAAGAAAAAGAAATAAAAGGAATACAAAACGGAAAAGAAGAAGTAAAATTGTCACTGTTTGCAGATGACATGATATCATAGATAGAGAATCTTAAAGATGCCACCAGAAAACCACTGGAGCTAATCAATGAATTTGGTAAAGTTGCAGGATACAAAATTAATGCACAGAAATTGCTTGCATTCCTATACACTAACAATGAAAGATCAGAAAGAGAAATTAAGGAAACAATCCCATTACCACTGCAACAAAAAGAATAAAATACCTAGGAATAAACCTACCTAAGGAAGTAAAAGACCTGTACTCAGAAAACTATAAGACACTGATGAAAGAAATCAAAGATGATATAAACAGATGGAGACATATACCATGTCCTTGGATTAGAAGAATCAATATTGTGAAAATGACTATACTACCCAAAGCAATCTACAGATTCAATGCAATCCCGATCAAAATACCTTTGGCATTTTCTACAGAACAAGAAAAAAAAAATCTTAAAATTTGTAGGGAGACACAAAAGACCCTGGATAGCCAAAGCAGTCTTGAGGGGGAAAAAAAAGAGCTGGAGGAATCAGACTTCCAGACTTCAGACTATATTACAAAGCTACAGTAATCAAGATAATATGGTACTGACAGAAACACAGAAATATAGGTCAATAGAAAAGGATAGAAAGCACAGAGATAAACCCACGTACCTATGGTTAACTAATCTATGAAAAAGGAGGCAAGGGTATACAATGGAGAAAAGACAGTGTCTTCAGTAAGTGGTGTTGGGAAAACTGGACAGCTACATGTAAAAGAATGAAATTAGTACACTCCCTAACACCATACACAAAAATAACTCAAAATGGATTAGAGACCTAAATATAAGACCAGCCACTATAAAACTCTTAGAAGAAAACATAAGCAGAACAGTCTATGACATAAATCACAGCAAGATCCTTTTTGACCCACCTCCTAGAGAAATGGAAATAAAAACAAAAATTAAAAAATGGGACCGAATGAAACATAAATTCTTTTGCACAGCAAAGGAAAACTTAAACAAGATGAAAAGACAACCATCAGAATGGGAGAAAATATTTTCAAATGAAGCAAATGGCAAAGGATTAATCTACAAAAAGCAGCTCATGTAGCTCAATATCACAAAACCAAACAACCCAATCCAAAAATGGGCAGAAGACCTAAATAGACATTTCTCCAAAGAAGATATACAGGTTGCCAACAAACACATGAAAGGATGCTGAACATCACTAATCATTGGAGAAATGCAAATCAAAACTACAGTGAGGTATCACCTCACACCAGTCAGAATGGCCATCATCAAAAAATCTACCAACAGTAAATGCTGGAGAGGCATTTATTGGAGAAAAGGGAACCCTCTTGCACTGTTGGTGGGAATGTAAATTGATATAGCCACTAGGTAGAACGGTATGGGGCTTCCTTAAAAACTAAAAATAGAACTACCATACAACCCAGCAAACCCACTCCTGGACATTTACCCTGAGAAAACCATAATTCAAAAAGAGTCATGTACCACAATGTTCACTGTAGCTCTATTTACAATAGCCAGGACATGGAAGCAACCTAAGTGTCCATCAACAGATAAATGGATAAAGAAGATGTGGCACATATATACAATGGAACATTATTCAGCCATAAAAAGAAACGAAATTGAGTTATTTTTAGTGAGGTGGATGGATCTAGAGTCTGTCCTACAGAGTGAAGTAAGTCAGAAAGAGAAAAACAAATACCGTATGCTAACACATATATATGGAATCTAAAAAAAAAAGTTTATGAAGAACCTAGGGGCAGGAAAGGATTAAGGACACAGACGTAGAGAAAGGACTTGAGGACATGGGGAGAGGGAAGGGTAAGCTGGGACAAAGTGAGAGAGTGGTATGGACATATATACACTACCAAATGTAAAATTGATAGCTACTGGGAAGCAGCCACATAGCACAGGGAGATCAGCTCTGTGCTTTGTGACCACCTAAAAGGGTGGGATAAGGGAGTGAGAGGGAGGTGCAAGAGGGAGGGGATATGGTGTTATATGTATACGCATAGCTGATTCACTTTTTTATACAGCAGAAACTAACACACAATTGTAAAGCAATTATACTCCAATAAAGATGTAAAAGAAAAAAAAAAAAAAAAAGAAAGCCCAGAGATAAACCTACACACCTATGGCCCACTATCTATGACAAAGGAGGCAAGGGTATACAATGGAGAAAAGACAGTCTCTTCAATAAGTGGTGCTGGGAAAAATGGACAGCTACATGTAAAAGAATGAAATTAGAACACTCCCTAACACCATACACAAAAAATAAACTCCAAATGGATTAGAGACCGAAATGTAAGACCGGACACTATAAAACTCTTAGAGGAAAACATAGGAAGAATACTCTTTGACATAAATCACAGCAAGATCTTTTTTGATCCACCTCCTAGAGTAATGGAATAAAAAAAAAAAAAAAAAAAAAAAAAAAAAGGGGAGCAAATGAAACCTAAAAGCTTTTGCAAAGCAAAGGAAACTACAAACAAGACGAAAAGACAACCCTCAGAATGGGAGAAAATATTTGCAAACGAATCAATGGACAAAGGATTAATCTCCAATGTATATAAACAGCTCATGCAGCTCAACAGTAAAAAAACAAACAAACCAATCCAAAAATGGGCAGATGACGTA
The DNA here is from genome assembly GCF_028021215.1 of Eschrichtius robustus. Lineage (NCBI taxonomy): Eukaryota > Metazoa > Chordata > Mammalia > Artiodactyla > Eschrichtiidae > Eschrichtius > Eschrichtius robustus. The sequence goes on along the minus strand of NW_027175380.1, from coordinate 248,731 downwards.
AATAGACATTTGTCCCAAGAAGACATACAGATGACCAAGAAACACATGAAAAGCTACTCAACATCACTAATTATTAGAGAAATATAAACCAAAACTACAATGAGGTATCACCTCACACGAGTTAGAATGGGCATCATCAGAAAATCTACAAACAACAAATGCTGGAGAGGGTGTGGAGAAAAGGGAACCCTCTTACACTATTTGTGGGAATGTAAATTGATACAGTCACTATGGAGAACAGTATGGAGGTTCCTTAAAAAACTAAAAATAGAATTACCATATGACCCAGCAATCCCACTACTGGCCATATACCCAGAGAAAACCATAATTCAAAAAGACATATTCACCACAATATTCATTGCAGCACTATTTACAATAGCCAGGTCATGGAAGCAACCTAAATGCCCATAGACAGACGAACGGAAAAGATGTGCTACATATATAAAATGGAATATTACTCAGCCATAAAAAGGAATGAAATTGGGTCATTTGTAGAGACGTGGATAGATCTAGAGACTGTCATACAGAGTGAAGTAAGTCAGAAAGAGAAAAACAAATATCGTATATTAACGCATACATGTAGAACCTAGAAAAATGGTAAAGATGAACTGGTTTGCAAGGCAGAAATAGAGACACAGATGTAGAGAACAAATGTATGGACACCAAGGGGGGAAAGTGGCAGGGTGGTGGTGGTGGGATGAATTGCGACCCTGGGATTGACATATATACACTTATATGTATAAAATAGATAACCAATAAGAGCCTGCTGTATAAAAAAATGAATAAAATAAATTCAAAAATTAAAAAATAAATAATACTTAAGAAAATAAAACAGAAAAAAAAAGTTCTGTCCTTCCCATAGACGTATTTATATGAATGAATGATTTCCATGCTTATATCCATAAATACAAAAAGAGGAATAAAACTTACCTTGAACCAAAAAAGAAAAAAAAAAACTGAACCCACTGGTCATACAGAGGAAAACCCTATCAGCGCACTTGCTCCAGTGGTAAACAATTCTTAAGTTGGTCACAGGTGGGGAATCATCTCCCATGCAGCCAGCAGCCCCCACACAAGGAGCGTCCTCATTGCAAAGCTGGGGGACCGTGAGGAGGCGTCTGACTAAACGTGAGCTGAGCCCCAGGCCAGCTGCTGCTGAACTTTTCCCACCGTTCCCAGGTAAAACACCTGAATGTGTGCAAAGACTAAAAACTAGAGGAAGGGGCTTGGAGTCACACCAGCGACAGCACGCAGGCCGACTTGGTGCCTGCAGGCCAGCCAGGATGGTCCTGGCCCCGGGCGCTCATCTGGAAACTTTCCATTTCCCTGCCTGAGGTACCCCTCCTGTCCCGGCCCCCACTGCTTTTTTCCTTCCTTACCTCTGCCCGGGGAGAAATTCCAGCAGCAAGTATGGGTGACACATCCTCTTCTTTAGCAGGTGGCAGCCCGGCAACTCCTGCAGAAAGTCCAGTAGAGCCCCAGTCACAACGGGCCACTCATAGAGCCGTAGGCCCTACTGCCTCCCACCAGCCCAACCCCGAGACTGCTGACGGGGCAGAGAATATGGCGTCAGGCACAGCTGCAGAGGCTTTTGCTGCCTGGAGGGGTGTTTATATTGACCTCAACCCAGGCACACCTGGGAAGGGCTGGCCGGCCGGGTCAGGCTGCCCAGGTCAGCCAATCCTCGCCCCTCAGGGGCTCAGATTTGCAGAAAATGGGCCTTGCTGCACCGGCCAGATCCAAGGAACAGGTGTAGGGTCCCGAGAGTCAGGATAGATAAGGGGCGGCAGCCCTGGCTTGTTTTCTAATCATTTTATCTGGTCCATGAGTGGGAGACAACTTCAAGAAGACCCTCTGCTAATGAGAGGAACCCAGGAGTCAGGGAGAGGAGGGGTGGTGGGTGGAAACAGAGGCCTGGTGCCCCGGCTGCTGTGGAAGCCCCTAGAAGACCAGGCAGAGGGAGGCCGCACAGAGTGAAGCCTAGGGTCACAGACCTGTTGGAGCTGCTGTTTATTAGTTCAAGCTCTGCTCTGAGGTGCTCTGTGTCAGCTCTGAGTGACAGGTGTGCTGGGGGTGCTCTGAAATGAGGGCTATGTGCACAGTTCCTGTGTGCCCAGCCCTGTCGGGGTACCTGTTCACGGGAGTTCCATATCCAGGGAGGGGCATGCCCACGAGAGCCCCGTGGGCTGCTGCGTACCTGCCCAGGTGAGCTCCATATCCTGGGAGGGGCCTGACCATGATGGCCCCATGGGCTGCTGGGTACCTGCCCAGGTGAGCTCCATATCCTGGGAGGGGCCTAACCACCACAGCCCCGTGGGCTGCTGGGTACCTGCCCAGGTGAGCTCCATATGCTGGGAGGGACCTGACCACAAGAGCCCCGTGAGCTGCTGGGGACCTGGTAGAGGACGCCAGGACAGTCAGTGAAGCCACAGAGGATATACATCTAGTAGTTCCTAATTCCTACACCCTGCTGGTCATTCTACCATCCACCAGGACATGGTATTCTGTATTAGACTTCAATGATGCCTTCTTCTGTATTCCATTCGTCCCAGAGTCACAAGAAATTTTGGCTGTGAGTGGCAGGACTCAACATACAACAAAAACAATACTGCTGGGCCGTCCTGCCCCAGGGGTTCAAAAATTCCCACACCATCTTTGGGGAAACGTTAGCTAAAGACCTAAAAAATCTACCTCTGGAGAAGGGAACCCTCCTTCAATATGCAGATGACATTCTGATCACCAGCCCGACTAAGGAGGCCTCTGAACTACCTAGCCAATAAAAGATAGAAGGTGTCCAAGAAAAAGGCTCAAATATCACAAACTAAGGTGACCTTCCTGGGCTTCATTCGCACAGAAGGTCGGAAAAGCCCACCCCAGGAAAGGGAAGAAGCCATTTGCAGCCTCACCCTTCCTGAAACTAGAAGACAGCTTAGGGGTTCCTGGGGAGACCGGGGTTTGCTGCATCTGGATCCCTAACTACAGTCTAATAGCTGGGCCTCTATATGAAACACTGAAAGGAAAAGATGATGATCCTTTTGAATAGAATCCAGAAGCGGCCTTTCAAGAATGGAAAGAGCAGTCAGTTCAGATCCTTGCCCTGGACCTCCCTAAGTTAGCTAAACCCTTTGACCTTTACATTCCTGGTCCAAGGCGAATCGCCCTTGGAGTATTAGTGCAAAAACTGGGACCACTTGAAATGGAACAATGCAAGAATGCCCTCCAGGCATTGGCCAGCCACCCCATCCGACCAGGATACTGGGGGTATCTAAAAACCTGGAAATCAGCAGCCCGCAAGGCCAGCTCCCTCCTAAGGGAAAAGGACGCCACTTGGTGATCCTAACCACCCACCATGCCCTGAAGTTGCAGGGATTGCTCCGTGGGCACAATGACCTCGAGTGAGGAGGCGCTCCAACACCAACCTCCAGAGAGAAAACCTGGAGCAATGGGCCCCCATGACGACTCGTTTGACCATCACTTGACCTGGAGCTTCTCTCAGAAAACAACAAGAGTGTGTCCCAAAAGAGCAGACTATTGCTTACAGGACTTACTGCACCCAGAGCAGAGCTACTAAACTTGGCAGGGGAACCGTAAATAACGCTGCCACCATAGAAAAGCCTACAGACACCGCGGTGACGGCGGCCAATGAGACCGGCTGTACTCCTGGCTACTTCAAAAGGCCGTTGACTGAGTGGCCGTCAAGGTCCTGGATCACCACCGGCCCTGGACTGTCTGGGAGTTGAGCAAGCAGGGCTCTGACACCTGGTGTTGTTTGTACGTTAATTCAGTGGCCTAACTGAAGAAAGTGCAGACTACTGGTCAGAGCATCTAGGCTAGCAGGAACTGTCAGCCTAAGGGGCCGAACCAATGTGGAGCAGGGTAAAACGGCCCCCCCCCCCCAGCGTCTCTGCACATCTCTTTCCTGGACCCTTAAAGGTCATTAGAATCTATAAAACTTCCAATGCTGGTGCTCAGGCAGACGAGCAGTGAGGGAGGAGGCCTGGGGACAATCAACCTCACCTGGAGGCTGCTTGGGAGAAGTCCTCCCCCTCGCCCCGGGTATGAGGACACCCAACTCAGCACGAAGCATTTACAGAAGAGGTGTCTGCACCCTCAGCACCCCAAGAATGAGGAATGGGACAAAAGGCAGAGGAGGGCTTTGTCACTGGCAAAGCCCATGAAAAATTCCTGGGAGATGAAAATAGAATCTGGGCAATAAAATAAAGTCTAAGCATTTTTTCCTTTGTGCTTTGTCTAATTTCACTTGCTCCTAGGTTTCCACATGCAGAGGTCCCACACCCGACACTTCAGACCCGATTTCCTAGTGCAAAATGGCTGGGCCGACACCTCAGCTCGTGGGGCCCCGTGCAGACTCTGCGACATAGAGCCTGAGCTCCAGCCAACCCGGCCCTCGAGAGCTCCGCCCACTCCCTCCCGCTGACGCTGCCAGGATCTCTACACAGCAGCCCGGCCCACAACCCGCAGGGGAGCACACACTCTCACCTCTCCATTCTCTGATCAAAATATAAAGTTTTCCTTTGCTTCTGAACCAAAGTCAGTCTCGATCTGTTGGCTCCAATGACACTAGGCAGGGAGACCCTTGTTGGGGCCCACTCTGCAGGATCAGTAACAGAATATGAGAACATTGTAACTTCAAAGAACAGATGTGCGAGCCAAACTGTAATTAACATAGAGCAGTGTATAAGGCTCGTGTAAAATAAGATGTTTCTAACACTTCCATTTGATATTTCCATCACTTTATTATAAGCAAGTTTAGTGGAGGGGTTTGTCTTATTTGTCAGGTCAACAGTAGAGAAATGCAGTGATTTCTTTCCAAGGATGGACATCTAATAATCTTGGTTGAAGTTTCAACCTTGTTTTGAATGATTTTCCATTGAAAATGATACCTCTCTTTCAGCTCCTAGATTTCTGAGAAGTATAAAATCTTATATTTTTTATTACCAAAGGGGAAAGGTGGGAGGAGGGATAAATTAACAGTTTCAGATTAACATATACACACTGCTATGTATAAAATATATCATCAACAAGGAACTACTGTATAACACAGGGAACTATACTCAATATTTTGTAATGACCCCTAAGGGGAAATAATCTGAAAAACAATAGATATCTATATCGACATCATCTATCAACTACAGATAAAATGGAAACTAAAGGAGGCCGATGGTGAGCGTTTCTGAACCTGAAGACTTCAATCATCTAAAGTTCGGACTCTGCCTACGGCCCAAGTCCCTTAATGAACACACATGTACCAGTAGCTTAAAAATTCCCCAGATTGGAGTTCGGGGAGACACTGATTTGGAAAAATCCCTGGTGTTCTCCTTACATACACGGGACCTTTCCTACAGCTAAAACATGCCTGTGACACCCAGAAGATGGAACACGGTTGGATCAGGGAGCTTTTGGAAAAGGCACCAAAACTCCTAATTTCCTGGATGTCGGGTTCACACCTCCAGCCTTTTTCCTTAAAATCTCCCCACCTGAGGATGTCAGCACCTTCAACATCCAGTTGCACAAAATTTGGAATTTTTCCAAAGGAAGAAGGGGAAGGAGGAGAAACAAGGAGAGCCAAGCCCTAGATGTTCGGACAGGCACATGTCACTCTAATTTCCAATCAGGAAGAAGAATTAAGCAAAGGCTTAGCCTGCCACCAGGAACCACAGTAGGGCCAGAAGCAAACCAGCGGTTCTGCGGACAGCTCCCAAAAAAGCGAGTTGAAAAATGGAGCTCAGGGGCACTGCAATTCACAAACCTGCAGAGTTATAAATTATAACTATCGTCCAAAACTATATTGAGGGAAGGCAACGAACAGGATTGGAAAGCAAGGCAGAATTGCAGGAAACAGATTTCAGGAGTTAGATTCGAATAGCCCCTAAAGCACATGAAAAGCGGCCAAAAGTCGACAACGATGCACATGGCCAAAAAGAGCATATGTGTTTTTTTCTGAATAAATTCAGGAAAAAACGCATAGGCTCTTTTTGGCCAACCAAGCAAGCTGGAAATGCAATGCAGCACTACAAAGAAGTCTCACTTCCCATCGGTCAAAAGGGCCTTCCTAAAAAAGTGTAAAAAAAATACAGGAGAGGCCAGGGAGGAAAGGGAGCATTGTTACACTGATGGTCGGGATGTAAATTGCCAATGGCGACTCTGGAGAACGGTTCGGTGTTTCCTAAAACATCTAAAAAACACAGCTAGAGAGAAAGGGGCACATCCATTCATGGGCGTATAAATTGGAAAAATTAAAATCAACAAGACACAGACACCCCAAAGTTTAGGGCTGCTCTGGTTACAAGAACCTCCACTTGTGTACATCTTAAATATCACAGGGATGAGAAAAATGGTAAAGAAGTTGTGGTACTTATGTACAATGGAATATCACTCAGCCATGAAATCAATATCATAAGGCTAGTAGCAGCATGATGAGTGGATTTAGGTACGACGATTCTAAGTGAAATAAGTCACACAGAAAAAGACACTTATCATAAGATATCACTTATAGAGGGAATGTAAAAACCGTTACCCTTAAACTGAATTACAAAACAGAACAGAGTCACCCATTTTAAAAACACACTATGGCTGCTTAACGGGAAAGGTGAGGTGGGGTGATGCATAAAACAAGGGTTTCAAATTAGCTCAGATACCGTTCCATAAACCCAATATGTAGTAGACAAGACCTACTCCTTGCTCAGTGAACTAGACTCAACACCCCCTATTCAGCGCACAAGAATATATCTGAGTAGTAAGAATCTGAAAACCTATGTATTGATCTCTCTCTGGAAGAGAGTCAAGTGAGTGTAAAGCGGCTTAAACACAGCCGTGAAAAGCAGCTAAAACCCATTTTAAAAATAAATTACTTTAAAAAACCCGTAAAACAAAGACAGTGTAAGAGAGAGTAATTCTTACAAAATTCGTTCAGGGGCTGTGATGCAACCTGGATTGACCATATCTAGACCCACAGCTGGATGAGACATAAGGGTGGACACTCTTGGGGCTGAGAGGTTTGGTGAGGTTGGGTGAGCAAACGCTGACCCTTTAAAGTAATACTGCGTGGTACCCATCCCATGGGTCCCAAATCTCCAGGTTCAAGGGCATCTTCCTACAACGAAAACATGCATGAGTAACCCAGATCATGGTACACCGTCTGATCGGGAAAGGGTTCTGAAACGCACCTCATTTCTCATCTCCTTGTGCTCGGGTTCGCCATTCCAGCTTCTTAACTAGTAATCTCCCTACATGGAGAAACAGCACCTTTAAGCTCCTGTTCCATACAGGTTGCAATTTGTCCTGAGGATGAACGGGAAGAGGGGCAACCAATGAGAGACTAGATCTAGGTGTTGGGACAGGCACAGGTCACTCTATTTTCCCATCAGGAAGAAGAAATAACCACAGGCTCACCCTGCCGCCCGGAACCAGAATAGGGCCTGAGGCAATCCCGCACTTCTGCGGCCAGCTCCCAAAAAAGCCAGTTGAAAAATGGTGCATATGGGCACTGCAATTCACAAACCTGCAGAGTTATAAATGATAACTCTCGTCCACAAATATATTGAGGGAAGGCAACGAAGAGGATTTGAAAGCAAGGCAGAACTGCAGGAAACACATTTCAGGAGGTAGATTCGAATCGCCTTTAAAGCACATGAAAAGCGGCAAAACGTCGACAATGATGCCCTTGGCCAAAAAGTGCGTATGCGTTTTTTCCTGAATATATTCAGGAAAAAACGCATACGCCCTTTTTGACCAACCAAGCAACCTGGAAAGGCAAATCAGCGCTACAAAGAAGTCTCGCTTCCAATCCGTCAAAAGGGCCATGCTGAAAAAAGTGTGAAAACCACAGAAGCAGGACAGGCCATGGAGAAATGGGAGCCTTGCTACACTGATGGGCGGGATGTAAATTGCCAGCAACCACTCTGGAGAAGTGTACGGTGTGGCGTGAAACATCAAAAAAACACAGCTTAGGGAACATAGGGCACTTCCACTCCTGGGCGTATAAATTGGGAAAATTAAAAATCAGCAAGACACAGGCACCCCAAAGTTTAGGGCTGCTCTGTTGACAAGAACCTACACTTCATGACACCTTATATATCCCAGGAAAGAGAAAAATGGATAAAGAAGTTGTGGTCCTTATGTACAATGGAATATCACTCAGCCATGAAATCAATGTCATAAGGCTAGTAGCAGCATGATGAGTGGATTTAGGTACGACGACTCTAAGTGAAATAAGTCACACAGAAAAAGACACTTATCATAATCTATCACGTATAGAGGGAATGTAAAAATTGCTACACTTGAACTGAATTACAAAAGAGAACAGAGTCACACGTTTAGAAAACACACTATGGCTGCTTAACGGGAAAGATGAGGTTGTGTGATGCATAAAACAAGGGTTTCATATTAGATCAGATACCGTTCCATACACCCAATATGTAATAGACAAGACCTACTCCTTGCTCAGTGAACTGGACACAACACCCCCTATTCACCGCACAAGTATATATCTGACTAGTGAGAATCTTAAAACCTATGTATTGATATCTCTCTGGAAGTGTGTCAAGTGGGTGTAAAGCCGCATAAACACAACCGTGAAAAGCAGCTAAACCCCATTATAAAAATAAATTACTTGTAGAAACCCGTAAAATAAAGACAGTGAAAGAGAGAGAAATTCTTACACAATTAGTTCAGGGGCTGTGATGCAACCTGGATTGAAAATATCTAGACCCACAGTTGGATGAGACCTAAGGGTGGACATTCTTGGGGCTGAAAGGTTTGGTGAGGTTGGGTGAGCAAACACAGACGGTTTAAGGTAATACTGCGTGGTACCCATCCCATGGGTCCCAAATCTCCAGTTTTAAGGGCATCTTCCTGCATTGAAAACATGCATGAGAAACCCAGAAGATGGTACACCATGTGATCGGGAAAGGTTTCTAAAACGCACCTCATTTCTCATCTCCTTGTGCTCGGGTTTGCCATTCCAGCTACATTACTAGCAATCTCCCTACTTGGAGAATCAACACCTTTAACCTCCTGTTCTGTACAGGTTGCAATTTGTCCTGAGGATGAACGGGAAGAGGGGCAACCAATGAGAGACTAGATGTAGGTGTTGGGACAGGCACAGGTCACTCTATTTTCCCATCAGGAAGAAGAATTAACCACAGGCTCAGCCTGCCGCTGGGAACCAGAATAGTGCCTGAGGCAATCCCGCGCTTCTGCGGCCAGCTCCGAAAAAAGCCAGTTGAAAAATGGAGCACATGGGCACTGCAATTCACAAACCCGCTGAGTTATAAATGATAACTCTCGTCCACAAATACATTGAGGAAAGGCAACGAAGAGGATTTGAAAGCAAGGCAGAACTGCAAAACACAGATTACAGGAGGTAGATTCGAATCGCCTTTCAAGCACAAGAAAAGCGGCAAAACGTGGAAAATGATGCACTTGGCCAAAAAGGGCATATGCGTTTTTTCCTGAATATATTCAGGAAAAAACGCATACGCCCTTTTGGGCCAACCAAGCAACCTGGAAAGGCAAATCAGCACTACAAAGTAGTCTCGCTTCCCATGGGTCAAAAGGGCCATGCTGAAAAAAGTGTCAAAACCACAAATGCAGGACAGGCCATGGAGAAATGGGAGCCTTGCCACGCTGATGGGCGGGATGTAAATTGCCAACAGCCACTCTGGAGAAGTGTACGGTGTGTCCTGAAACATCGAAAAAACACAGCTTAGGGAGTATAGGGCACGTCCACTCATGGGCGTATAAATTGGGAAAACTAAAAATCAGCAAGACACAGGCACCCCAAAGTTTAGGGCTGCTCTGTTGACAAGAACCTTCACTTCACGAAACATTAAATATCCCAGGAAGGAGAAAAATGGATAAAGAAATTGTGGTCCTTATGTACAATGGAATATCACTCAGCCATGAAATCAATGTCATAAGGCTAGTAGCAGCATGATGAGTGGATTTAGGTACGACGACTCTAAGTAAAATAAGTCACACAGAAAAAGACACTTATCAAAAGCTATCACCTATAAAAGGAATGTAAAAATCGCTACAATTGAACTGAATTACAAATCACAACAGAGTCACACATTTAGAAAACACACTATGGCTGCTTAACGGGAAAGGTGACGTGGGGTGATGCATAAAACAAGGGTTTCAAATTAGCTCAGATACCGTTCCATACACCCAATATGTAATAGACAAGACCTACTCCTTGCTCAGTGAACTGGACTCAACACCCCCTATTCACCACACAAGAATATATCTGACTAGTGAGAATCTTAAAACTTATTTATTGATATCTCTCTGGAAGTGAGTCAAGTGGGTGTAAAGCCGCATAAACACAGCCGTGAAGGGCAGCTAAACCCCATTATAAAAAAAAATTAGTTTTAAAAACCCATGAAACAAAGACAGTGAAAGCGAGAGAAATTCTTACAAAATTCATTCAGGGGCTTTGACGCAACCTGGATTGACCATATCTAGACCCACAGCTGGATGAGACATAAGGTTGGACACTCTTGGGGCTGAGAGGTTTGGTGTGGTTGGGTGAGCAAACGCAGACCCGTTAAAGTAATAATGCGTGGTACCCATCCCATGGGTCCCAAATCTCCAGGTTCAAGGGCATCTTCCTACATCGAAAACATGCATGAGAAACCCAGAAAATGGTACACCGTGTGATTGGGAAAGTTTCTAAAACGCACCTCATTTTTCATCTCCTTGTGCTCGGGTTCGCCATTCCAGCTACTTCACTAGCAATCTCCCTACTTGGAGAATCAGCACCTTTAAGCTCCTGTTCCCTACAGGTTGCAATTTGTCCTGAGGATGAATGGGAAGAGGGGCAGCCAAAGAGAGACTAGATCTAGGTGTTGGGACAGGCACAGGTCACTCTATTTTCTCATCAGGAAGAAGAAATAACCACAGGCTCAGCCTGCCACCCGGAACCAGAATAGGGCCTGAGGCAATCCCGCACTTCTGCGGCCAGCTCCCAAAAAAGCCAGTTGAAAAATGGAGCACATGGGCACTGCAATTCACAAACCTGCAGAGTTATAAATGATAACTCTCTTCCACAAATATATTGAGGGAAGGCAACGAAGAGGATTTGAAAGCAAGGCAGAATTGCAGGAAACAGGTTTCAGGAGGTAGATTCGAATCGCCTTTAAAGCACATGAAAAGCGGAAAAACGTCGACAATGATGCCCTTGGCCAAAAAGGGCGTATGCGTTTTTTCCTGAATATATTCAGGAAAAAACGCATACGCCCGTTTTCGCCAACCAAGCAACCTGGAAAGGCAAATCAGCGCTACAAAGAAGTCTCGCTTCCGATCCGTCAAAAGGGCCCTGCTGAAAAAAGTGTCAAAACCACAAATGCAGGACAGGCCAAGGAGAAATGGGAGCCTTGCCACGCTGATGGGCGGTATGTAAATTGCCAACAGCCACTCTGGAGAAGTGTACGGTGTGTCCTGAAACATCGAAAAAACACAGCTTAGGGAGCATAGGGCACTTCCACTCATGGGCGTATAAATTGGGAAAACTAAAAATCAGCAAGACACAGGCACCCCAAAGTTTAGGGCTGCTCTGTTGACAAGAACCTCCACTTCATGACACCTTAAATAACCCAGGAAAGAGAAAAATGGATAAAGAAGTTGTGGTCCTTATGTACAATGGAATATCACTCAGACATGAAATCAATGTCATAAGGCTAGTAGCAGCATGATGAGTGGATTTAGGTACGACGACTCTAAGTGAAATAAGTCACACAGAAAAAGACACTTATCGTAAGCTATCACTTATAGAGGGAATGTAAAAACCGCTACACTTGAACTGAATTACAAAAGAGAACAGAGTCACACGTTTAGAAAACACACTATGGCTGCTTAACGGGAAAGGTGAGGTGGGGTGATGCATAAAACAAGGGTTTCAAATTAGCACAGATACCGTTCCATACACACAATATGTAATAGACAAGACCAACTCCTTGCTCAGTGAACTGGACTCAACACCCCCTATTCATCGCACAAGTATATATCTGACTAGTAAGAATCTTAAAACCTATGTATTCATATTTCTCTGGAAGTGTGTCAAGTGGGTGTAAAGCCGCATAAACACAGCCGTGAAAAGCAGCTAAACCCCATTATAAAAATAAATTACTTGTAAAAACCCATAAAACAAAGACAGTGAAAGAGAGAGAAGTTCTTACACAATTCGTTCATAGGCTGTGATGCAAACTGGATTGACCAATTCTAGACCAACAGGTGGATGAGACCTAAGGGTAGACACTCTTGGGGCTGACAGATTTGGTGAGGTTGGGTGAGCAAACGCAGACCCTTTAAAGTAATACTGCGTGGTACCAATCCCATGGGTCCCAAATCTCCAGGTTCAAGGGCATCTTCCTGCATCGAAAACATGAATGAGAAACCCAGAAGATGGTACACCGTGTGATCGGGAAAGGTTTCTAAAACGCACCTCATTTCTCACCTCCTTGTGCTCGGGTTCGCCATTCCAGCTACTTTACTAGCAATCACCCTTCTTGGAGAATCAGCACCTTTAACCTCCTGTTCTGTACAGGTTGCAATTTGTCCTGAGGATGAACGGGAAGAGGAGCAACCAATGAGAGACTAGATCTAGGTGTTGGGACAGGCACAGGTCACTCTATTTTCCCATCAGGAAGAAGAATTAACCACAGGCTCAGCCTGCCGCCCGGAACCAGAATAGGGCCTGAGGCAATCCCGCGCTTCTGCGGCCAGCTCCGAAAAAAGCCAGTTGAAAAATGGAGCACATGGGCACTGCAATTCACAAACCCGCTGAGTTATAAATGATAACTCTCGTCCACAAATATATTGAGGGAAGGCAACGAAGAGGATTTGAAAGCAAGGCAGAACTGCAAAACACAGATTACAGGAGGTAGATTCGAATCGCCTTTCAAGCACATGAAAAGCGGCAAAACGTGGAAAATGATGCACTTGGCCAAAAAGGGCGTATGCGTTTTTTCCTGAATATATTCAGGAAAAAACGCATACGCCCTTTTGGGCCAACCAAGCAACCTGGAAAGGCAAATCAGCGCTACAAAGTAGTCTCGCTTCCCATGGGTCAAAAGGGCCATGCTGAAAAAAGTGTCAAAACCACAAATGCAGGACAGGCCATGGAGAAATGGGAGCCTTGCCACGCTGATGGGCGGGATGTAAATTGCCAACAGCCACTCTGGAGAAGTGTACGGTGTGGCCTGAAACATCGAAAAAACAAAGTTTATGGAGCATAGGGCACTTCGACTCATGGGCGTATAAATTGGGAAAACTAAAAATCAGCAAGACTCAGGCACCCCAAAGTTTAGGGCTGCTCTGTTGACAAGAACCTTCACTTCACGAAAACTTAAATATCCCAGGAAGGAGAAAAATGGATAAAGAAATTGTGGTCCTTATGTACAATGGAATATCACTCAGGCATGAAATCAATGTCATAAGGCTAGTAGCAGCATGATGAATGGATTTAGGTACGACGACTCTAAGTGAAATAAGTCACACAGAAAAAGACACTTATCAAAAGCTATCACCTATAAAGGAAATGTAAAAATCGCTACAATTGAACTGAATTACAAATCACAACAGAGTCACACATTTAGAAAACACACTATGGCTGCTTAACGGGAAAGGTGACGTGGGGTGATGCATAAAACAAGGGTTTCAAATTAGCTCAGATACCGTTCCATACACCCAATATGTAATAGACAAGACCTACTCCTTGCTCAGTGAACTGGACTCAACACCCCCTATTCACCACACAAGAATATATCTGACTAGTGAGAATCTTAAAACTTATGTATTGATATCTCTCTGGAAGTGAGTCAAGTGGGTGTAAAGCCGCATAAACACAGCCGTGAAGGGCAGCTAAACCCCATTATAAAAAAAAATTAGTTTTAAAAACCCATGAAACAAAGACAGTGAAAGCGAGAGAAATTCTTACAAAATTCATTCAGGGGCTTTGACGCAACCTGGATTGACCATATCTAGACCCACAGCTGGATGAGACATAAGGGTGGACACTCTTGGGGCTGAGAGGTTTGGTGTGGTTGGGTGAGCAAACGCAGACCCTTTAAAGTAATACTGCACGGTACCCATCCCATTTGTCCCCAATCTCCAGGTTCAAGGGCATCTTCCTACATCGAAAACATGCATGAGAAACCCAGAAGATGGTACACCGTGTGATTGGCAAAGTTTCTAAAACGCACCTCATTTGTCATCTCCTTGTGCTCGGGTTTGCCATTCCAGCTACTTTACTAGAAATCTCCCTACTTGGAGAATCAGCACCTTTAACCTCCTGTTGCATACAGGTTGCAATTTGTCCTAAGGATGAATGGGAAGAGGGGCAACCAATGAGAGACTAGATCTAGGTGTTGGGACAGGCACAGGTCACTCTATTTTCCCATCAGGAAGAAGAATTAACCACAGGCTCAGCCTGCCGCCCGGAACCAGTATAGGGCCTGAGGCAATCCCGCGCTTCTGCGGCCAGCTCCCAAAAAAGCCAGTTGAAAAATGGAGCACATGGGCACTGCAATTCACAAACCTGCAGAGTTATAAATGATAACTCTCGTCCACAAATATATTGAGGGAAGGCAACGAAGAGGATTTGAAAGCAAGGCAGAGTTGCAGGAAACAGGTTTCAGGAGGTAGATTCGAATCGCCTTTAAAGCACATGAAAAGCGGAAAAACGTCGACAATGATGCCCTTGGCCAAAAAGGGCGTATGCGTTTTTTCCTGAATATATTCAGGAAAAAACGCATACGCCCTTTTTGGCCAACCAAGCAACCTGGAAAGGCAAATCAGCGCTACAAAGAAGTCTCGCTTCCTATCGGTCCAAAGGGCCATGCTGAAAAAAGTGTCAAAACCACAAATGCAGGACAGGCCATGGAGAAATAGGAGCCTTGCTACGCTGATGGGCGGGATGTAAATTGCCAACAGCCACTCTGGAGAAGTGTACGGTGTGTCCTGAAACATCGAAAAAACAAAGCTTAGGGAGCATAGGGCACGTCCACTCATGGGCGTAGAAATTGGGAAAACTAAAAATCAGCAAGACACAGGCACCCCAAAGTTTAGGGCTGCTCTGTTGACAAGAACCTCCACTTCATGACACCTTAAATATCCCAGGAAAGAGAAAAATGGATAAAGAACTTGTGGTCCCAAAGTACAATGCAATATCACTCAGACATGAAATCAATGTCATAAGGCTAGTAGAAGCAAGATGAGTGGACTTAGGTACGACGATTCTAAGTGAAATAAGTCACACAGAAAAAGACACTTATCGTACGCTATCACTTATAGAGGGAATGTAAAAACCGCTACACTTGAATTGAATTACAAAAGAGAACAGAGTCACACGTTTAGAAAACACACTATGGCTGCTTAACGGGAAAGGAGAGGTGGGGTGATGCATAAAACAAGGGTTTCAAATTAGCTCTGATACCGTTCCATACACCCAATATGTTATAGACAAGACCTACTCCTTGTAAGTGAACTGGACTCAACACCCCCTATTCACTGCACAAGAATATATTTGACTAGTGAGAATCTTATAACTTATGTATTGATATCTCTCTGGAAGTGAGTCAAGTGGGTGTAAAGCCGCATAAACACAGCCGTGAAAAGCAGCTAAACCCCATTATAAAATTAAATTAGTTTTAAAAACCCATGAAACAAAGACAGTGTAAGAGAGAGAAATTCTTACAAAATTCATTCAGGGGCTGTGCCTCAACCTGGATTGACCATATCTAGACCCACAGCTGGATGAGACATAAGGGTGGACACTCTTGGGGCTGAGAGGTTTGGTGAGGTTGGGTGAGCAAACGCAGACCCGTTAAAGTAATACTGCGTGGTACCCATCCCATGGGCCCCAAATCTACAGGTTCAAGGGCATCTTCCTTCATCGAAAACTTGCATGAGGAACCCAGAAGATGGTACACCGTGTGATTTTGAAAGGTTTCTAAAACGCACCTCATTTTTCATCTCCTTGTGCTCGGGTTCGCCATTCCAGCTACTTCACTAGCAATCTCCCTACTTGGAGAATCAGCACCTTCAACCTCCTGTTCCGTACAGGTTGCAATTTGTCCTGAGGATGAACGGGAAGAGGGGCAGCCAAAGAGAGACTAGATCTAGGTGTTGGGACAGGCACAGGTCACTCTATTTTCTCATCAGGAAGAAGAAATAACCACAGGCTCAGCCTGCCACCCGGAAACAGAATAGGGCCTGAGGCAATCCCGCGCTTCTGCGGCCAGCTCCCAAAAAAGCCAGTTGAAAAATGGAGCACATGGGCACTGCAATTCACAAACCTGCAGAGTTATAAATGATAACTCTCGTCCACAAATATATTGAGGGAAGGCAACGAAGAGGATTTGAAAGCAAGGCAGAATTGCAGGAAACAGGTTTCAGGAGGTAGATTCGAATCGCCTTTAAAGCACATGAAAAGCGGCAAAACGTGGACAATGATGCCCTTGGCCAAAAAGGGCGTATGCGTTTTTTCCTGAATATATTCAGGAAAAAACGCATACGCCCTTTTTGGCCAACCAAGCAACCTGGAAAGGCAAATCAGCGCTACAAAGAAGTCTCGCTTCCCATCGGTCAAAAGGGCCATGCTGAAAAAAGTGTGAAAACCACAAATGCGGGACAGGCCATGGAGAAATGGAAGCCTTGCTACGCTGATGGGCGGTATGTAAATTGCCAACAGCCACCCTGGAAGAGTGTACGGTGTGTCCTGAAACATCGAAAAAACACAGCTTAGGGAGCATAGGGCACTTCCACTCATGGGCGTATAAATTGGGAACACTAAAAATCAGCAAGACACAGGCACCCCAAAGTTTAGGGCTGCTCTGTTGACAAGAACCTCCACTTCATGACACCTTAAATATCCCAGGAAAGAGAAAAATGGATAAAGAAGTTGTGGTTCTTATGTACAATGGAATATCACTCTGCCATGAAATCAATGTCATAAGGCCAGTAGACGCAAGATGGGTGGACTTAGGTACGACGATTCTAAGGGAAATATGTCACACAGAAAAAGACACTTATCAAAAGCTATCACTTATAGAGGGAATGTAAAAACCGCTACACTTGAATTGAATTACAAATCAGAACAGAGTCACATATTTAAAACACACTATGGCTCCTTAACGGGAATGGTGACGTGGGGTGATGCATAAAACAAGGGTTTCAAATTAGCTCAGATACCGTTCCATACACCCAATATGTAATAGAAAAGACCTACTCCTTGCTCAGTGAACTGGACTCAACACCCCCTATTCACCGCACAAGAATATATCTGACTAGTGAGAATCTTAAAACTTATGTATTGATATCTCTCTGGAAGTGAGTCAAGTGGGTGTAAAGTCGCATAAACACAGCTGTGAAAAGCAGCTAAACCCCATTATAAAAATAAATTAGTTTTAAAAACCCATGAAACAAAGACAGTGAAAGAGAGAGAAATTCTTACAAATTCATTCAGGGGCTGTGACGCAACCTGGATTGACCATATCTAGACCCACAGCTGGATGAGACATAAGGGTGGACACTCTTGGGGCTGAGAGGTTTGGTGAGGTTGGGTAAGCAAACACAGACACTTTAAAGTAATACTGCGTGGTACCCATCCCATGGGTCCCAAATCTCCAGGTTCAAGGGCATCTTCCTACATCGAAAACATGCATGAGAAACCCAGAAGATGGTACACCGTGTGATTGGGAAAGTTTCTAAAACGCACCTCATTTCTCAACTCCGTGTGCTCGGGTTCGCCATTCCAGCTACTTTACTAGCAATCTCCCTACTTGGAGAATCAGCACCTTTAACCTCCTGTTCCATACAGGTTGCAATTTGTCCTAAGGATGAATGGGAAGAGGGGCAACCAATGAGAGACTAGATCTAGGTGTTGGGACAGGCACAGGTCACTCTATTTTCCCATCAGGAAGAAGAAATAACCACAGGCTCAGCCTACCGCCGGTAACCAGAATAGGGCCTGAGGCAATCCCGCGCTTCTGCGGCCAGCTCCCAAAAAAGCCAGTTGAAAAATGGAGCACATGGGCACTGCAATTCACAAACCCGCAGAGTTATAAATGATAACTCTCGTCCACAAATATATTGAGGGAAGGCAACGAAGAGGATTTGAAAGCAAGGCAGAATTGCAGGAAACTGGTTTCAGGAGGTAGATTCGAATCGCCTTTAAAGCACATGAAAAGCGGCAAAACGTCGACAATGATGCCCTTGGCCAAACAGGGCGTATGCGTTTTTTCCTGAATATATTCAGGAAAAAACGCATACGCCCTGTTTGGTCAACCAAGCAACCTGGAAAGGCTAATCAGCGCTACAAAGAAGTCTCGCTTCCCATTGGTCAAAAGGGCCATGCTGAAAAAAGTGTCAAAAAGACAGAAGCAGGACAGGCCATGGAGAAATGGGAGCCTTGCTACACTGATGGGCGGAATGTAAATTGCCAGCAACCACTCTGGAGAAGTGTACAGTGTGGCGTGAAACATCAAAAAAACACAGCTTAGGGAACATAGGGCACTTCCACTCATGGGCGTATAAATTGGGAAAATTAAAAATCAGCAAGACACAGGCACCCCAAAGTTTAGGGCTGCTCTGTTGACAAGAACCTCCACTTCATGACACCTTATATATCCCAGGAAAGAGAAAAATTGATAAAGAAGTTGTGGTCCTAATGTACAATGGAATATCACTCAGCCATGAAATCAATGTCATAAGGCTAGTAGCAGCATGATGAGTGGATTTAGGTACGATGACTCTAAGTGAAAGAAGTCACACAGAAAAAGACACTTATCATAATCTATCACGTATAGAGGGAATGTAAAAACTGCTACACTTGAACTGAATTACAAAAGAGAACAGAGTCACACGTTTAGAAAACACACTATGGCTGCTTAACAGGAAAGATGAGGTGGTGTGATGCATAAAACAAGGGTTTCAAATTAGATCAGATACTGTTCGATACACCCAATATGTAATAGACAAGACCTACTCCTTGCTCAGTGAACTGGACTCAACACCCCCTATTCACCGCACAAGTATATATCTGACTAGTGAGAATCTTAAAACCTATGTATTGATATCTCTCTGGAAGTGTGTCAAGTGGGTGTAAAGCCGCATAAACGCAGCCGTGAAAAGCAGCTAAACCCCATTATAAAAATAAATTACTTGTAGAAACCCGTAAAACAAAGACAGTGAAAGAGAGAGAAATTCTTACAAAATTCGTTCAGGGGCTGTGATGCAACCTGGATTGACCATATCTAGACCCACAGCTGGATGAGACATAAGGGTGGACACTCTTGGGGCTGAGAGGTTGGGTGAGGTTGGGTGAGCAAACGCAGACCCTTTAAAGTATTACTGCATGGTACCCATCCCATGGGTCCCAAATCTCCAGGTTCAAGGGCATCTTCCTACATCGAAAACATGCATGAGAAACCCAGAAGATGGTACACCGTGTGATTTTGAAAGGTTTCTAAAACGCACCTCATTTCTCATCTCCTTGTGCTCGGGTTCGCCATTCCAGCTACTTTACGAGCAATCTCCCTACTTGGAGAATCAACACCTTTAACCTCCTGTTCTGTACAGGTTGCAATTTGTCCTGAGGATGAACGGGAAGAGGGGCAACCAATGAGAGACTAGATGTAGGTGTTGGGACAGGCACAGGTCACTCTATTTTCCCATCAGGAAGAAGAATTAAGCACAGGCTCAGCCTGCCGCTGGGAACCAGAATAGTGCCTGAGGCAATCCCGCGCTTCTGCGGCCAGCTCCGAAAAAAGCCAGTTGAAAAATGGAGCACATGGGCACTGCAATTCACAAACCCGCTGAGTTATAAATGATAACTCTCGTCCACAAATACATTGAGGAAAGGCAACGAAGAGGATTTGAAAGCAAGGCAGAACTGCAAAACACAGATTACAGGAGGTAGATTCGAATCGCCTTTCAAGCACATGAAAAGGGGCAAAACGTGGAAAATGATGCACTTGGCCAAAAAGGGCGTATGCGTTTTTTCCTGAATATATTCAGGAAAAAACGCATACGCCCTTTTTGGCCAACCAAGCAACCTGGAAAGGTAAATCAGCGCTACAAAGTAGTCTCGCTTCCCATGGGTCAAAAGGGCCATGCTGAAAAAAGTGTCAAAACCACAAATGCAGGACAGGCCATGGAGAAATGGGAGCCTTGCTACACTGATGGGCAGGATGTAAATTGCCAGCAGCCACTCTGGAGAAGTGTACGGTGTGTCCTGAAACATCGAAAAAACACAGCTTAGGGAGCATAGGGCACTTCCACTCATGGGCGTATAAATTGGGAAAACTAAAAATCAGCAAGACACAGGCACCCCAAAGTTTAGGGCTGCTCTGTTGACAGGAACCTCCACTTCATGACACCTTAAATATCCCAGGAAAGAGAAAAATGGATAAAGAAGTTGTGGTCCTTATGTACAATGGATTATCACTCAGCCATGAAATCAATGTCATAAGGCTAGTAGCAGCATGATGAGTGGATTTAGGTACGACGACTCTAAGTGAAATAAGTCACACAGAAAAAGACACTTATCATAATCTATCACGTATAGAGGGAATGTAAAAACTGCTACACTTGAACTGAATTACAAAAGAGAACAGAGTCACACGTTTAGAAAACACACTATGGCTGCTTAACGGGAAAGGTGAGGTGGTGTGATGCATAAAACAAGGGTTTCAAATTAGCTCAGATACCGTTCCATACACCCAATATGTAATAGACAAGACCTACTCCTTGCTCAGTGAACTGGACTCAACACCCCCTATTCACCGCACAAGAATATATGTCACTAGTAAGAATCTTAAAACCTATGTATTGATATCTCTGTGGAAGTGTGTCAAGTGTGTGTAAAGCCGCATAAACACAGCCGTGAAAAGCAGCTAAACCCCATTATAAAAATAAATTAGTTTTAAAAACCCATGAAACAAAGACAGTGAAAGAGACAGAAATTTTTACAAAATTCATTCAGGGGCTGTGACGCAACCTGGATTGACCATATCTAGACCCACAGCTGGATGAGACATAAGGGTGGACATTCTTGGGGCTGAGAGGTTTGGTGAGGTTGGGTGAGCCAACACAGACCCTTTAAGGTAATACTGCGTGGTACCCATCCCATGGGTCCCAAATCTCCAGGTTCAAGGGCATCTTCCTACATCGAAAACTTGCATGAGGAACCCAGAAGATGGTACACCGTGTGATTTTGAAAGGTTTCTAAAACGCACCTCATTTCTCATCTCCTTGTGCTCGGGTTCGCCATTCCAGCTACTTCACTAGCAATCTCCCTACTTGGAGAATCAGCACCTTTAACCTCCTGTTCCGTACAGGTTGCAATTTGTCCTGAGGATGAACGGGAAGAGGGGCAGCCAATGAGAGACTAGATCTAGGTGTTGGGACAGGCACAGGTCACTCTATTTTCTCATCAGGAAGAAGAAATAACCACAGGCTCAGCCTGCCACCCACAACCAGAATAGGGCCTGAGGCAATCCCGCGCTTCTGCGGCCAGCTCCAAAAAAAGCCAGTTGAAAAACGGAGCACATGGGCACTGCAATTCACAACCCTGCAGAGTTATAAATGATAACTCTCGTCCACAAATATATTGAGGGAAGGCAATGAAGAGGATTTGAAAGCAAGGCAGAATTGCAGGAAACAGGTTTCAGGAGGTAGATTCGAATCGCCTTTAAAGCACATGAAAAGCGGCAAAACGTGGACAATGATGCCCTTGGCCAAAAAGGGCGTATGCGTTTTTTCCTGAATATATTCAGGAAAAAACGCATACGCCCTTTTTGGCCAACCAAGCAACATGGAAAGGCAAATCAGCACTACAAAGGAGTCTCGCTTCGAATCGGTCAAAAGGGCCATGCTGAAAAATGTGTCAAAACCACAAAAGCAGGACAGGCCATGGAGAAATGGGAGCCTTGCTACACTGATGGGCGGGATGTAAATTGCCAGCAGCCACTCTGGAGAAGTGTACGGTGTGTCCTGAAACATCGAAAAAACACAGCTTAGGGAGCATAGGGCACTTCCACTCATGGGCGTATAAATTGGGAAAACTAAAAATCAGCAAGACACAGGCACCCCAAAGTTTAGGGCTGCTCTGTTGACAAGAACCTCCACTTCATGACACCTTAAATATCCCAGGAAAGAGAAAAATGGATAAAGAATTTGTGGTCCTTATGTACAATGGAATATCACTCAGCCATGAAATCAATGTCATAAGGCTAGTAGCAGGATGATGAGTGGATTTAGGTACGACGACTCTAAGTGAAATAAGTCACACAGAAAAAGACACTTATCATAATCTATCACGTATAGAGGGAATGTAAAAACTGCTACACTTGAACTGAATTACAAAAGAGAAGAGTCACACGTTTAGAAAACACACTATGGCTGCTTAACGGGAAAGGTGAGGTGGTGTGATGCATAAAACAAGGGTTACAAATTAGCTCAGATACCGTTCCATACACCCAATATGTAATAGACAAGACCTACTCCTTGCTCAGTGAACTGGACTCAACACCCCCTATTCACCGCACAAGAATATATGTGACTAGTAAGAATCTTAAAACCTATGTATTGATATCTCTGTGGAAGTGTGTCAAGTGTGTGTAAAGCCGCATAAACACAGCCGTGAAAAGCAGCTAAACCCCATTATAAAAATAAATTAGTTTTAAATCCCATGAAACAAAGACAGTGAAAGAGACAGAAATTCTTACAAAATTCATTCAGGGGTTGTGACGCAACCTGGATTGACCATATCTAGACCCACAGCTGGATGAGACATAAGGGTGGACATTCTTGGGGCTGAGAGGTTTGGTGAGGTTGGGTGAGCCAACACAGACCCTTTAAGGTAATACTGCGTGGTACCCATCCCATGGGTCCCAAATCTCCAGGTTCAAGGGCATCTTCCTACATCGAAAACTTGCATGAGGAACCCAGAAGATGGTACACCGTGTGATTTTGAAAGGTTTCTAAAACGCACCTCATTTCTCATCTCCTTGTGCTCGGGTTCGCCATTCCAGCTACTTCACTAGCAATCTCCCTACTTGGAGAATCAGCACCTTTAACCTCCTGTTCCGTACAGGTTGCAATTTGTCCTGAGGATGAACGGGAAGAGGGGCAGCCAATGAGAGACTAGATCTAGGTGTTGGAACAGGCACAGGTCACTCTATTTTCTCATCAGGAAGAAGAAATAACCACAGGCTCAGCCTGCCACCCGGAACCAGAATAGGGCCTGAGGCAATCCCGCGCTTCTGCGGCCAGCTCCCGAAAAAGCCAGTTGAAAAATGGAGCATATGGGCACTGCAATTCACAACCCTGCAGAGTTATAAATGATAACTCTCGTCCACAAATATATTGAGGGAAGGCAACGAAGAGGATTTGAAAGCAAGGCAGAATTGCAGGAAACAGGTTTCAGGAGGTAGATTCGAATCGCATTTAAAGCACATGAAAAGCGGCAAAACGTGGACAATGATGCCCTTGGCCAAAAAGGGCGTATGCGTTTTTTCCTGAATATATTCAGGAAAAAACGCATACGCCCTTTTTGGCCAACCAAGCAACATGGAAAGGCAAATCAGCACTACAAAGGAGTCTCGCTTCGAATTGTTCAAAAGGGCCATGCTGAAAAAAGTGTCAAAACCACAAAAGCAGGACAGGCCATGGAGAAATGGGAGCCTTGCTACACTGATGGGCGGGATGTAAATTGCCAGCAGCCACTATGGAGAAGTGTACGGTGTGTCCTGAAACATCGAAAAAACACAGCTTAGGGAGCATAGGGCACTTCCACTCATGGGCGTATAAATTGGGAAAACTAAAAATCAGCAAGACACAGGCACCCCAAAGTTTAGGGCTGCTCTGTTGACAAGAACCTCCACTTCATGACACCTTAAATATCCCCGGAAAGAGAAAAATGGATAAAGAAGTTGTGGTCCTTATGTACAATGGAATATCACTCAGCCATGAAATCAATGTCATAAGGCTAGTAGCAGCATGATGAGTGGATTTAGGTACGACGACTCTAAGTGAAATAAGTCACACAGAAAAAGACACTTATCATAATCTATCACGTATAGAGGGAATGTAAAAACTGCTACACTTGAACTGAATTACAAAAGAGAACAGAGTCACACGTTTAGAAAACACACTATGGCTGCTTAACGGGAAAGGTGAGGTGGTGTGATGCATAAAACAAGGGTTTCAAATTAGCTCAGATACCGTTCCATACACCCAATATGTAATAGACAAGACCTACTCCTTGCTCAGTGAACTGGACTCAACACCCCCTATTCACCGCACAAGAATATATGTCACTAGTAAGAATCTTAAAACCTATGTATTGATATCTCTGTGGAAGTGTGTCAAGTGTGTGTAAAGCCGCATAAACACAGCCGTGAAAAGCAGCTAAACCCCATTATAAAAATAAATTAGTTTTAAAAACCCATGAAACAAAGACAGTGAAAGAGACAGAAATTTTTACAAAATTCATTCAGGGGCTGTGACGCAACCTGGATTGACCATATCTAGACCCACAGCTGGATGAGACATAAGGGTGGACATTCTTGGGGCTGAGAGGTTTGGTGAGGTTGGGTGAGCCAACACAGACCCTTTAAGGTAATACTGCGTGGTACCCATCCCATGGGTCCCAAATCTCCAGGTTCAAGGGCATCTTCCTACATCGAAAACTTGCATGAGGAACCCAGAAGATGGTACACCGTGTGATTTTGAAAGGTTTCTAAAACGCACCTCATTTCTCATCTCCTTGTGCTCGGGTTCGCCATTCCAGCTACTTCACTAGCAATCTCCCTACTTGGAGAATCAGCACCTTTAACCTCCTGTTCCGTACAGGTTGCAATTTGTCCTGAGGATGAACGGGAAGAGGGGCAGCCAATGAGAGACTAGATCTAGGTGTTGGGACAGGCACAGGTCACTCTATTTTCTCATCAGGAAGAAGAAATAACCACAGGCTCAGCCTGCCACCCACAACCAGAATAGGGCCTGAGGCAAT
Organism: Eschrichtius robustus; assembly: GCF_028021215.1. NCBI lineage: Eukaryota > Metazoa > Chordata > Mammalia > Artiodactyla > Eschrichtiidae > Eschrichtius > Eschrichtius robustus. The sequence continues at coordinate 223,692 of NW_027175380.1, read as the reverse complement.
CCCGCGCTTCTGCGGCCAGCTCCAAAAAAAGCCAGTTGAAAAACGGAGCACATGGGCACTGCAATTCACAACCCTGCAGAGTTATAAATGATAACTCTCGTCCACAAATATATTGAGGGAAGGCAATGAAGAGGATTTGAAAGCAAGGCAGAATTGCAGGAAACAGGTTTCAGGAGGTAGATTCGAATCGCCTTTAAAGCACATGAAAAGCGGCAAAACGTGGACAATGATGCCCTTGGCCAAAAAGGGCGTATGCGTTTTTTCCTGAATATATTCAGGAAAAAACGCATACGCCCTTTTTGGCCAACCAAGCAACATGGAAAGGCAAATCAGCACTACAAAGGAGTCTCGCTTCGAATCGGTCAAAAGGGCCATGCTGAAAAATGTGTCAAAACCACAAAAGCAGGACAGGCCATGGAGAAATGAGAGCCTTGCTACACTGATGGGCGGGATGTAAATTGCCAGCAGCCACTCTGGAGAAGTGTACGGTGTGTCCTGAAACATCGAAAAAACACAGCTTAGGGAGCATAGGGCACTTCCACTCATGGGCGTATAAATTGGGAAAACTAAAAATCAGCAAGACACAGGCACCCCAAAGTTTAGGGCTGCTCTGTTGACAAGAACCTCCACTTCATGACACCTTAAATATCCCAGGAAAGAGAAAAATGGATAAAGAATTTGTGGTCCTTATGTACAATGGAATATCACTCAGCCATGAAATCAATGTCATAAGGCTAGTAGCAGGATGATGAGTGGATTTAGGTACGACGACTCTAAGTGAAATAAGTCACACAGAAAAAGACACTTATCATAATCTATCACGTATAGAGGGAATGTAAAAACTGCTACACTTGAACTGAATTACAAAAGAGAAGAGTCACACGTTTAGAAAACACACTATGGCTGCTTAACGGGAAAGGTGAGGTGGTGTGATGCATAAAACAAGGGTTACAAATTAGCTCAGATACCGTTCCATACACCCAATATGTAATAGACAAGACCTACTCCTTGCTCAGTGAACTGGACTCAACACCCCCTATTCACCGCACAAGAATATATGTGACTAGTAAGAATCTTAAAACCTATGTATTGATATCTCTGTGGAAGTGTGTCAAGTGTGTGTAAAGCCGCATAAACACAGCCGTGAAAAGCAGCTAAACCCCATTATAAAAATAAATTAGTTTTAAATCCCATGAAACAAAGACAGTGAAAGAGACAGAAATTCTTACAAAATTCATTCAGGGGTTGTGACGCAACCTGGATTGACCATATCTAGACCCACAGCTGGATGAGACATAAGGGTGGACATTCTTGGGGCTGAGAGGTTTGGTGAGGTTGGGTGAGCCAACACAGACCCTTTAAGGTAATACTGCGTGGTACCCATCCCATGGGTCCCAAATCTCCAGGTTCAAGGGCATCTTCCTACATCGAAAACTTGCATGAGGAACCCAGAAGATGGTACACCGTGTGATTTTGAAAGGTTTCTAAAACGCACCTCATTTCTCATCTCCTTGTGCTCGGGTTCGCCATTCCAGCTACTTCACTAGCAATCTCCCTACTTGGAGAATCAGCACCTTTAACCTCCTGTTCCGTACAGGTTGCAATTTGTCCTGAGGATGAACGGGAAGAGGGGCAGCCAATGAGAGACTAGATCTAGGTGTTGGAACAGGCACAGGTCACTCTATTTTCTCATCAGGAAGAAGAAATAACCACAGGCTCAGCCTGCCACCCGGAACCAGAATAGGGCCTGAGGCAATCCCGCGCTTCTGCGGCCAGCTCCCGAAAAAGCCAGTTGAAAAATGGAGCATATGGGCACTGCAATTCACAACCCTGCAGAGTTATAAATGATAACTCTCGTCCACAAATATATTGAGGGAAGGCAACGAAGAGGATTTGAAAGCAAGGCAGAATTGCAGGAAACAGGTTTCAGGAGGTAGATTCGAATCGCATTTAAAGCACATGAAAAGCGGCAAAACGTGGACAATGATGCCCTTGGCCAAAAAGGGCGTATGCGTTTTTTCCTGAATATATTCAGGAAAAAACGCATACGCCCTTTTAGGCCAACCAAGCAACATGGAAAGGCAAATCAGCACTACAAAGGAGTCTCGCTTCGAATTGTTCAAAAGGGCCATGCTGAAAAAAGTGTCAAAACCACAAAAGCAGGACAGGCCATGGAGAAATGGGAGCCTTGCTACACTGATGGGCGGGATGTAAATTGCCAGCAGCCACTATGGAGAAGTGTACGGTGTGTCCTGAAACATCGAAAAAACACAGCTTAGGGAGCATAGGGCACTTCCACTCATGGGCGTATAAATTGGGAAAACTAAAAATCAGCAAGACACAGGCACCCCAAAGTTTAGGGCTGCTCTGTTGACAAGAACCTCCACTTCATGACACCTTAAATATCCCAGGAAAGAGAAAAATGGATAAAGAAGTTGTGGTCCTTATGTACAATGGAATATCACTCAGCCATGAAATCAATGTCATAAGGCTAGTAGCAGCATGATGAGTGGATTTAGGTACGACGACTCTAAGTGAAATAAGTCACACAGAAAAAGACACTTATCATAATCTATCACGTATAGAGGGAATGTAAAAACTGCTACACTTGAACTGAATTACAAAAGAGAACAGAGTCACACGTTTAGAAAACACACTATGGCTGCTTAACGGGAAAGGTGAGGTGGTGTGATGCATAAAACAAGGGTTTCAAATTAGCTCAGATACCGTTCCATACACCCAATATGTAATAGACAAGACCTACTCCTTGCTCAGTGAACTGGACTCAACACCCCCTATTCACCGCACAAGAATATATGTCACTAGTAAGAATCTTAAAACCTATGTATTGATATCTCTGTGGAAGTGTGTCAAGTGTGTGTAAAGCCGCATAAACACAGCCGTGAAAAGCAGCTAAACCCCATTATAAAAATAAATTAGTTTTAAAAACCCATGAAACAAAGACAGTGAAAGAGACAGAAATTTTTACAAAATTCATTCAGGGGCTGTGACGCAACCTGGATTGACCATATCTAGACCCACAGCTGGATGAGACATAAGGGTGGACATTCTTGGGGCTGAGAGGTTTGGTGAGGTTGGGTGAGCCAACACAGACCCTTTAAGGTAATACTGCGTGGTACCCATCCCATGGGTCCCAAATCTCCAGGTTCAAGGGCATCTTCCTACATCGAAAACTTGCATGAGGAACCCAGAAGATGGTACACCGTGTGATTTTGAAAGGTTTCTAAAACGCACCTCATTTCTCATCTCCTTGTGCTCGGGTTCGCCATTCCAGCTACTTCACTAGCAATCTCCCTACTTGGAGAATCAGCACCTTTAACCTCCTGTTCCGTACAGGTTGCAATTTGTCCTGAGGATGAACGGGAAGAGGGGCAGCCAATGAGAGACTAGATCTAGGTGTTGGGACAGGCAAAGGTCACTCTATTTTCTCATCAGGAAGAAGAAATAACCACAGGCTCAGCCTGCCACCCGGAACCAGAATAGGGCCTGAGGCAATCCCGCGCTTCTGCGGCCAGCTCCAAAAAAATCCAGTTGAAAAACGGAGCACATGGGCACTGCAATTCACAACCCTGCAGAGTTATAAATGATAACTCTCGTCCACAAATATATTGAGGGAAGGCAACGAAGAGGATTTGAAAGCAAGGCAGAATTGCAGGAAACAGGTTTCAGGAGGTAGATTCGAATCGCCTTTAAAGCACATGAAAAGCGGCAAAACGTGGACAATGATGCCCTTGGCCAAAAAGGGCGTATGCGTTTTTTCCTGAATATATTCAGGAAAAAACGCATACGCCCTTTTTGGCCAACCAAGCAACATGGAAAGGCAAATCAGCACTACAAAGGAGTCTCGCTTCGAATCGGTCAAAAGGGCCATGCTGAAAAAAGTGTCAAAACCACAAAAGCAGGACAGGCCATGGAGAAATGGGAGCCTTGCTACACTGATGGGCGGGATGTAAATTGCCAGCAGCCACTCTGGAGAAGTGTACGGTGTGTCCTGAAACATCGAAAAAACACAGCTTAGGGAGCATAGGGCACTTCCACTCATGGGCGTATAAATTGGGAAAACTAAAAATCAGCAAGACACAGGCACCCCAAAGTTTAGGGCTGCTCTGTTGACAAGAACCTCCACTTCATGACACCTTAAATATCCCAGGAAAGAGAAAAATGGATAAAGAATTTGTGGTCCTTATGTACAATGGAATATCACTCAGCCATGAAATCAATGTCATAAGGCTAGTAGCAGGATGATGAGTGGATTTAGGTACGACGACTCTAAGTGAAATAAGTCACACAGAAAAAGACACTTATCATAATCTATCACGTATAGAGGGAATGTAAAAACTGCTACACTTGAACTGAATTACAAAAGAGAAGAGTCACACGTTTAGAAAACACACTATGGCTGCTTAACGGGAAAGGTGAGGTGGTGTGATGCATAAAACAAGGGTTACAAATTAGCTCAGATACCGTTCCATACACCCAATATGTAATAGACAAGACCTACTCCTTGCTCAGTGAACTGGACTCAACACCCCCTATTCACCGCACAAGAATATATGTGACTAGTAAGAATCTTAAAACCTATGTATTGATATCTCTGTGGAAGTATGTCAAGTGTGTGTAAAGCCGCATAAACACAGCCGTGAAAAGCAGCTAAACCCCATTATAAAAATAAATTAGTTTTAAATCCCATGAAACAAAGACAGTGAAAGAGACAGAAATTCTTACAAAATTCATTCAGGGGTTGTGACGCAACCTGGATTGACCATATCTAGACCCACAGCTGGATGAGACATAAGGGTGGACATTCTTGGGGCTGAGAGGTTTGGTGAGGTTGGGTGAGCCAACACAGACCCTTTAAGGTAATACTGCGTGGTACCCATCCCATGGGTCCCAAATCTCCAGGTTCAAGGGCATCTTCCTACATCGAAAACTTGCATGAGGAACCCAGAAGATGGTACACCGTGTGATTTTGAAAGGTTTCTAAAACGCACCTCATTTCTCATATCCTTGTGCTCGGGTTCGCCATTCCAGCTACTTCACTAGCAATCTCCCTACTTGGAGAATCAGCACCTTTAACCTCCTGTTCCGTACAGGTTGCAATTTGTCCTGAGGATGAACGGGAAGAGGGGCAGCCAATGAGAGACTAGATCTAGGTGTTGGAACAGGCACAGGTCACTCTATTTTCTCATCAGGAAGAAGAAATAACCACAGGCTCAGCCTGCCACCCGGAACCAGAATAGGGCCTGAGGCAATCCCGCGCTTCTGCGGCCAGCTCCCGAAAAAGCCAGTTGAAAAATGGAGCACATGGGCACTGCAATTCACAACCCTGCAGAGTTATAAATGATAACTCTCGTCCACAAATATATTGAGGGAAGGCAACGAAGAGGATTTGAAAGCAAGGCAGAATTGCAGGAAACAGGTTTCAGGAGGTAGATTCGAATCGCCTTTAAAGCACATGAAAAGCGGCAAAACGTGGACAATGATGCCCTTGGCCAAAAAGGGCGTATGCGTTTTTTCCTGAATATATTCAGGAAAAAACGCATACGCCCTTTTTGGCCAACCAAGCAACATGGAAAGGCAAATCAGCACTACAAAGGAGTCCCGCTTCGAATCGGTCAAAAGGGCCATGCTGAAAAATGTGTCAAAACCACAAAAGCAGGACAGGCCATGGAGAAATGGGAGCCTTGCTACACTGATGGGCGGGATGTAAATTGCCAGCAGCCACTCTGGAAAAGTGTACGGTGTGGCCTTAAACATCGAAAAAACACAGCTTAGGGAGCATAGGGCACTTCCACTCATGGGCGTATAAATTGGGAAAACTAAAAATCAGCAAGACACAGGCACCCCAAAGTTTAGGGCTGCTCTGTTGACAAGAACCTCCACTTCATGACACCTTAAATATCCCAGGAAAGAGAAAAATGGATAAAGAAGTTGTGGTCCTTATGTACAATGGAATATCACTCAGCCATGAAATCAATGTCATAAGGCTAGTAGCAGCATGATGAGTGGATTTAGGTACGACGACTCTAAGTGAAATAAGTCACACAGAAAAAGACACTTATCATAATCTATCACGTATAGAGGGAATGTAAAAACTGCTACACTTGAACTGAATTACAAAAGAGAACAGAGTCACACGTTTAGAAAACACACTATGGCTGCTTAACGGGAAAGGTGAGGTAGTGTGATGCATAAAACAAGGGTTTCAAATTAGCTCAGATACCGTTCCATACACCCAATATGTAATAGACAAGACCTACTCCTTGCTCAGTGAACTGGACTCAACACCCCCTATTCACCGCACAAGAATATATGTCACTAGTAAGAATCTTAAAACCTATGTATTGATATCACTCTGGAAGTGTGTCAAGTGTGTGTAAAGCCGCATAAACACAGCCGTGAAAAGCAGCTAAACCCCATTATAAAAATAAATTAGTTTTAAAAACCCATGAAACAAAAACAGAGAAAGAGACAGAAATTCTTACAAAATTCATTCAGGGGCTGTGACGCAACCTGGATTGACCATATCTAGACCCACAGCTGGATGAGACATAAGGGTGGACATTCTTGGGGCTGAGAGGTTTGGTGAGGTTGGGTGAGCCAACACAGACCCTTTAAGGTAATACTGCGTGGTACCTATCCCATGGGTCCCAAATCTCCAGGTTCATGGGCATCTTCCTACATCGAAAACTTGCATGAGGAACCCAGAAGATGGTACACCGTGTGATTTTGAAAGGTTTCTAAAACGCACCTCATTTCTCATCTCCTTGTGCTCGGGTTCGCCATTCCAGCTACTTCACTAGCAATCTCCCTACTTGGAGAATCAGCACCTTTAACCTCCTGTTCCCTACAGGTTGCAATTTGTCCTGAGGATGAACGGGAAGAGGGGCAGCCAATGAGAGACTAGATCTAGGTGTTGGAACAGGCACAGGTCACTCTATTTTCTCATCAGGAAGAAGAAATAACCACAGGCTCAGCCTGCCACCCACAACCAGAATAGGGCCTGAGGCAATCCCGCGCTTCTGCGGCCAGCTCCCAAAAAAGCCAGTTGAAAAATGGAGCACATGGGCACTGCAATTCACAACCCTGCAGAGTTATAAATGATAACTCTCGTCCACAAATATATTGAGGGAAGGCAACGAAGAGGATTTGAAAGCAAGGCAGAATTGCAGGAAACAGGTTTCAGGAGGTAGATTCGAATCGCCTTTAAAGCACATGAAAAGCGGCAAAACGTGGACAATGATGCCCTTGGCCAAAAAGGGCGTATGCGTTTTTTCCTGAATATATTCAGGAAAAAACGCATACGCCCTTTTTGGCCAACCAAGCAACATGGAAAGGCAAATCAGCACTACAAAGGAGTCTCGCTTGGAATCCGTCAAAAGGGCCATGCTGAAAAAAGTGTCAAAACCACAAAAGCTGGACAGGCCATGGAGAAATGGGAGCCTTGCTACACTGATGGGCGGGATGTAAATTGCCAGCAGCCACTCTGGAGAAGTGTACGGTGTGTCCTGAAACATCGAAAAAACACAGCTTAGGGAGCATAGGGCACTTCCACTCATGGGCGTATAAATTGGGAAAACTAAAAATCAGCAAGACACAGGCACCCCAAAGTTTAGGGCTGCTCTGTTGACAAGAACCTCCACTTCATGACACCTTAAATATCCCAGGAAAGAGAAAAATGGATAAAGAAGTTGTGGTCCTTATGTACAATGGAATATCACTCAGCCATGAAATCAATGTCATAAGGCTAGTAGCAGCATGATGAGTGGATTTAGGTACGACGACTCTAAGTGAAATAAGTCACACAGAAAAAGACACTTATCATAATCTATCACGTATAGAGGGAATGTAAAAACTGCTACACTTGAACTGAATTACAAAAGAGAACAGAGTCATACGTTTAGAAAACACACTATGGCTGCTTAACGGGAAAGGTGAGGTGGTGTGATGCATAAAACAAGGGTTTCAAATTAGCTCAGATACCGTTCCATACACCCAATATGTAATAGACAAGACCTACTCCTTGCTCAGTGAACTGGACTCAACACCCCCTATTCACCGCACAAGAATATATGTCACTAGTAAGAATCTTAAAACCTATGTATTGATATCTCTGTGGAAGTGTGTCAAGTGTGTGTAAAGCCGCATAAACACAGCCGTGAAAAGCAGCTAAACCCCATTATAAAAATAAATTAGTTTTAAAAACCCATGAAACAAAGACAGAGAAAGAGACAGAAATTCTTACAAAATTCATTCAGGGGCTGTGACGCAACCTGGATTGACCATATCTAGACCCACAGCTGGATGAGACATAAGGGTGGACATTCTTGGGGCTGAGAGGTTTGGTGAGGTTGGGTGAGCCAACACAGACCCTTTAAGGTAATACTGCGTGGTACCCATCCCATGGGTCCCAAATCTCCAGGTTCAAGGGCATCTTCCTACATCGAAAACTTGCATGAGGAACCCAGAAGATGGTACACTGTGTGATTTTGAAAGGTTTCTAAAACGCACCTCATTTCTCATCTCCTTGTGCTCGGGTTCGCCATTCCAGCTACTTCACTAGCAATCTCCCTACTTGGAGAATCAGCACCTTTAACCTCCTGTTCCGTACAGGTTGCAATTTGTCCTGAGGATGAACGGGAAGAGGGGCAGCCAATGAGAGACTAGATCTAGGTGTTCGGACAGGAACAGGTCACTCTATTTTCACATCAGGAAGAAGAAATAACCACAGGCTCAGCCTGCCACCCGGAACCAGAATAGGGCCTGAGGCAATCCCGCGCTTCTGCGGCCAGCTCCCAAAAAAGCCAGTTGAAAAATGGAGCACATGGGCACTGCAATTCACAACCCTGCAGAGTTATAAATGATAACTCTCGTCCACGAATATATTGAGGGAAGGCAACGAAGAGGATTTGAAAGCAAGGCAGAATTGCAGGAAACAGGTTTCAGGAGGTAGATTCGAATCGCATTTAAAGCACATGAAAAGCGGCAAAACGTGGACAATGATGCCCTTGGCCAAAAAGGGCGTATGCGTTTTTTCCTGAATATATTCAGGAAAAAACGCATACGCCCTTTTTGGCCAACCAAGCAACATGGAAAGGCAAATCAGCACTACAAAGGAGTCTCGCTTCGAATCGGTCAAAAGGGCCATGCTGAAAAAAGTGTCAAAACCACAAAAGCAGGACAGGCCATGGAGAAATGGGAGCCTTGCTACACTGATGGGCGGGATGTAAATTGCCAGCAGCCACTGTGGAGAAGTGTACGGTGTGGCCTTAAACATCAAAAAAACACAGCTTAGGGAGCATAGGGCACGTCCACTCATGGGCGTATAAATTGGGAAAACTAAAAATCAGCAAGACACAGGCACCCCAAAGTTTAGGGCTGCTCTGTTGACAAGAACCTCCACTTCATGACACCTTAAATATCCCAGGAAAGAGAAAAATGGATAAAGAAGTTGTGGTCCTTATGTACAATGGAATATCACTCAGCCATGAAATCAATGTCATAAGGCTAGTAGCAGCATGATGAGTGGATTTAGGTACGACGACTCTAAGTGAAATAAGTCACACAGAAAAAGACACTTATCATAATCTATTACGTATAGAGGGAATGTAAAAACTGCTACACTTGAACTGAATTACAAAAGAGAACACAGTCACACGTTTAGAAAACACACTATGGCTGCTTAACGGGAAAGGTGAGGTGGTGTGATGCATAAAACAAGGTTTACAAATTAGCTCAGATACCGTTCCATACACCCAATATGTAATAGACAAGACCTACTCCTTGCTCAGTGAACTGGACTCAACACCCCCTATTCACCGCACAAGAATATATGTCACTAGTAAGAATCTTAAAACCTATGTATTGATATCTCTCTGGAAGTGTGTCAAGTGTGTGTAAAGCCGCATAAACACAGTCGTGAATAGCAGCTAAACCCCATTATAAAAATAAATTAGTTTTAAAAACCCATGAAACAAAGACAGTGAAAGAGACAGAAATTCTTACAAAATTCATTCAGGGGCTGTGACGCAACCTGGATTGACCATATCTAGACCCACAGCTGGATGAGACATAAGGGTGGACATTCTTGGGGCTGAGAGGTTTGGTGAGGTTGGGTGAGCCAACACAGACCCTTTAAGGTAATACTGCGTGGTACCCATCCCATGGGTCCCAAATCTCCAGGTTCAAGGGCATCTTCCTACATCGAAAACTTGCATGAGGAACCCAGAAGATGGTACACCGTGTGATTTTGAAAGGTTTCTAAAACGCACCTCATTTCTCATCTCCTTGTGCTCGGGTTCGCCATTCCAGCTACTTCACTAGCAATCTCCCTACTTGGAGAATCAGCACCTTTAACCTCCTGTTCCGTACAGGTTGCAATTTGTCCTGAGGATGAACGGGAAGAGGGGCAGCGAATGAGAGACTAGATCTAGGTGTTGGGACAGGCACAGGTCACTCTATTTTCTCATCAGGAAGAAGAAATAACCACAGGCTCAGCCTGCCACCCGGAACCAGAATAGGGCCTGAGGCAATCCCGCGCTTCTGCGGCCAGCTCCCAAAAAAGCCAGTTGAAAAATGGAGCACATGGGCACTGCAATTCACAACCCTGCAGAGTTATAAATGATAACTCTCGTCCACAAATATATTGAGGGAAGGCAACGAAGAGGATTTGAAAGCAAGGCAGAATTGCAGGAAACAGGTTTCAGGAGGTAGATTCGAATCGCATTTAAAGCACATGAAAAGCGGCAAAACGTGGACAATGATGCCCTTGGCCAAAAAGGGCGTATGCGTTTTTTCCTGAATATATTCAGGAAAAAACGCATACGCCCTTTTTGGCCAACCAAGCAACATGGAAAGGCAAATCAGCACTACAAAGGAGTCTCGCTTCGAATCGGTCAAAAGGGCCATGCTGAAAAAAGTGTCAAAACCACAAAAGCAGGACAGGCCATGGAGAAATGGGAGCCTTGCTACACTGATGGGCGGGATGTAAATTGCCAGCAGCCACTCTGGAGAAGTGTACGGTGTGGCCTTAAACATCAAAAAAACACAGCTTAGGGAGCATAGGGCACTTCCACTCATGGGCGTATAAATTGGGAAAACTAAAAATCAGCAAGACACAGGCACCCCAAAGTTTAGGGCTGCTCTGTTGACAAGAACCTCCAGTTCATGACACCTTAAATATCCCAGGAAAGAGAAAAATGGATAAAGAAGTTGTGGTCCTTATGTACAATGGAATATCACTCAGCCATGAAATCAATGTCATAAGGCTAGTAGCATCATGATGAGTGGATTTAGGTACGACGACTCTAAGTGAAATAAGTTACATAGAAAAAGACACTTATCATAATCTATCACGTATAGAGGGAATGTAAAAACTGCTACACTTGAACTGAATTACAAAAGAGAACAGAGTCACACGTTTAGAAAACACACTATGGCTGCTTAACGGGAAAGGTGAGGTGGTGTGATGCATAAAACAAGGGTTTCAAATTAGCTCAGATACCGTTCCATACACCCAATATGTAATAGACAAGACCTACTCCTTGCTCAGTGAACTGGACTCAACACCCCCTATTCACCGCACAAGAATATATGTGACTAGTAAGAATCTTAAAACCTATGTATTGATATCTCTCTGGAAGTGTGTCAAGTGTGTGTAAAGCCGCATAAACACAGCCGTGAAAAGCAGCTAAACCCCATTATAAAAATAAATTAGTTTTAAAAACCCATGAAACAAAGACAGTGAAAGAGACAGAAATTCTTACAAAATTCATTCAGGGGTTGTGACGCAACCTGGATTGACCATATCTAGACCCACAGCTGGATGAGACATAAGGGTGGACATTCTTGGGGCTGAGAGGTTTGGTGAGGTTGGGTGAGCCAACACAGACCCTTTAAGGTAATACTGCGTGGTACCCATCCCATGGGTCCCAAATCTCCAGGTTCAAGGGCATCTTCCTACATCGAAAACTTGCATGAGGAACCCAGAAGATGGTACACCGTGTGATTTTGAAAGGTTTCTAAAACGCACCTCATTTCTCATATCCTTGTGCTCGGGTTCGCCATTCCAGCTACTTCACTAGCAATCTCCCTACTTGGAGAATCAGCACCTTTAACCTCCTGTTCCGTACAGGTTGCAATTTGTCCTGAGGATGAACGGGAAGAGGGGCAGCCAATGAGAGACTAGATCTAGGTGTTGGAACAGGCACAGGTCACTCTATTTTCTCATCAGGAAGAAGAAATAACCACAGGCTCAGCCTGCCACCCGGAACCAGAATAGGGCCTGAGGCAATCCCGCGCTTCTGCGGCCAGCTCCCGAAAAAGCCAGTTGAAAAATGGAGCACATGGGCACTGCAATTCACAACCCTGCAGAGTTATAAATGATAACTCTCGTCCACAAATATATTGAGGGAAGGCAACGAAGAGGATTTGAAAGCAAGGCAGAATTGCAGGAAACAGGTTTCAGGAGGTAGATTCGAATCGCCTTTAAAGCACATGAAAAGCGGCAAAACGTGGACAATGATGCCCTTGGCCAAAAAGGGCGTATGCATTTTTTCCTGAATATATTCAGGAAAAAACGCATACGCCCTTTTTGGCCAACCAAGCAACATGGAAAGGCAAATCAGCACTACAAAGGAGTCCCGCTTCGAATCGGTCAAAAGGGCCATGCTGAAAAATGTGTCAAAACCACAAAAGCAGGACAGGCCATGGAGAAATGGGAGCCTTGCTACACTGATGGGCGGGATGTAAATTGCCAGCAGCCACTCTGGAAAAGTGTACGGTGTGGCCTTAAACATCGAAAAAACACAGCTTAGGGAGCATAGGGCACTTCCACTCATGGGCGTATAAATTGGGAAAACTAAAAATCAGCAAGACACAGGCACCCCAAAGTTTAGGGCTGCTCTGTTGACAAGAACCTCCACTTCATGACACCTTAAATATCCCAGAAAAGAGAAAAATGGATAAAGAAGTTGTGGTCCTTATGTACAATGGAATATCACTCAGCCATGAAATCAATGTCATAAGGCTAGTAGCAGCATGATGAGTGGATTTAGGTACGACGACTCTAAGTGAAATAAGTCACACAGAAAAAGACACTTATCATAATCTATCACGTATAGAGGGAATGTAAAAACTGCTACACTTGAACTGAATTACAAAAGAGAACAGAGTCACACGTTTAGAAAACACACTATGGCTGCTTAACGGGAAAGGTGAGGTAGTGTGATGCATAAAACAAGGGTTTCAAATTAGCTCAGATACCGTTCCATACACCCAATATGTAATAGACAAGACCTACTCCTTGCTCAGTGAACTGGACTCAACACCCCCTATTCACCGCACAAGAATATATGTGACTAGTAAGAATCTTAAAACCTATGTATTGATATCACTCTGGAAGTGTGTCAAGTGTGTGTAAAGCCGCATAAACACAGCCGTGAAAAGCAGCTAAACCCCATTATAAAAATAAATTAGTTTTAAAAACCCATGAAACAAAAACAGAGAAAGAGACAGAAATTCTTACAAAATTCATTCAGGGGCTGTGACGCAACCTGGATTGACCATATCTAGACCCACAGCTGGATGAGACATAAGGGTGGACATTCTTGGGGCTGAGAGGTTTGGTGAGGTTGGGTGAGCCAACACAGACCCTTTAAGGTAATACTGCGTGGTACCTATCCCATGGGTCCCAAATCTCCAGGTTCATGGGCATCTTCCTACATCGAAAACTTGCATGAGGAACCCAGAAGATGGTACACCGTGTGATTTTGAAAGGTTTCTAAAACGCACCTCATTTCTCATCTCCTTGTGCTCGGGTTCGCCATTCCAGCTACTTCACTAGCAATCTCCCTACTTGGAGAATCAGCACCTTTAACCTCCTGTTCCCTACAGGTTGCAATTTGTCCTGAGGATGAACGGGAAGAGGGGCAGCCAATGAGAGACTAGATCTAGGTGTTGGAACAGGCACAGGTCACTCTATTTTCTCATCAGGAAGAAGAAATAACCACAGGCTCAGCCTGCCACCCACAACCAGAATAGGGCCTGAGGCAATCCCGCGCTTCTGCGGCCAGCTCCCAAAAAAGCCAGTTGAAAAATGGAGCACATGGGCACTGCAATTCACAACCCTGCAGAGTTATAAATGATAACTCTCGTCCACAAATATATTGAGGGAAGGCAACGAAGAGGATTTGAAAGCAAGGCAGAATTGCAGGAAACAGGTTTCAGGAGGTAGATTCGAATCGCCTTTAAAGCACATGAAAAGCGGCAAAACGTGGACAATGATGCCCTTGGCCAAAAAGGGCGTATGCGTTTTTTCCTGAATATATTCAGGAAAAAACGCATACGCCCTTTTTGGCCAACCAAGCAACATGGAAAGGCAAATCAGCACTACAAAGGAGTCTCGCTTGGAATCCGTCAAAAGGGCCATGCTGAAAAAAGTGTCAAAACCACAAAAGCTGGACAGGCCATGGAGAAATGGGAGCCTTGCTACACTGATGGGCGGGATGTAAATTGCCAGCAGCCACTCTGGAGAAGTGTACGGTGTGTCCTGAAACATCGAAAAAACACAGCTTAGGGAGCATAGGGCACTTCCACTCATGGGCGTATAAATTGGGAAAACTAAAAATCAGCAAGACACAGGCACCCCAAAGTTTAGGGCTGCTCTGTTGACAAGAACCTCCACTTCATGACACCTTAAATATCCCAGGAAAGAGAAAAATGGATAAAGAAGTTGTGGTCCTTATGTACAATGGAATATCACTCAGCCATGAAATCAATGTCATAAGGCTAGTAGCAGCATGATGAGTGGATTTAGGTACGACGACTCTAAGTGAAATAAGTCACACAGAAAAAGACACTTATCATAATCTATCACGTATAGAGGGAATGTAAAAACTGCTACACTTGAACTGAATTACAAAAGAGAACAGAGTCATACGTTTAGAAAACACACTATGGCTGCTTAACGGGAAAGGTGAGGTGGTGTGATGCATAAAACAAGGGTTTCAAATTAGCTCAGATACCGTTCCATACACCCAATATGTAATAGACAAGACCTACTCCTTGCTCAGTGAACTGGACTCAACACCCCCTATTCACCGCACAAGAATATATGTCACTAGTAAGAATCTTAAAACCTATGTATTGATATCTCTGTGGAAGTGTGTCAAGTGTGTGTAAAGCCGCATAAACACAGCCGTGAAAAGCAGCTAAACCCCATTATAAAAATAAATTAGTTTTAAAAACCCATGAAACAAAGACAGAGAAAGAGACAGAAATTCTTACAAAATTCATTCAGGGTCTGTGACGCAACCTGGATTGACCATATCTAGACCCACAGCTGGATGAGACATAAGGGTGGACATTCTTGGGGCTGAGAGGTTTGGTGAGGTTGGGTGAGCCAACACAGACCGTTTAAGGTAATACTGCGTGGTACCCATCCCATGGGTCCCAAATCTCCAGGTTCAAGGGCATCTTCCTACATCGAAAACTTGCATGAGGAACCCAGAAGATGGTACACTGTGTGATTTTGAAAGGTTTCTAAAACGCACCTCATTTCTCATCTCCTTGTGCTCGGGTTCGCCATTCCAGCTACTTCACTAGCAATCTCCCTACTTGGAGAATCAGCACCTTTAACCTCCTGTTCCGTACAGGTTGCAATTTGTCCTGAGGATGAACGGGAAGAGGGGCAGCCAATGAGAGACTAGATCTAGGTGTTCGGACAGGAACAGGTCACTCTATTTTCACATCAGGAAGAAGAAATAACCACAGGCTCAGCCTGCCACCCGGAACCAGAATAGGGCCTGAGGCAATCCCGCGCTTCTGCGGCCAGCTCCCAAAAAAGCCAGTTGAAAAATGGAGCACATGGGCACTGCAATTCACAACCCTGCAGAGTTATAAATGATAACTCTCGTCCACGAATATATTGAGGGAAGGCAACGAAGAGGATTTGAAAGCAAGGCAGAATTGCAGGAAACAGGTTTCAGGAGGTAGATTCGAATCGCATTTAAAGCACATGAAAAGCGGCAAAACGTGGACAATGATGCCCTTGGCCAAAAAGGGCGTATGCGTTTTTTCCTGAATATATTCAGGAAAAAACGCATACGCCCTTTTTGGCCAACCAAGCAACATGGAAAGGCAAATCAGCACTACAAAGGAGTCTCGCTTCGAATCGGTCAAAAGGGCCATGCTGAAAAAAGTGTCAAAACCACAAAAGCAGGACAGGCCATGGAGAAATGGGAGCCTTGCTACACTGATGGGCGGGATGTAAATTGCCAGCAGCCACTGTGGAGAAGTGTACGGTGTGGCCTTAAACATCAAAAAAACACAGCTTAGGGAGCATAGGGCACGTCCACTCATGGGCGTATAAATTGGGAAAACTAAAAATCAGCAAGACACAGGCACCCCAAAGTTTAGGGCTGCTCTGTTGACAAGAACCTCCACTTCATGACACCTTAAATATCCCAGGAAAGAGAAAAATGGATAAAGAAGTTGTGGTCCTTATGTACAATGGAATATCACTCAGCCATGAAATCAATGTCATAAGGCTAGTAGCAGCATGATGAGTGGATTTAGGTACGACGACTCTAAGTGAAATAAGTCACACAGAAAAAGACACTTATCATAATCTATTACGTATAGAGGGAATGTAAAAACTGCTACACTTGAACTGAATTACAAAAGAGAACACAGTCACACGTTTAGAAAACACACTATGGCTGCTTAACGGGAAAGGTGAGGTGGTGTGATGCATAAAACAAGGTTTACAAATTAGCTCAGATACCGTTCCATACACCCAATATGTAATAGACAAGACCTACTCCTTGCTCAGTGAACTGGACTCAACACCCCCTATTCACCGCACAAGAATATATGTCACTAGTAAGAATCTTAAAACCTATGTATTGATATCTCTCTGGAAGTGTGTCAAGTGTGTGTAAAGCCGCATAAACACAGTCGTGAATAGCAGCTAAACCCCATTATAAAAATAAATTAGTTTTAAAAACCCATGAAACAAAGACAGTGAAAGAGACAGAAATTCTTACAAAATTCATTCAGGGGCTGTGACGCAACCTGGATTGACCATATCTAGACCCACAGCTGGATGAGACATAAGGGTGGACATTCTTGGGGCTGAGAGGTTTGGTGAGGTTGGGTGAGCCAACACAGACCCTTTAAGGTAATACTGCGTGGTACCCATCCCATGGGTCCCAAATCTCCAGGTTCAAGGGCATCTTCCTACATCGAAAACTTGCATGAGGAACCCAGAAGATGGTACACCGTGTGATTTTGAAAGGTTTCTAAAACGCACCTCATTTCTCATCTCCTTGTGCTCGGGTTCGCCATTCCAGCTACTTCACTAGCAATCTCCCTACTTGGAGAATCAGCACCTTTAACCTCCTGTTCCGTACAGGTTGCAATTTGTCCTGAGGATGAACGGGAAGAGGGGCAGCGAATGAGAGACTAGATCTAGGTGTTGGGACAGGCACAGGTCACTCTATTTTCTCATCAGGAAGAAGAAATAACCACAGGCTCAGCCTGCCACCCGGAACCAGAATAGGGCCTGAGGCAATCCCGCGCTTCTGCGGCCAGCTCCCAAAAAAGCCAGTTGAAAAATGGAGCACATGGGCACTGCAATTCACAACCCTGCAGAGTTATAAATGATAACTCTCGTCCACAAATATATTGAGGGAAGGCAACGAAGAGGATTTGAAAGCAAGGCAGAATTGCAGGAAACAGGTTTCAGGAGGTAGATTCGAATCGCATTTAAAGCACATGAAAAGCGGCAAAACGTGGACAATGATGCCCTTGGCCAAAAAGGGCGTATGCGTTTTTTCCTGAATATATTCAGGAAAAAACGCATACGCACTTTTTGGCCAACCAAGCAACATGGAAAGGCAAATCAGCACTACAAAGGAGTCTCGCTTCGAATCGGTCAAAAGGGCCATGCTGAAAAAAGTGTCAAAACCACAAAAGCAGGACAGGCCATGGAGAAATGGGAGCCTTGCTACACTGATGGGCGGGATGTAAATTGCCAGCAGCCACTCTGGAGAAGTGTACGGTGTGGCCTTAAACATCAAAAAAACACAGCTTAGGGAGCATAGGGCACTTCCACTCATGGGCGTATAAATTGGGAAAACTAAAAATCAGCAAGACACAGGCACCCCAAAGTTTAGGGCTGCTCTGTTGACAAGAACCTCCAGTTCATGACACCTTAAATATCCCAGGAAAGAGAAAAATGGATAAAGAAGTTGTGGTCCTTATGTACAATGGAATATCACTCAGCCATGAAATCAATGTCATAAGGCTAGTAGCATCATGATGAGTGGATTTAGGTACGACGACTCTAAGTGAAATAAGTTACATAGAAAAAGACACTTATCATAATCTATCACGTATAGAGGGAATGTAAAAACTGCTACACTTGAACTGAATTACAAAAGAGAACAGAGTCACACGTTTAGAAAACACACTATGGCTGCTTAACGGGAAAGGTGAGGTGGTGTGATGCATAAAACAAGGGTTTCAAATTAGCTCAGATACCGTTCCATACACCCAATATGTAATAGACAAGACCTACTCCTTGCTCAGTGAACTGGACTCAACACCCCCTATTCACCGCACAAGAATATATGTGACTAGTAAGAATCTTAAAACCTATGTATTGATATCTCTCTGGAAGTGTGTCAAGTGTGTGTAAAGCCGCATAAACACAGCCGTGAAAAGCAGCTAAACCCCATTATAAAAATAAATTAGTTTTAAAAACCCATGAAACAAAGACAGTGAAAGAGACAGAAATTCTTACAAAATTCATTCAGGGTCTGTGACGCAACCTGGATTGACCATATCTAGAGCCACAGCTGGATGAGACATAGGGTGGACACTCTTGGGGCTGAGAGGTTTGGTGAGGTTGGGTGAGCCAACACAGACCCTTTAAGGTAATACTGCGTGGGACCCATCCCATGGGTCCCAAATCTCCAGGTTCAAGGGCATCTTCCTACATCGAAAACTTGCATGAGGAACCCAGAAGATGGTACACCGTGTGATTTTGAAAGGTTTCTAAAACGCACCTCATTTCTCATCTCCTTGTGCTCGGGTTCGCCATTCCAGCTACTTCACTAGCAATCTCCCTACTTGGAGAATCAGCACCTTTAACCTCCTGTTCCGTACAGGTTGCAATTTGTCCTGAGGATGAACGGGAAGAGGGGCAGCCAATGAGAGACTAGATCTAGGTGTTGGAACAGGCACAGGTCACTCTATTTTCTCATCAGGAAGAAGAAATAACCACAGGCTCAGCCTGCCACCCTGAACCAGAATAGGGCCTGAGGCAATCCCGCGCTTCTGCGGCCAGCTCCCGAAAAAGCCAGTTGAAAAATGGAGCACATGGGCACTGCAATTCACAACCCTGCAGAGTTATAAATGATAACTCTCGTCCACAAATATATTGAGGGAAGGCAACGAAGAGGATTTGAAAGCAAGGCAGAATTGCAGGAAACAGGTTTCAGGAGGTAGATTCGAATCGCCTTTAAAGCACATGAAAAGCGGCAAAACGTGGACAATGATGCCCTTGGCCAAAAAGGGCGTATGCGTTTTTTCCTGAATATATTCAGGAAAAAACGCATACGCCCTTTTTGGCCAACCAAGCAACATGGAAAGGCAAATCAGCACTACAAAGGAGTCCCGCTTCGAATCGGTCAAAAGGGCCATGCTGAAAAATGTGTCAAAACCACAAAATCAGGACAGGCCATGGAGAAATGGGAGCCTTGCTAAACTGATGGGCGGGATGTAAATTGCCAGCAGCCACTCTGGAGAAGTGTACGGTGTGGCCTTAAACATCGAAAAAACACAGCTTAGGGAGCATAGGGCACTTCCACTCATGGGCGTATAAATTGGGAAAACTAAAAATCAGCAAGACACAGGCCCCCCAAAGTTTAGGGCTGCTCTGTTGACAAGAACCTCCACTTCATGACACCTTAAATATCCCAGGAAAGAGAAAAATGGATAAAGAAGTTGTGGTCCTTATGTACAATGGAATATCACTCAGCCATGAAATCAATGTCATAAGGCTAGTAGCAGCATGATGAGTGGATTTAGGTACGACGACTCTAAGTGAAATAAGTCACACAGAAAAAGACACTTATCATAATCTATCACGTATAGAGGGAATGTAAAAACTGCTACACTTGAACTGAATTACAAAAGAGAACAGAGTCACACGTTTAGAAAACACACTATGGCTGCTTAACGGGAAAGGTGAGGTAGTGTGATGCATAAAACAAGGGTTTCAAATTAGCTCAGATACCGTTCCATACACCCAATATGTAATAGACAAGACCTACTCCTTGCTCAGTGAACTGGACTCAACACCCCCTATTCCCCGCACAAGAATATATGTGACTAGTAAGAATCTTAAAACCTATGTATTGATATCCCTCTGGAAGTGTGTCAAGTGTGTGTAAAGCCGCATAAACACAGCCGTGAAAAGCAGCTAAACCCCATTATAAAAATAAATTAGTTTTAAAAACCCATGAAACAAAAACAGTGAAAGAGACAGAAATTCTTACAAAATTCATTCAGGGGCTGTGACGCAACCTGGATTGACCATATCTACACCCACAGCTGGATGAGACATAAGGGTGGACATTCTTGGGGCTGAGAGGTTTGGTGAGGTTGGGTGAGCCAACACAGACCCTTTAAGGTAATACTGCGTGGTACCTATCCCATGGGTCCCAAATCTCCAGGTTCATGGGCATCTTCCTACATCGAAAACTTGCATGAGGAACCCAGAAGATGGTACACCGTGTGATTTTGAAAGGTTTCTAAAACGCACCTCATTTCTCATCTCCTTGTGCTCGGGTTCGCCATTCCAGCTACTTCACTAGCAATCTCCCTACTTGGAGAATCAGCACCTTTAACCTCCTGTTCCCTACAGGTTGCAATTTGTCCTGAGGATGAACGGGAAGAGGGGCAGCCAATGAGAGACTAGATCTAGGTGTTGGAACAGGCACAGGTCACTCTATTTTCTCATCAGGAAGAAGAAATAACCACAGGCTCAGCCTGCCACCCACAACCAGAATAGGGCCTGAGGCAATCCCGCGCTTCTGCGGCCAGCTCCCAAAAAAGCCAGTTGAAAAATGGAGCACATGGGCACTGCAATTCACAACCCTGCAGAGTTATAAATGATAACTCTCGTCCACAAATATATTGAGGGAAGGCAACGAAGAGGATTTGAAAGCAAGGCAGAATTGCAGGAAACAGGTTTCAGGAGGTAGATTCGAATCGCCTTTAAAGCACATGAAAAGCGGCAAAACGTGGACAATGATGCCCTTGGCCAAAAAGGGCGTATGCGTTTTTTCCTGAATATATTCAGGAAAAAACGCATACGCCCTTTTTGGCCAACCAAGCAACATGGAAAGGCAAATCAGCACTACAAAGGAGTCTCGCTTGGAATCCATCAAAAGGGCCATGCTGAAAAAAGTGTCAAAACCACAAAAGCAGGACAGGCCATGGAGAAATGGGAGCCTTGCTACACTGATGGGCGGGATGTAAATTGCCAGCAGCCACTCTGGAGAAGTGTACGGTGTGTCCTGAAACATCGAAAAAACACAGCTTAGGGAGCATAGGGCACTTCCACTCATGGGCGTATAAATTGGGAAAACTAAAAATCAGCAAGACACAGGCACCCCAAAGTTTAGGGCTGCTCTGTTGACAAGAACCTCCACTTCATGACACCTTAAATATCCCAGGAAAGAGAAAAATGGATAAAGAAGTTGTGGTCCTTATGTACAATGGAATATCACTCAGCCATGAAATCAATGTCATAAGGCTAGTAGCAGCATGATGAGTGGATTTAGCTACGACGACTCTAAGTGAAATAAGTCACACAGAAAAAGACACTTATCATAATCTATCACGTATAGAGGGAATGTAAAAACTGCTACACTTGAACTGAATTACAAAAGAGAACAGAGTCACACGTTTAGAAAACACACTATGGCTGCTTAACGGGAAAGGTGAGGTGGTGTGATGCATAAAACAAGGGTTTCAAATTAGCTCAGATACCGTTCCATACACCCAATATGTAATAGACAAGACCTACTCCTTGCTCAGTGAACTGGACTCAACACCCCCTATTCACAGCACAAGAATATATGTCACTAGTAAGAATCTTAAAACCTATGTATTGATATCTCTGTGGAAGTGTGTCAAGTGTGTGTAAAGCCGCATAAACACAGCCGTGAAAAGCAGCTAAACCCCATTATAAAAATAAATTAGTTTTAAAAACCCATGAAACAAAGACAGTGAAAGAGACAGAAATTCTTACAAAATTCATTCAGGGGCTGTGACGCAACCTGGATTGACCATATCTAGACCCACAGCTGGATGAGACATAAGGGTGGACATTCTTGGGGCTGAGAGGTTTGGTGAGGTTGGGTGAGCCAACACAGACCCTTTAAGGTAATACTGCGTGGTACCCATCCCATGGGTCCCAAATCTCCAGGTTCAAGGGCATCTTCCTACATCGAAAACTTGCATGAGGAACCCAGAAGATGGTACACTGTGTGATTTTGAAAGGTTTCTAAAACGCACCTCATTTCTCATCTCCTTGTGCTCGGGTTCGCCATTCCAGCTACTTCACTAGCAATCTCCCTACTTGGAGAATCAGCACCTTTAACCTCCTGTTCCGTACAGGTTGCAATTTGTCCTGAGGATGAACGGGAAGAGGGGCAGCCAATGAGAGACTAGATCTAGGTGTTCGGACAGGAACAGGTCACTCTATTTTCACATCAGGAAGAAGAAATAACCACAGGCTCAGCCTGCCACCCGGAACCAGAATAGGGCCTGAGGCAATCCCGCGCTTCTGCGGCCAGCTCCCAAAAAAGCCAGTTGAAAAATGGAGCACATGGGCACTGCAATTCACAACCCTGCAGAGTTATAAATGATAACTCTCGTCCACGAATATATTGAGGGAAGGCAACGAAGAGGATTTGAAAGCAAGGCAGAATTGCAGGAAACAGGTTTCAGGAGGTAGATTCGAATCGCATTTAAAGCACATGAAAAGCGGCAAAACGTGGACAATGATGCCCTTGGCCAAAAAGGGCGTATGCGTTTTTTCCTGAATATATTCAGGAAAAAACGCATACGCCCTTTTTGGCCAACCAAGCAACATGGAAAGGCAAATCAGCACTACAAAGGAGTCTCGCTTCGAATCGGTCAAAAGGGCCATGCTGAAAAAAGTGTCAAAACCACAAAAGCAGGACAGGCCATGGAGAAATGGGAGCCTTGCTACACTGATGGGCGGGATGTAAATTGCCAGCAGCCACTCTGGAGAAGTGTACGGTGTGGCCTTAAACATCAAAAAAACACAGCTTAGGGAGCATAGGGCACTTCCACTCATGGGCGTATAAATTGGGAAAACTAAAAATCAGCAAGACACAGGCACCCCAAAGTTTAGGGCTGCTCTGTTGACAAGAACCTCCACTTCATGACACCTTAAATATCCCAGGAAAGAGAAAAATGGATAAAGAAGTTGTGGTCCTTATGTACAATGGAATATCACTCAGCCATGAAATCAATGTCATAAGGCTAGTAGCAGCATGATGAGTGGATTTAGGTACGACGACTCTAAGTGAAATAAGTCACACAGAAAAAGACACTTATCATAATCTATCACGTATAGAGGGAATGTAAAAACTGCTACACTTGAACTGAATTACAAAAGAGAACACAGTCACACGTTTAGAAAACACACTATGGCTGCTTAACGGGAAAGGTGAGGTGGTGTGATGCATAAAACAAGGTTTACAAATTAGCTCAGATACCGTTCCATACACCCAATATGTAATAGACAAGACCTACTCCTTGCTCAGTGAACTGGACTCAACACCCCCTATTCACCGCACAAGAATATATGTCACTAGTAAGAATCTTAAAACCTATGTATTGATATCTCTCTGGAAGTGTGTCAAGTGTGTTTAAAGCCGCATAAACACAGCCGTGAATAGCAGCTAAACCCCATTATAAAAATAAATTAGTTTTAAAAACCCATGAAACAAAGACAGTGAAAGAGACAGAAATTCTTACAAAATTCATTCAGGGGCTGTGACGCAACCTGGATTGACCATATCTAGACCCACAGCTGGATGAGACATAAGGGTGGACATTCTTGGGGCTGAGAGGTTTGGTGAGGTTGGGTGAGCCAACACAGACCCTTTAAGGTAATACTGCGTGGTACCCATCCCATGGGTCCCAAATCTCCAGGTTCAAGGGCATCTTCCTACATCGAAAACTTGCATGAGGAACCCAGAAGATGGTACACCGTGTGATTTTGAAAGGTTTCTAAAACGCACCTCATTTCTCATCTCCTTGTGCTCGGGTTCGCCATTCCAGCTACTTCACTAGCAATCTCCCTACTTGGAGAATCAGCACCTTTAACCTCCTGTTCCGTACAGGTTGCAATTTGTCCTGAGGATGAACGGGAAGAGGGGCAGCGAATGAGAGACTAGATCTAGGTGTTGGGACAGGCACAGGTCACTCTATTTTCTCATCAGGAAGAAGAAATAACCACAGGCTCAGCCTGCCACCCGGAACCAGAATAGGGCCTGAGGCAATCCCGCGCTTCTGCGGCCAGCTCCCAAAAAAGCCAGTTGAAAAATGGAGCACATGGGCACTGCAATTCACAACCCTGCAGAGTTATAAATGATAACTCTCGTCCACAAATATATTGAGGGAAGGCAACGAAGAGGATATGAAAGCAAGGCAGAATTGCAGGAAACAGGTTTCAGGAGGTAGATTCGAATCGCATTTAAAGCACATGAAAAGCGGCAAAACGTGGACAATGATGCCCTTGGCCAAAAAGGGCGTATGCGTTTTTTCCTGAATATATTCAGGAAAAAACGCATACGCCCTTTTTGGCCAACCAAGCAACATGGAAAGGCAAATCAGCGCTAAAAGAAGTCTCGCTTCCCATCCATCAAAAGGGCCATGCTGATTAAAGTGTCAAAACCACAAATGCAGGACAGGCCATGGAGAAATTGGAGCCTTGCTACGCTGATGGGCGGGATATAAATTGCCAACAGCCTCTCTGGAGAAGTGTACGGTGTGCCCTGAAATATCGAAAAAACACAGTTTAGGGAGCATATGGCACTTCCACTCATGGGCGTATAAATTGGGAAAACTAAAAATCAGCAAGACACAGGCACCCCAAAGTTTAGGGCTGCTCTGTTGACAAGAACCTCCACTTCATGACACCTTAAATATCCCAGGAAAGAGAAAAATGGATAAAGAAGTTGTGGTCCTTATGTACAATGGAATATCACTCAGACATGAAATAAATGTCATAAGGCTAGTAGCAGCATGATGGGTGGATTTAGGTATGACGACTCTAAGGGAAATAAGTCACACAGAAAAAGAGACTTATCGTAAGCTATCACTTATAGAGGGAATGTAAAAACCGCTACACTTGAACTGAATTACAAAACAGAACAGAGTCACACGTTTAGAAAACACACTATGGCTGCTTAACGGGAAAGGTGAGGTTGGGTGATGCATAAAACAAGGGTTTCAAATTAGCTCAGATACCGTTCCATACACCCAATATGTAATAGACAAGACCTACTCCTTGCTCAGTGAACTGGACTCAACACCCCCTATTCACCGCACAAGTATATATCTGACTAGTAAGAATCTTAAAACCTATGTATTGATATCTCTCTGGAAGTGTGTCAATTGGGTGTAAAGCCGCATAAACACAGCCGTGAAAAGCAGCTAAACCCCATTATAAAAATAAATTAGTTTTAAAAACCCATGAAACAAAGACAGTGAAAGAGAGAGAAATTCTTACAAAATTCATTCAGTGGCTGTGACGCAACCTGGATTGACCATATCTAGAGCCACAGCTGGATGAGACTTAAGGGTGGACACTCTTGGGGCTGAGAGGTTTGGTGAGGTTGGGTGAGCAAACGCAGACCCTTTAAAGTAATACTGTGTGGTACCCATCCCATGGGTCCCAAATCTCCAGTTTCAAGGGCGTCTTCCTGCATCGAAAACATGCATGAGAAACCCAGAAGATGGTACACCGTGTGATCGGGAAAGGTTTCTAAAATGCACCTCGTTTCTCATCTCCTTGTGCTCGGGTTCGCCATTCCAGCTACTTTACTAGCAATCTCCCTTCTTGGAGAAAAAGCACCTTTAACCTCCTGATCTGTACAGGTTGCAATTTGTCCTGAGGATGAACGGGAAGAGGGGCAAGCAATGAGAGACTAGATCTAAGTGTTGGGACAGGCACAGGTCACTCTATTTTCCCATCAGGAGGAAGAATTAAGCACAGGCTCAGCCTGTCGCCGGGAATCAGAATAGTGCCTGAGGCAATCCCGCGATTTGAGGCCAGCTCCCAAAAAAGCGAGTTGAAAAATGGAGCTGAGGGGCACTGCAATTCACAAACCTGCAGAATTATAAATGATAACTCTCGTCCACAAATATATTGAGGGAAGGCAACGAAGAGGATTTGAAAGCAAGGCAGAACTGCAGGAAACAGATTTCAGGAGGTAGATTCAAATCGCCTTTAAAGCACATGAAAAGCGGCAAAACGTCGACAATGATGCCCTTGGCCAAAAAGGGCGTATGCGTTTTTTCCTGAATATATTCAGGAAAAAACGCATACGCCCTTTTTGGCCAACCAAGCAACCTGGAAAGGCAAATCAGCGCTACAAAGAAGTCTCGCTTCCCATCGGTCAAAAGGGCCATGCTGATAAAAGTGTCAAAACCACAAATGCAGGACAGGCCATGGAGAAATTGGAGCCTTGCTATGCTGATGGGCGGGATGTAAATTGCCAGCAGCCACTCTGGAGAAGTGTACGGTGTGGCCTTAAACATCGAAAAAACACAGCTTAGGGAGCATAGGGCACGTCCACTCATGGGCGTATAAATTGGGAAAACTAAAAATCAGCAAGACAGAGGCACCCCAAAGTTTAGGGCTGCTCTGTTGACAAGGACCTCCACTTCATGACACCTTAAATATCCCCGGAAAGAGAAAAATGGATAAAGAAGTTGTGGTCCTTATGTACAATGGAATATCACTCAGATATGAAATCAATGTCATAAGGCAAGTAGAAGCAAGATGAGTGAACTTAGGTACGACGATTCTAAGTGAAATAAGTCACACAGAAAAAGACACTTATCATAAGCTATCACTTATAGAGGGAATGTAAAAACCGCTACAGTTGAACTGAATTACAAAACAGAACAGACTCACACGTTTAGAAAACACACTATGGCTGCTTAACGGGAAAGGTGAGGTGGGGTGATGCATAAAACAAGGGTTTCAAATTCGCTCAGATACCGTTCCATACACCCAATATGTAATAGACAAGACCTACTCCTTGCTCAGTGAACTGGACTCAACACCCCCTATTCACCGCACAAGAATATATGTGACTAGTAAGAATCTTAAAACCTATGTATTGATATCTCTCTGGAAGTGAGTAAAGTGAGTGTAAATCCGCATAAACACAGCCGTGAAAAGCAGCTAAACCCCATTATAGAAATAAATTACTTTTAAAAACCCGTAAAACAAAGACAGTGAAAGAGAGAGAAATTCTTACAAAATTCGTTCAGAGGCTGTGATGCAACCTGGATTGACCATATCTAGACCCACAGCTGGATGAGACATAAGGGTGGACACTCTTGGGGATGAGAGGTTTGGTGAGGTTGGGTGAGCAAACGCAGACGCTTTAAAGTAATACTGTGTGGTACCCATCCCATGGGTCCCAAATGTCCAGGTTCAAGGGAATCTTCCTACATCGAAAACATGCATGAGAAACCTAGAAGATTGTACACCGTCTGAACGGGAAAGGTTTCTGAAACGCACCTCATTTCTCATCTCCTTGTGCTCGGGTTCGCCATTCCAGCTTTTTAACTAGTAATCTCCCTACTTGGAGAAACAGCACCTTTAACCTCCTGTTCCATACAGGTTGCAATTTGTCCTGAGGATGAACGGGAAGAGGGGCAACCAATGAGAGACTAGATCTAGGTGTTGGGACAGGAACAGGTCACTCTATTTTCACATCAGGAAGAAGAATTAACCACAGGCTCAGCCTGCCGCCAGGAACCAGAATAGGGCCTGAGGAAATCCCGCGCTTCTGCGGCCACCTCCCAAAAAAGCCAGTTGAAAAATGGAGCACATGGGTACTGCAATTCACAAACCTGCAGAGTTATAAATGATAACTCTCGTCCACAAATATATTGAGGGAAGGCAACGAAGAGCATTTGAAAGCAAGGCAGAATTGCAGGAAACTGGTTTCAGGAGGTAGATTCGAATCGGCTTTAAAGCACATGAAAAGCGGCAAAACGTCGACAATGATGCCCTTGGCCAAAAAGGGCGTATGCGTTTTTTCCTGAATATATTCAGGAAAAAACGCATACGCCCTTTTTGGCCAACCAAGCAACCTGGAAAGGCAAATCAGCGCTACAAAGAAGTCTCGCTTCCCATCGGTCAAAAGGGCCATGCTGAAAAATGTGTCAAAACCACAAAAGCAGGACGGGCCATGGAGAAATGGGAGCCTTGCTACGCTGATGGGCGGGATGTAAATTGCCAGCAACCACTCTGGAGAAGTGTACGGTGTGGCCTTAAACATCGAAAAAACACAGCTTATGGAGCATAGGGCACTTCCACTCATGGGCGTATAAATTGGGAAAATTAAAAATCAGCAAGACACAGGCAAACCAAAGTTTAGGGATGCTCTGTTGACAAGAACCTCCACTTCATGACACCTTAAATATCCCAGGAAAGAGAAAAATGGATAAAGAAGTTGTGGTCCTTATGTACAATGGAATATCACTCAGCCATGAAATCAATGTCATAAGGCTAGAAGCAGCATGATGAGTGGATTTAGGTTCGATGACTCTAAGTGAAATAAGTCACACCAAAATAGACACTTATCATAATCTATTACGTATAGAGGGAATGTAAAAACTGCTACACATGAACTGAATTACAAAAGAGAACAGAGTCACAGGTTTAGAAAACACACTATGGCTGCTTAACGGGAAAGATGAGGTGGTGTGATGCATAAAACAAGGGTTTCAAATTAGCTCAGATACCGTTCCATACACCCAATATGTAATAGACAAGACCTACTCCTTGCTCAGTGAACTGGACTCAACACCCCCTATTCACCACACAAGTATATATCTGACTAGTAAGAATCTTAAAACCTATGTATTGATATCTCTCTGGAAGTGTGTCAAGTGGGTGTAAAGCCTCATAAACACAGCCGTGAAAAGCAGCTAAACCCCATTATAAAAATAATTTCCTTGTAAAAACCCGTAAAACAAAGACAGTGAAAGAAGAGAAATTCTTACACAATTCGTTCAGGGGTTGTGATGCAACCTGGATTGACCATATCTAGACCAACAGCTGGATGAGACCTAAGGGTGGACACTCTTGGGGCTGACAGGTTTGCTGAGGTTGGGTGAGCAAACGCAGACCCTTTAAAATAATACTGTGTGGTACCCATCCCATGGGTCCCAAATCTCCAGTTTCAAGGGCATCTTCCTGCATCGAAAACATGCATGAGAAACCCAGAAGATGGTACACCGTGTGATCGGGAAAGGTTTCTACAACGCACCTCATTTCTCATCTCCTTGTGCTCGGGTTCGCCATTCCAGCTACTTTACTAGCAATCTCCCTTCTTGGAGAAAAAGCACCTTTAACCTCCTGATCTGTACAGGTTGCAATTTGTCCTGAGGAAGAACGGGAAGAGGGGCAACCAATGAGAGACTAGATCTAGGTGTTGGGACAGGCACAGGTCACTCTATTTTCCCATCAGGAAGAAGAATTAACCACAGGCTCAGCCTGCCGCCGGGAAGCAGAATAGTGCCTGAGGCAATCCCGCGCTTCTGCGGCCAGCTCCCAAAAAAGCCAGTTGAAAAATGGAGCACATGGGCACTGCAATTCACAACCCTGCAGAGTTATAAATGATAACTCTCGTCCACAAATATATTGAGGGAAGGCAACGAAGAAGATTTGAAAGCAAGGCAGAATTGCAGGAAACAGGTTTCAGGAGGTAGATTCGAATCGCCTTTAAAGCACATGAAAAGTGGCAAAACGTCGACAGTGATGCCCTTGGCCAAAAAGGGCGTATGCGTTTTTTCCTGAATATATTCAGGAAAAAACGCATACGCCCTTCTTGGCCAACCAAGCAACCTGGAAAGGCAAATCAGCGCTACAAAGAAGTCTCGCTTCCCATCGGTCAAAAGGGCCATGCTGCAAAAAGTGTCAAAACCAGAAATGCAGGACAGGCCATGGAGAAATGGCAGCCTTGCTACGCTGATGGGCGGGATGTTAATTGCCAACAGCCACTCTGGAGAAGTGTAAGGTGTGTCCTGAAACATCGAAAAAACACAGCTTAGGGAGCATAGGGCACGTCCACTCATGGGCGTATAAATTGGGAAAACTAAAAATCAGCAAGACACAGGCACCCCAAAGTTTAGGGCTGCTCTGTTGACAAGAACCTCCACTTCATGACACCTTAAATATCCCAGGAAAGAGAAAAATGGATAAAGAAGTTGTGGTCCTTATGTACAATGGAATATCACTCAGACATGAAATCAATGTCATAAGGCTAGTAGAAGCAAGATGAGTGGATTTAGGTACGACGATTCTAAGTGAAATAAGTCATACAGAAAAAGTCACTTATCATAAGCTATCACTTATAGAGGGAATGTAAAAACTGCTACACTTGAACTGAATTACAAAACAGAACAGAGTCACACGTTTAGAAAACACACTATGGCTGCTTAACGGGAAAGGTGAGGTGGGGTGATGCATAAAACAAGGATTTCAAGTTAGCTCAGATACCGTTCCATACACCCAATATGTAATAGACAAGACCTACTCCTTGCTCAGTGAACTGGACTCAACACACCCTATTCACCGCCCAAGAATATATCTGACTAGTGAGAATCTTAAAACCTATGTATTGATATCTCTCTGGAAGTGAGTCAAGTGTGTGTAAAGCCGCATAAACACAGCCGTGAAAAGCAGCTAAACCCCATTATAAAAATAAATTAGTTTTAAAAACCCATGAAACAAAGACAGTGAAAGAGAGAGAAATTCTTACAAAATTCATTCAGGGTCTGTGACGCAACCTGGATTGACCATATCTAGAGCCACAGCTGGATGAGACATAGGGTGGACACTCTTGGGGCTGAGAGGTTTGGTGAGGTTGGGTGAGCCAACACAGACCCTTTAAGGTAATACTGCGTGGGACCCATCCCATGGGTCCCAAATCTCCAGGTTCAAGGGCATCTTCCTACATCGAAAACTTGCATGAGGAACCCAGAAGATGGTACACCGTGTGATTTTGAAAGGTTTCTAAAACGCACCTCATTTCTCATCTCCTTGTGCTCGGGTTCGCCATTCCAGCTACTTCACTAGCAATCTCCCTACTTGGAGAATCAGCACCTTTAACCTCCTGTTCCGTACAGGTTGCAATTTGTCCTGAGGATGAACGGGAAGAGGGGCAACCAATGAGAGACTAGATCTAGGTGTTGGGACAGGCACAGGTCACTCTATTTTCCCATCAGGAAGAAGAATTAAGCACAGGCTCAGCCTGTCGCCCGGAATCAGAATAGTGCCTGAGGCAATCCCGCGATTTGAGGCCAGCTCCCAAAAAAGCGAGTTGAAAAATGGAGCTGAGGGGCACTGCAATTCACAAACCTGCAGAATTATAAATGATAACTCTCGTCCACAAATATATTGAGGGAAGGCAACGAAGAGGATTTGAAAGCAAGGCAGAACTGCAGGAAACAGATTTCAGGAGGTAGATTCAAATCGCCTTTAAAGCACATGAAAAGCGGCAAAACGTCGACAATGATGCCCTTGGCCAAAAAGGGCGTATGCGTTTTTTCCTGAATATATTCAGGAAAAAACGCATACGCCCTTTTTGGCCAACCAAGCAACCTGGAAAGGCAAATCAGTGCTACAAAGAAGTCTCGCTTCCCATCGGTCTAAAGGGCCATGCTGATAAAAGTGTCAAAACCACAAATGCAGGACAGGCCATGGAGAAATTGGAGCCTTGCTACGCTGATGGGCGGGATGTATATTGCCAGCAGCCATTCTGGAGAAGTGTACGGTGTGGCCTTAAACATCGAAAAAACACAGCTTAGGGAGCATAGGGAACGTACACTCATGGGCGTATAAATTGGGAAAAATAAAAATCAGCAAGACACAGGCACCCGAAAGTTTAGGGCTGCTCTGTTGACAAGAACCTCCACTTCATGACACCTTAAATATCCCCGGAAAGAGAAAAATGGATAAAGAAGTTGTGGTCCTTATGTACAATGGAATATCACTCAGATATGAAATCAATGTCATAAGGCAAGTAGAAGCAAGATGAGTGAACTTAGGTACGACGATTCTAAGTGAAATAAGTCACACAGAAAAAGACACTTATCATAAGCTATCACTTATAGAGGGAATGTAAAAACTGCTACACATGAACTGAATTACAAAAGAGAACAGAGTCACAGGTTTAGAAAACACACTATGGCTGCTTAACGGGAAAGGTGAGGTGGTGTGATGCATAAAACAAGGGTTTCAAATTAGCTCAGATACCGTTCCATACACCCAATATGTAATAGACAAGACCTACTCCTTGCTCAGTGAACTGGACTCAACACCCCCTATTCACCGCACAAGTATATATCTGACTAGTAAGAATCTTAAAACCTATGTATTGATATCTCTCTGGAAGTGTGTCAAGTGGGTGTAAAGCCACATAAACACAGCCGTGAAAAGCAGCTAAACCCCATTATAAAAATAAATTACTTGTAAAAACCCGTAAAACAAAGACAGTGAAAGAAGAGAAATTCTTACACAATTCGTTCAGGGGTTGTGATGCAACCTGGATTGACCATATCTAGACCAACAGCTGGATGAGACCTAAGGGTGGACACTCTTGGGGCTGACAGGTTTGGTGAGGTTGGGTGAGCAAACGCAGACCCTTTAAAGTAATACTGTGTGGTACCCATCCCATGGGTCCCAAATCTCCAGTTTCAAGGGCATCTTCCTGCATCGAAAACATGCATGAGAAACCCAGAAGATGGTACACCGTGTGATCGGGAAAGGTTTCTAAAACGCACCTCATTTCTCATCCCCTTGTGCTCGGGTTCGCCATTCCAGCTACTTTACTAGCAATCTCCCTTCTTGGAGAAAAAGCACCTTTAACCTCCTGATCTGTACAGGTTGCAATTTGCCCTGAGGAAGAACGGGAAGAGGGGCAAGCAATGAGAGACTAGATCTAGGTGTTGGGACAGGCACAGGTCACTCTATTTTCCCATCAGGAGGAAGAATTAAGCACAGGCTCAGCCTGTCGCCGGGAATCAGAATAGTGCCTGAGGCAATCCCGCGATTTGAGGCCAGCTCCCAAAAAAGCGAGTTGAAAAATGGAGCTGAGGGGCACTGCAATTCACAAACCTGCAGAATTATAAATGATAACTCTCGTCCACAAATATATTGAGGGAAGGCAACGAAGAGGATTTGAAAGCAAGGCAGAACTGCAGGAAACAGATTTCAGGAGGTAGATTCAAATCGCCTTTAAAGCACATGAAAAGCGGCAAAACGTCGACAATGATGCCCTTGGCCAAAAAGGGCGTATGCGTTTTTTCCTGAATATATTCAGGAAAAAACGCATACGCCCTTTTTGGCCAACCAAGCAACCTGGAAAGGCAAATCAGCGCTACAAAGAAGTCTCGCTTCCCATCGGTCTAAAGGGCCATGCTGATAAAAGTGTCAAAACCACAAATGCAGGACAGGCCATGGAGAAATTGGAGCCTTGCTACGCTGATGGGCGGGATGTAAATTGCCAGCAGCCACTCTGGAGAAGTGTACGGTGTGGCCTTAAACATCGAAAAAACACAGCTTAGGGAGCATAGGGCACGTCCACTCATGGGCGTATAAATTGGGAAAACTAAAAATCAGCAAGACAGAGGCACCCCAAAGTTTAGGGCTGCTCTGTTGACAAGGACCTCCACTTCATGACACCTTAAATATCCCCGGAAAGAGAAAAATGGATAAAGAAGTTGTGGTCCTTATGTACAATGGAATATCACTCAGATATGAAATCAATGTCATAAGGCAAGTAGAAGCAAGATGAGTGAACTTAGGTACGACGATTCTAAGTGAAATAAGTCACACAGAAAAAGACACTTATCATAAGCTATCACTTATAGAGGGAATGTAAAAACCGCTACAGTTGAACTGAATTACAAAACAGAACAGACTCACACGTTTAGAAAACACACTATGGCTGCTTAACGGGAAAGGTGAGGTGGGGTGATGCATAAAACAAGGGTTTCAAATTCGCTCAGATACCGTTCCATACACCCAATATGTAATAGACAAGACCTACTCCTTGCTCAGTGAACTGGACTCAACACCCCCTATTCACCGCACAAGAATATATGTGACTAGTAAGAATCTTAAAACCTATGTATTGATATCTCTCTGGAAGTGAGTAAAGTGAGTGTAAATCCGCATAAACACAGCCGTGAAAAGCAGCTAAACCCCATTATAGAAATAAATTACTTTTAAAAACCCGTAAAACAAAGACAGTGAAAGAGAGAGAAATTCTTACAAAATTCGTTCAGAGGCTGTGATGCAACCTGGATTGACCATATCTAGACCCACAGCTGGATGAGACATAAGGGTGGACACTCTTGGGGATGAGAGGTTTGGTGAGGTTGGGTGAGCAAACGCAGACGCTTTAAAGTAATACTGTGTGGTACCCATCCCATGGGTCCCAAATGTCCAGGTTCAAGGGAATCTTCCTACATCGAAAACATGCATGAGAAACCTAGAAGATTGTACACCGTCTGAACGGGAAAGGTTTCTGAAACGCACCTCATTTCTCATCTCCTTGTGCTCGGGTTCGCCATTCCAGCTTTTTAACTAGTAATCTCCCTACTTGGAGAAACAGCACCTTTAACCTCCTGTTCCATACAGGTTGCAATTTGTCCTGAGGATGAACGGGAAGAGGGGCAACCAATGAGAGACTAGATCTAGGTGTTGGGACAGGCACAGGTCACTCTATTTTCACATCAGGAAGAAGAATTAACCACAGGCTCAGCCTGCCGCCAGGAACCAGAATAGGGCCTGAGGAAATCCCGCGCTTCTGCGGCCACCTCCCAAAAAAGCCAGTTGAAAAATGGAGCAGATGGGTACTGCAATTCACAAACCTGCAGAGTTATAAATGATAACTCTCGTCCACAAATATATTGAGGGAAGGCAACGAAGAGCATTTGAAAGCAAGGCAGAATTGCAGGAAACTGGTTTCAGGAGGTAGATTCGAATCGGCTTTAAAGCACATGAAAAGCGGCAAAACGTCGACAATGATGCCCTTGGCCAAAAAGGGCGTATGCGTTTTTTCCTGAATATATTCAGGAAAAAACGCATACGCCCTTTTTGGCCAACCAAGCAACCTGGAAAGGCAAATCAGCGCTACAAAGAAGTCTCGCTTCCCATCGGTCAAAAGGGCCATGCTGAAAAATGTGTCAAAACCACAAAAGCAGGACGGGCCATGGAGAAATGGGAGCCTTGCTACGCTGATGGGCGGGACGTAAATTGCCAGCAACCACTCTGGAGAAGTGTACGGTGTGGCCTTAAACATCGAAAAAACACAGCTTATGGAGCATAGGGCACTTCCACTCATGGGCGTATAAATTGGGAAAATTAAAAATCAGCAAGACACAGGCAAACCAAAGTTTAGGGCTGCTCTGTTGACAAGAACCTCCACTTCATGACACCTTAAATATCCCAGGAAAGAGAAAAATGGATAAAGAAGTTGTGGTCCTTATGTACAATGGAATATCACTCAGCCATGAAATCAATGTCATAAGGCTAGAAGCAGCATGATGAGTGGATTTAGGTTCGATGACTCTAAGTGAAATAAGTCACACCAAAATAGACACTTATCATAAGCTATCACTTATAGAGGGAATGTAAAAACTGCTACACATGAACTGAATTACAAAAGAGAACAGAGTCACAGGTTTAGAAAACACACTATGGCTGCTTAACGGGAAAGATGAGGTGGTGTGATGCATAAAACAAGGGTTTCAAATTAGCTCAGATACCGTTCCATACACCCAATATGTAATAGACAAGACCTACTCCTTGCTCAGTGAACTGGACTCAACACCCCCTATTCACCACACAAGTATATATCTGACTAGTAAGAATCTTAAAACCTATGTATTGATATCTCTCTGGAAGTGTGTCAAGTGGGTGTAAAGCCGCATAAACACAGCCGTGAAAAGCAGCTAAACCCCATTAAAAAATAATTTCCTTGTAAAAACCCGTAAAACAAAGACAGTGAAAGAAGAGAAATTCTTACACAATTCGTTCAGGGGTTGTGATGCAACCTGGATTGACCATATCTAGACCAACAGCTGGATGAGACCTAAGGGTGGACACTCTTGGGGCTGACAGGTTTGCTGAGGTTGGGTGAGCAAACGCAGACCCTTTAAAATAATACTGTGTGGTACCCATCCCATGGGTCCCAAATCTCCAGTTTCAAGGGCATCTTCCTGCATCGAAAACATGCATGAGAAACCCAGAAGATGGTACACCGTGTGATCGGGAAAGGTTTCTACAACGCACCTCATTTCTCATCTCCTTGTGCTCGGGTTCGCCATTCCAGCTACTTTACTAGCAATCTCCCTTCTTGGAGAAAAAGCACCTTTAACCTCCTGATCTGTACAGGTTGCAATTTGTCCTGAGGAAGAACGGGAAGAGGGGCAACCAATGAGAGACTAGATCTAGGTGTTGGGACAGGCACAGGTCACTCTATTTTCCCATCAGGAAGAAGAATTAACCACAGGCTCAGCCTGCCGCCGGGAAGCAGAATAGTGCCTGAGGCAATCCCGCGCTTCTGCGGCCAGCTCCCAAAAAAGCCAGTTGAAAAATGGAGCACATGGGCACTGCAATTCACAACCCTGCAGAGTTATAAATGATAACTCTCGTCCACAAATATATTGAGGGAAGGCAACGAAGAAGATTTGAAAGCAAGGCAGAATTGCAGGAAACAGGTTTCAGGAGGTAGATTCGAATCGCCTTTAAAGCACATGAAAAGTGGCAAAACGTCGACAGTGATGCCCTTGGCCAAAAAGGGCGTATGCGTTTTTTCCTGAATATATTCAGGAAAAAACGCATACGCCCTTCTTGGCCAACCAAGCAACCTGGAAAGGCAAATCAGCGCTACAAAGAAGTCTCGCTTCCCATCGGTCAAAAGGGCCATGCTGCAAAAAGTGTCAAAACCAGAAATGCAGGACAGGCCATGGAGAAATGGCAGCCTTGCTACGCTGATGGGCGGGATGTTAATTGCCAACAGCCACTCTGGAGAAGTGTACGGTGTGTCCTGAAACATCGAAAAAACACAGCTTAGGGAGCATAGGGCACGTCCACTCATGGGCGTATAAATTGGGAAAACTAAAAATCAGCAAGACACAGGCACCCCAAAGTTTAGGGCTGCTCTGTTGACAAGAACCTCCACTTCATGACACCTTAAATATCCCAGGAAAGAGAAAAATGGATAAAGAAGTTGTGGTCCTTATGTACAATGGAATATCACTCAGACATGAAATCAATGTCATAAGGCTAGTAGAAGCAAGATGAGTGGATTTAGGTACGACGATTCTAAGTGAAATAAGTCATACAGAAAAAGTCACTTATCATAAGCTATCACTTATAGAGGGAATGTAAAAACTGCTACACTTGAACTGAATTACAAAACAGAACAGAGTCACACGTTTAGAAAACACACTATGGCTGCTTAACGGGAAAGGTGAGGTGGGGTGATGCATAAAACAAGGATTTCAAGTTAGCTCAGATACCGTTCCATACACCCAATATGTAATAGACAAGACCTACTCCTTGCTCAGTGAACTGGACTCAACACACCCTATTCACCGCCCAAGAATATATCTGACTAGTGAGAATCTTAAAACCTATGTATTGATATCTCTCTGGAAGTGAGTCAAGTGTGTGTAAAGCCGCATAAACACAGCCGTGAAAAGCAGCTAAACCCCATTATAAAAATAAATTAGTTTTAAAAACCCATGAAACAAAGACAGTGAAAGAGAGAGAAATTCTTACAAAATTCATTCAGGGTCTGTGACGCAACCTGGATTGACCATATCTAGAGCCACAGCTGGATGAGACATAGGGTGGACACTCTTGGGGCTGAGAGGTTTGGTGAGGTTGGGTGAGCCAACACAGACCCTTTAAGGTAATACTGCGTGGGACCCATCCCATGGGTCCCATATCTCCAGGTTCAAGGGCATCTTCCTACATCGAAAACTTGCATGAGGAACCCAGAAGATGGTACACCGTGTGATTTTGAAAGGTTTCTAAAACGCACCTCATTTCTCATCTCCTTGTGCTCGGGTTCGCCATTCCAGCTACTTCACTAGCAATCTCCCTACTTGGAGAATCAGCACCTTTAACCTCCTGTTCCGTACAGGTTGCAATTTGTCCTGAGGATGAACGGGAAGAGGGGCAACCAATGAGAGACTAGATCTAGGTGTTGGGACAGGCACAGGTCACTCTATTTTCCCATCAGGAAGAAGAATTAAGCACAGGCTCAGCCTGTCGCCCGGAATCAGAATAGTGCCTGAGGCAATCCCGCGATTTGAGGCCAGCTCCCAAAAAAGCGAGTTGAAAAATGGAGCTGAGGGGCACTGCAATTCACAAACCTGCAGAATTATAAATGATAACTCTCGTCCACAAATATATTGAGGGAAGGCAACGAAGAGGATTTGAAAGCAAGGCAGAACTGCAGGAAACAGATTTCAGGAGGTAGATTCAAATCGCCTTTAAAGCACATGAAAAGCGGCAAAACGTCGACAATGATGCCCTTGGCCAAAAAGGGCGTATGCGTTTTTTCCTGAATATATTCAGGAAAAAACGCATACGCCCTTTTTGGCCAACCAAGCAACCTGGAAAGGCAAATCAGTGCTACAAAGAAGTCTCGCTTCCCATCGGTCTAAAGGGCCATGCTGATAAAAGTGTCAAAACCACAAATGCAGGACAGGCCATGGAGAAATTGGAGCCTTGCTACGCTGATGGGCGGGATGTATATTGCCAGCAGCCATTCTGGAGAAGTGTACGGTGTGGCCTTAAACATCGAAAAAACACAGCTTAGGGAGCATAGGGAACGTACACTCATGGGCGTATAAATTGGGAAAAATAAAAATCAGCAAGACACAGGCACCCGAAAGTTTAGGGCTGCTCTGTTGACAAGAACCTCCACTTCATGACACCTTAAATATCCCCGGAAAGAGAAAAATGGATAAAGAAGTTGTGGTCCTTATGTACAATGGAATATCACTCAGATATGAAATCAATGTCATAAGGCAAGTAGAAGCAAGATGAGTGAACTTAGGTACGACGATTCTAAGTGAAATAAGTCACACAGAAAAAGACACTTATCATAAGCTATCACTTATAGAGGGAATGTAAAAACTGCTACACATGAACTGAATTACAAAAGAGAACAGAGTCACAGGTTTAGAAAACACACTATGGCTGCTTAACGGGAAAGGTGAGGTGGTGTGATGCATAAAACAAGGGTTTCAAATTAGCTCAGATACCGTTCCATACACCCAATATGTAATAGACAAGACCTACTCCTTGCTCAGTGAACTGGACTCAACACCCCCTATTCACCGCACAAGTATATATCTGACTAGTAAGAATCTTAAAACCTATGTATTGATATCTCTCTGGAAGTGTGTCAAGTGGGTGTAAAGCCACATAAACACAGCCGTGAAAAGCAGCTAAACCCCATTATAAAAATAAATTACTTGTAAAAACCCGTAAAACAAAGACAGTGAAAGAAGAGAAATTCTTACACAATTCGTTCAGGGGTTGTGATGCAACCTGGATTGACCATATCTAGACCAACAGCTGGATGAGACCTAAGGGTGGACACTCTTGGGGCTGACAGGTTTGGTGAGGTTGGGTGAGCAAACGCAGACCCTTTAAAGTAATACTGTGTGGTACCCATCCCATGGGTCCCAAATCTCCAGTTTCAAGGGCATCTTCCTGCATCGAAAACATGCATGAGAAACCCAGAAGATGGTACACCGTGTGATCGGGAAAGGTTTCTAAAACGCACCTCATTTCTCATCTCCTTGTGCTCGGGTTCGCCATTCCAGCTACTTTACTAGCAATCTCCCTTCTTGGAGAAAAAGCACCTTTAACCTCCTGATCTGTACAGGTTGCAATTTGTCCTGAGGAAGAACGGGAAGACGGGCAACCAATGAGAGACTAGATCTAGGTGTTGGGACAGGCACAGGTCACTCTATTTTCCCATCAGGAAGAAGAATTAACCACAGGCTCAGCCTGCCGCCGGGAAGCAGAATAGTGCCTGAGGCAATCCCGCGCTTCTGCGGCCAGCTCCCAAAAAAGCCAGTTGAAAAATGGAGCACATGGGCACTGAAATTCACAAACCTGCAGAGTTATAAATGATAACTCTCGTCCACAAATATATTGAGGGAAGGCAACGAAGAGTATTTGAAAGCAAGGCAGAATTGCAGGAAACAGGTTTCAGGAGGTAGATTCGAATCGGCTTTAAAGCACATGAAAAGCGGCAAAACTTCGACAATGATGCCCTTGGCCAAAAAGGGCGTATGCGTTTTTTCCTGAATATATTCAGGAAAAAACGCATACGCCCTCTTTGGCCAACCAAGCAACCTGGAAAGGCAAATCAGCGCTACAAAGAAGTCTCGCTTCCCATCGGTCAAAAGGGTCATGCTGCAAAAAGTGTCAAAACCAGAAATGCAGAAAAGGCCATGGAGAAATGGCAGCCTTGCTACGCTGATGGGTGCGATGTAAATTGTCAGCAGCCACTCTGGAGAAGTGTACGGTGTGTCCTGAAACATCGAAAAAACACAGCTTAGGGAGCATAGGGCACGTCCACTCATGGGCGTATAAATTGGGAAAACTAAAAATCAGCAAGACAGAGGCACCCCAAAGTTTAGGGCTGCTCTGTTGACAAGGACCTCCACTTCATGACACCTTAAATATCCCCGGAAAGAGAAAAATGGATAAAGAAGTTGTGGTCCTTATGTACAATGGAATATCACTCAGATATGAAATCAATGTCATAAGGCAAGTAGAAGCAAGATGAGTGAACTTAGGTACGACGATTCTAAGTGAAATAAGTCACACAGAAAAAGACACTTATCATAAGCTATCACTTATAGAGGGAATGTAAAAACCGCTACAGTTGAACTGAATTACAAAACAGAACAGACTCACACGTTTAGAAAACACACTATGGCTGCTTAACGGGAAAGGTGAGGTGGGGTGATGCATAAAACAAGGGTTTCAAATTCGCTCAGATACCGTTCCATACACCCAATATGTAATAGACAAGACCTACTCCTTGCTCAGTGAACTGGACTCAACACCCCCTATTCACCGCACAAGAATATATGTGACTAGTAAGAATCTTAAAACCTATGTATTGATATCTCTCTGGAAGTGAGTAAAGTGAGTGTAAATCCGCATAAACACAGCCGTGAAAAGCAGCTAAACCCCATTATAGAAATAAATTACTTTTAAAAACCCGTAAAACAAAGACAGTGAAAGAGAGAGAAATTCTTACAAAATTCGTTCAGAGGCTGTGATGCAACCTGGATTGACCATATCTAGACCCACAGCTGGATGAGACATAAGGGTGGACACTCTTGGGGATGAGAGGTTTGGTGAGGTTGGGTGAGCAAACGCAGACGCTTTAAAGTAATACTGTGTGGTACCCATCCCATGGGTCCCAAATGTCCAGGTTCAAGGGAATCTTCCTACATCGAAAACATGCATGAGAAACCTAGAAGATTGTACACCGTCTGAACGGGAAAGGTTTCTGAAACGCACCTCATTTCTCATCTCCTTGTGCTCGGGTTCGCCATTCCAGCTTTTTAACTAGTAATCTCCCTACTTGGAGAAACAGCACCTTTAACCTCCTGTTCCATACAGGTTGCAATTTGTCCTGAGGATGAACGGGAAGAGGGGCAACCAATGAGAGACTAGATCTAGGTGTTGGGACAGGCACAGGTCACTCTATTTTCACATCAGGAAGAAGAATTAACCACAGGCTCAGCCTGCCGCCAGGAACCAGAATAGGGCCTGAGGCAATCCCGCGCTTCTGCGGCCACCTCCCAAAAAAGCCAGTTGAAAAATGGAGCAGATGGGTACTGCAATTCATAAACCTGCAGAGTTATAAATGATAACTCTCGTCCACAAATATATTGAGGGAAGGCAACGAAGAGCATTTGAAAGCAAGGCAGAATTGCAGGAAACTGGTTTCAGGAGGTAGATTCGAATCGGCTTTAAAGCACATGAAAAGCGGCAAAACGTCGACAATGATGCCCTTGGCCAAAAAGGGCGTATGCGTTTTTTCCTGAATATATTCAGGAAAAAACGCATACGCCCTTTTTGGCCAACCAAGCAACCTGGAAAGGCAAATCAGCGCTACAAAGAAGTCTCGCTTCCCATCGGTCAAAAGGGCCATGCTGAAAAATGTGTCAAAACCACAAAAGCAGGACGGGCCATGGAGAAATGGGAGCCTTGCTACGCTGATGGGCGGGACGTAAATTGCCAGCAACCACTCTGGAGAAGTGTACGGTGTGGCCTTAAACATCG
Source organism: Eschrichtius robustus (assembly GCF_028021215.1). Taxonomy (NCBI): domain Eukaryota; kingdom Metazoa; phylum Chordata; class Mammalia; order Artiodactyla; family Eschrichtiidae; genus Eschrichtius; species Eschrichtius robustus. The sequence goes on along the minus strand of NW_027175380.1, from coordinate 180,965 downwards.
AAAAAACACAGCTTATGGAGCATAGGGCACTTCCACTCATGGGCGTATAAATTGGGAAAATTAAAAATCAGCAAGACACAGGCAAACCAAAGTTTAGGGCTGCTCTGTTGACAAGAACCTCCACTTCATGACACCTTAAATATCCCAGGAAAGAGAAAAATGGATAAAGAAGTTGTGGTCCTTATGTACAATGGAATATCACTCAGCCATGAAATCAATGTCATAAGGCTAGAAGCAGCATGATGAGTGGATTTAGGTTCGATGACTCTAAGTGAAATAAGTCACACCGAAATAGACACTTATCATAAGCTATCACTTATAGAGGGAATGTAAAAACTGCTACACATGAACTGAATTACAAAAGAGAACAGAGTCACAGGTTTAGAAAACACACTATGGCTGCTTAACGGGAAAGATGAGGTGGTGTGATGCATAAAACAAGGGTTTCAAATTAGCTCAGATACCGTTCCATACACCCAATATGTAATAGACAAGACCTACTCCTTGCTCAGTGAACTGGACTCAACACCCCCTATTCACCACACAAGTATATATCTGACTAGTAAGAATCTTAAAACCTATGTATTGATATCTCTCTGGAAGTGTGTCAAGTGGGTGTAAAGCCGCATAAACACAGCCGTGAAAAGCAGCTAAACCCCATTATAAAAATAAATTCCTTGTAAAAACCCGTAAAACAAAGACAGTGAAAGAAGAGAAATTCTTACACAATTCGTTCAGGGGTTGTGATGCAACCTGGATTGACCATATCTAGACCAACAGCTGGATGAGACCTAAGGGTGGACACTCTTGGGGCTGACAGGTTTGGTGAGGTTGGGTGAGCAAACGCAGACCCTTTAAAATAATACTGTGTGGTACCCATCCCATGGGTCCCAAATCTCCAGTTTCAAGGGCATCTTCCTGCATCGAAAACATGCATGAGAAACCCAGAAGATGGTACACCGTGTGATCGGGAAAGGTTTCTAAAACGCACCTCATTTCTCATCTCCTTGTGCTCGGGTTCGCCATTCCAGCTACTTTACTAGCAATCTCCCTTCTTGGAGAAAAAGCACCTTTAACCTCCTGATCTGTACAGGTTGCAATTTGTCCTGAGGAAGAACGGGAAGAGGGGCAACCAATGAGAGACTAGATCTAGGTGTTGGGACAGGCACAGGTCACTCTATTTTCCCATCAGGAAGAAGAATTAACCACAGGCTCAGCCTGCCGCCGGGAAGCAGAATAGTGCCTGAGGCAATCCCGCGATTCTGTGGCCAGCTCCCAAAAAAGCCAGTTGAAAAATGGAGCACATGGGCACTGCAATTCACAACCCTGCAGAGTTATAAATGATAACTCTCGTCCACAAATATATTGAGGGTAGGCAACGAAGAAGATTTGAAAGCAAGGCAGAATTGCAGGAAACAGGTTTCAGGAGGTAGATTCGAATCGCCTTTAAAGCACATGAAAAGTGGCAAAACGTCGACAGTGATGCCCTTGGCCAAAAAGGGCGTATGCGTTTTTTCCTGAATATATTCAGGAAAAAACGCATACGCCCTTCTTGGCCAACCAAGCAACCTGGAAAGGCAAATCAGCGCTACAAAGAAGTCTCGCTTCCCATCGGTCAAAAGGGCCATGCTGCAAAAAGTGTCAAAACCAGAAATGCAGGACAGGCCATGGAGAAATGGCAGCCTTGCTACGCTGATGGGCGGGATGTTAATTGCCAACAGCCACTCTGGAGAAGTGTACGGTGTGTCCTGAAACATCGAAAAAACACAGCTTAGGGAGCATAGGGCACGTCCACTCATGGGCGTATAAATTGGGAAAACTAAAAATCAGCAAGACACAGGCACCCCAAAGTTTAGGGCTGCTCTGTTGACAAGAACCTCCACTTCATGACACCTTAAATATCCCAGGAAAGAGAAAAATGGATAAAGAATTTGTGGTCCTTATGTACAATGGAATATCACTCAGACATGAAATCAATGTCATAAGGCTAGTAGAAGCAAGATGAGTGGATTTAGGTACGACGATTCTAAGTGAAATAAGTCATACAGAAAAAGTCACTTATCATAAGCTATCACTTATAGAGGGAATGTAAAAACTGCTACACTTGAACTGAATTACAAAACAGAACAGAGTCACACGTTTAGAAAACACACTATGGCTGCTTAACGGGAAAGGTGAGGTGGGGTGATGCATAAAACAAGGGTTTCAAATTCGCTCAGATACCGTTCCATACACCCAATATGTAATAGACAAGACCTACTCCTTGCTCAGTGAACTGGACTCAACACCCCCTATTCACCGCACAAGAATATATGTGACTAGTAAGAATCTTAAAACCTATGTATTGATATCTCTCTGGAAGTGAGTAAAGTGAGTGTAAATCCGCATAAACACAGCCGTGAAAAGCAGCTAAACCCCATTATAGAAATAAATTACTTTTAAAAACCCGTAAAACAAAGACAGTGAAAGAGAGAGAAATTCTTACAAAATTCGTTCAGAGGCTGTGATGCAACCTGGATTGACCATATCTAGACCCACAGCTGGATGAGACATAAGGGTGGACACTCTTGGGGATGAGAGGTTTGGTGAGGTTGGGTGAGCAAACGCAGACGCTTTAAAGTAATACTGTGTGGTACCCATCCCATGGGTCCCAAATGTCCAGGTTCAAGGGAATCTTCCTACATCGAAAACATGCATGAGAAACCTAGAAGATTGTACACCGTCTGAACGGGAAAGGTTTCTGAAACGCACCTCATTTCTCATCTCCTTGTGCTCGGGTTCGCCATTCCAGCTTTTTAACTAGTAATCTCCCTACTTGGAGAAACAGCACCTTTAACCTCCTGTTCCATACAGGTTGCAATTTGTCCTGAGGATGAACGGGAAGAGGGGCAACCAATGAGAGACTAGATCTAGGTGTTGGGACAGGCACAGGTCACTCTATTTTCACATCAGGAAGAAGAATTAACCACAGGCTCAGCCTGCCGCCAGGAACCAGAATAGGGCCTGAGGCAATCCCGCGCTTCTGCGGCCACCTCCCAAAAAAGCCAGTTGAAAAATGGAGCACATGGGTACTGCAATTCATAAACCTGCAGAGTTATAAATGATAACTCTCGTCCACAAATATATTGAGGGAAGGCAACGAAGAGCATTTGAAAGCAAGGCAGAATTGCAGGAAACTGGTTTCAGGAGGTAGATTCGAATCGGCTTTAAAGCACATGAAAAGCGGCAAAACGTCGACAATGATGCCCTTGGCCAAAAAGGGCGTATGCGTTTTTTCCTGAATATATTCAGGAAAAAACGCATACGCCCTTTTTGGCCAACCAAGCAACCTGGAAAGGCAAATCAGCGCTACAAAGAAGTCTCGCTTCCCATCGGTCAAAAGGGCCATGCTGAAAAATGTGTCAAAACCACAAAAGCAGGACGGGCCATGGAGAAATGGGAGCCTTGCTACGCTGATGGGCGGGACGTAAATTGCCAGCAACCACTCTGGAGAAGTGTACGGTGTGGCCTTAAACATCGAAAAAACACAGCTTATGGAGCATAGGGCACTTCCACTCATGGGCGTATAAATTGGGAAAATTAAAAATCAGCAAGACACAGGCAAACCAAAGTTTAGGGCTGCTCTGTTGACAAGAACCTCCACTTCATGACACCTTAAATATCCCAGGAAAGAGAAAAATGGATAAAGAAGTTGTGGTCCTTATGTACAATGGAATATCACTCAGCCATGAAATCAATGTCATAAGGCTAGAAGCAGCATGATGAGTGGATTTAGGTTCGATGACTCTAAGTGAAATAAGTCACACCGAAATAGACACTTATCATAAGCTATCACTTATAGAGGGAATGTAAAAACTGCTACACATGAACTGAATTACAAAAGAGAACAGAGTCACAGGTTTAGAAAACACACTATGGCTGCTTAACGGGAAAGATGAGGTGGTGTGATGCATAAAACAAGGGTTTCAAATTAGCTCAGATACCGTTCCATACACCCAATATGTAATAGACAAGACCTACTCCTTGCTCAGTGAACTGGACTCAACACCCCCTATTCACCACACAAGTATATATCTGACTAGTAAGAATCTTAAAACCTATGTATTGATATCTCTCTGGAAGTGTGTCAAGTGGGTGTAAAGCCGCATAAACACAGCCGTGAAAAGCAGCTAAACCCCATTATAAAAATAAATTCCTTGTAAAAACCCGTAAAACAAAGACAGTGAAAGAAGAGAAATTCTTACACAATTCGTTCAGGGGTTGTGATGCAACCTGGATTGACCATATCTAGACCAACAGCTGGATGAGACCTAAGGGTGGACACTCTTGGGGCTGACAGGTTTGGTGAGGTTGGGTGAGCAAACGCAGACCCTTTAAAATAATACTGTGTGGTACCCATCCCATGGGTCCCAAATCTCCAGTTTCAAGGGCATCTTCCTGCATCGAAAACATGCATGAGAAACCCAGAAGATGGTACACCGTGTGATCGGGAAAGGTTTCTAAAACGCACCTCATTTCTCATCTCCTTGTGCTCGGGTTCGCCATTCCAGCTACTTTACTAGCAATCTCCCTTCTTGGAGAAAAAGCACCTTTAACCTCCTGATCTGTACAGGTTGCAATTTGTCCTGAGGAAGAACGGGAAGAGGGGCAACCAATGAGAGACTAGATCTAGGTGTTGGGACAGGCACAGGTCACTCTATTTTCCCATCAGGAAGAAGAATTAACCACAGGCTCAGCCTGCCGCCGGGAAGCAGAATAGTGCCTGAGGCAATCCCGCGATTCTGTGGCCAGCTCCCAAAAAAGCCAGTTGAAAAATGGAGCACATGGGCACTGCAATTCACAACCCTGCAGAGTTATAAATGATAACTCTCGTCCACAAATATATTGAGGGAAGGCAACGAAGAAGATTTGAAAGCAAGGCAGAATTGCAGGAAACAGGTTTCAGGAGGTAGATTCGAATCGCCTTTAAAGCACATGAAAAGTGGCAAAACGTCGACAGTGATGCCCTTGGCCAAAAAGGGCGTATGCGTTTTTTCCTGAATATATTCAGGAAAAAACGCATACGCCCTTTTTGGCCAACCAAGCAACCTGGAAAGGCAAATCAGCGCTACAAAGAAGTCTCGCTTCCCATCGGTCAAAAGGGCCATGCTGCAAAAAGTGTCAAAACCAGAAATGCAGGACAGGCCATGGAGAAATGGCAGCCTTGCTACGCTGATGGGCGGGATGTTAATTGCCAACAGCCACTCTGGAGAAGTGTACGGTGTGTCCTGAAACATCGAAAAAACACAGCTTAGGGAGCATAGGGCACGTCCACTCATGGGCGTATAAATTGGGAAAACTAAAAATCAGCAAGACACAGGCACCCCAAAGTTTAGGGCTGCTCTGTTGACAAGAACCTCCACTTCATGACACCTTAAATATCCCAGGAAAGAGAAAAATGGATAAAGAAGTTGTGGTCCTTATGTACAATGGAATATCACTCAGACATGAAATCAATGTCATAAGGCTAGTAGAAGCAAGATGAGTGGATTTAGGTACGACGATTCTAAGTGAAATAAGTCATACAGAAAAAGTCACTTATCATAAGCTATCACTTATAGAGGGAATGTAAAAACTGCTACACTTGAACTGAATTACAAAACAGAACAGAGTCACACGTTTAGAAAACACACTATGGCTGCTTAACGGGAAAGGTGAGGTGGGGTGATGCATAAAACAAGGATTTCAAGTTAGCTCAGATACCGTTCCATACACCCAATATGTAATAGACAAGACCTACTCCTTGCTCAGTGAACTGGACTCAACACACCCTATTCACCGCCCAAGAATATATCTGACTAGTGAGAATCTTAAAACCTATGTATTGATATCTCTCTGGAAGTGAGTCAAGTGTGTGTAAAGCCGCATAAACACAGCCGTGAAAAGCAGCTAAACCCCATTATAAAAATAAATTAGTTTTAAAAACCCATGAAACAAAGACAGTGAAAGAGAGAGAAATTCTTACAAAATTCATTCAGGGTCTGTGACGCAACCTGGATTGACCATATCTAGAGCCACAGCTGGATGAGACATAGGGTGGACACTCTTGGGGCTGAGAGGTTTGGTGAGGTTGGGTGAGCCAACACAGACCCTTTAAGGTAATACTGCGTGGGACCCATCCCATGGGTCCCAAATCTCCAGGTTCAAGGGCATCTTCCTACATCGAAAACTTGCATGAGGAACCCAGAAGATGGTACACCGTGTGATTTTGAAAGGTTTCTAAAACGCACCTCATTTCTCATCTCCTTGTGCTCGGGTTCGCCATTCCAGCTACTTCACTAGCAATCTCCCTACTTGGAGAATCAGCACCTTTAACCTCCTGTTCCGTACAGGTTGCAATTTGTCCTGAGGATGAACGGGAAGAGGGGCAACCAATGAGAGACTAGATCTAGGTGTTGGGACAGGCACAGGTCACTCTATTTTCCCATCAGGAAGAAGAATTAAGCACAGGCTCAGCCTGTCGCCCGGAATCAGAATAGTGCCTGAGGCAATCCCGCGATTTGAGGCCAGCTCCCAAAAAAGCGAGTTGAAAAATGGAGCTGAGGGGCACTGCAATTCACAAACCTGCAGAATTATAAATGATAACTCTCGTCCACAAATATATTGAGGGAAGGCAACGAAGAGGATTTGAAAGCAAGGCAGAACTGCAGGAAACAGATTTCAGGAGGTAGATTCAAATCGCCTTTAAAGCACATGAAAAGCGGCAAAACGTCGACAATGATGCCCTTGGCCAAAAAGGGCGTATGCGTTTTTTCCTGAATATATTCAGGAAAAAACGCATACGCCCTTTTTGGCCAACCAAGCAACCTGGAAAGGCAAATCAGTGCTACAAAGAAGTCTCGCTTCCCATCGGTCTAAAGGGCCATGCTGATAAAAGTGTCAAAACCACAAATGCAGGACAGGCCATGGAGAAATTGGAGCCTTGCTACGCTGATGGGCGGGATGTATATTGCCAGCAGCCATTCTGGAGAAGTGTACGGTGTGGCCTTAAACATCGAAAAAACACAGCTTAGGGAGCATAGGGAACGTACACTCATGGGCGTATAAATTGGGAAAAATAAAAATCAGCAAGACACAGGCACCCGAAAGTTTAGGGCTGCTCTGTTGACAAGAACCTCCACTTCATGACACCTTAAATATCCCCGGAAAGAGAAAAATGGATAAAGAAGTTGTGGTCCTTATGTACAATGGAATATCACTCAGATATGAAATCAATGTCATAAGGCAAGTAGAAGCAAGATGAGTGAACTTAGGTACAACGATTCTAAGTGAAATAAGTCACACAGAAAAAGACACTTATCATAAGCTATCACTTATAGAGGGAATGTAAAAACTGCTACACATGAACTGAATTACAAAAGAGAACAGAGTCACAGGTTTAGAAAACACACTATGGCTGCTTAACGGGAAAGGTGAGGTGGTGTGATGCATAAAACAAGGGTTTCAAATTAGCTCAGATACCGTTCCATACACCCAATATGTAATAGACAAGACCTACTCCTTGCTCAGTGAACTGGACTCAACACCCCCTATTCACCGCACAAGTATATATCTGACTAGTAAGAATCTTAAAACCTATGTATTGATATCTCTCTGGAAGTGTGTCAAGTGGGTGTAAAGCCACATAAACACAGCCGTGAAAAGCAGCTAAACCCCATTATAAAAATAAATTACTTGTAAAAACCCGTAAAACAAAGACAGTGAAAGAAGAGAAATTCTTACACAATTCGTTCAGGGGTTGTGATGCAACCTGGATTGACCATATCTAGACCAACAGCTGGATGAGACCTAAGGGTGGACACTCTTGGGGCTGACAGGTTTGGTGAGGTTGGGTGAGCAAACGCAGACCCTTTAAAGTAATACTGTGTGGTACCCATCCCATGGGTCCCAAATCTCCAGTTTCAAGGGCATCTTCCTGCATCGAAAACATGCATGAGAAACCCAGAAGATGGTACACCGTGTGATCGGGAAAGGTTTCTAAAACGCACCTCATTTCTCATCTCCTTGTGCTCGGGTTCGCCATTCCAGCTACTTTACTAGCAATCTCCCTTCTTGGAGAAAAAGCACCTTTAACCTCCTGATCTGTACAGGTTGCAATTTGTCCTGAGGAAGAACGGGAAGAGGGGCAACCAATGAGAGACTAGATCTAGGTGTTGGGACAGGCACAGGTCACTCTATTTTCCCATCAGGAAGAAGAATTAACCACAGGCTCAGCCTGCCGCCGGGAAGCAGAATAGTGCCTGAGGCAATCCCGCGCTTCTGCGGCCAGCTCCCAAAAAAGCCAGTTGAAAAATGGAGCACATGGGCACTGAAATTCACAAACCTGCAGAGTTATAAATGATAACTCTCGTACACAAATATATTGAGGGAAGGCAACGAAGAGTATTTGAAAGCAAGGCAGAATTGCAGGAAACAGGTTTCAGGAGGTAGATTCGAATCGGCTTTAAAGCACATGAAAAGCGGCAAAACTTCGACAATGATGCCCTTGGCCAAAAAGGGCGTATGCGTTTTTTCCTGAATATATTCAGGAAAAAACGCATACGCCCTCTTTGGCCAACCAAGCAACCTGGAAAGGCAAATCAGCGCTACAAAGAAGTCTCGCTTCCCATCGGTCAAAAGGGTCATGCTGCAAAAAGTGTCAAAACCAGAAATGCAGAAAAGGCCATGGAGAAATGGCAGCCTTGCTACGCTGATGGGTGCGATGTAAATTGTCAGCAGCCACTCTGGAGATGTGTACGGTGTGTCCTGAAACATCGAAAAAACACAGCTTAGGGAGCATAGGGCACGTCCACTCATGGGCGTATAAATTGGGAAAACTAAAAATCAGCAAGACAGAGGCACCCCAAAGTTTAGGGCTGCTCTGTTGACAAGGACCTCCACTTCATGACACCTTAAATATCCCCGGAAAGAGAAAAATGGATAAAGAAGTTGTGGTCCTTATGTACAATGGAATATCACTCAGATATGAAATCAATGTCATAAGGCAAGTAGAAGCAAGATGAGTGAACTTAGGTACGACGATTCTAAGTGAAATAAGTCACACAGAAAAAGACACTTATCATAAGCTATCACTTATAGAGGGAATGTAAAAACCGCTACAGTTGAACTGAATTACAAAACAGAACAGACTCACACGTTTAGAAAACACACTATGGCTGCTTAACGGGAAAGGTGAGGTGGGGTGATGCATAAAACAAGGGTTTCAAATTCGCTCAGATACCGTTCCATACACCCAATATGTAATAGACAAGACCTACTCCTTGCTCAGTGAACTGGACTCAACACCCCCTATTCACCGCACAAGAATATATGTGACTAGTAAGAATCTTAAAACCTATGTATTGATATCTGTCTGGAAGTGAGTAAAGTGAGTGTAAATCCGCATAAACACAGCCGTGAAAAGCAGCTAAACCCCATTATAGAAATAAATTACTTTTAAAAACCCGTAAAACAAAGACAGTGAAAGAGAGAGAAATTCTTACAAAATTCGTTCAGAGGCTGTGATGCAACCTGGATTGACCATATCTAGACCCACAGCTGGATGAGACATAAGGGTGGACACTCTTGGGGATGAGAGGTTTGGTGAGGTTGGGTGAGCAAACGCAGACGCTTTAAAGTAATACTGTGTGGTACCCATCCCATGGGTCCCAAATGTCCAGGTTCAAGGGAATCTTCCTACATCGAAAACATGCATGAGAAACCTAGAAGATTGTACACCGTCTGAACGGGAAAGGTTTCTGAAACGCACCTCATTTCTCATCTCCTTGTGCTCGGGTTCGCCATTCCAGCTTTTTAACTAGTAATCTCCCTACTTGGAGAAACAGCACCTTTAACCTCCTGTTCCATACAGGTTGCAATTTGTCCTGAGGATGAACGGGAAGAGGGGCAACCAATGAGAGACTAGATCTAGGTGTTGGGACAGGCACAGGTCACTCTATTTTCACATCAGGAAGAAGAATTAACCACAGGCTCAGCCTGCTGCCAGGAACCAGAATAGGGCCTGAGGCAATCCCGCGCTTCTGCGGCCACCTCCCAAAAAAGCCAGTTGAAAAATGGAGCACATGGGTACTGCAATTCATAAACCTGCAGAGTTATAAATGATAACTCTCGTCCACAAATATATTGAGGGAAGGCAACGAAGAGCATTTGAAAGCAAGGCAGAATTGCAGGAAACTGGTTTCAGGAGGTAGATTCGAATCGGCTTTAAAGCACATGAAAAGCGGCAAAACGTCGACAATGATGCCCTTGGCCAAAAAGGGCGTATGCGTTTTTTCCTGAATATATTCAGGAAAAAACGCATACGCCCTTTTTGGCCAACCAAGCAACCTGGAAAGGCAAATCAGCGCTACAAAGAAGTCTCGCTTCCCATCGGTCAAAAGGGCCATGCTGAAAAATGTGTCAAAACCACAAAAGCAGGACGGGCCATGGAGAAATGGGAGCCTTGCTACGCTGATGGGCGGGACGTAAATTGCCAGCAACCACTCTGGAGAAGTGTACGGTGTGGCCTTAAACATCGAAAAAACACAGCTTATGGAGCATAGGGCACTTCCACTCATGGGCGTATAAATTGGGAAAATTAAAAATCAGCAAGACACAGGCAAACCAAAGTTTAGGGCTGCTCTGTTGACAAGAACCTCCACTTCATGACACCTTAAATATCCCAGGAAAGAGAAAAATGGATAAAGAAGTTGTGGTCCTTATGTACAATGGCATATCACTCAGCCATGAAATCAATGTCATAAGGCTAGAAGCAGCATGATGAGTGGATTTAGGTTCGATGACTCTAAGTGAAATAAGTCACACCGAAATAGACACTTATCATAAGCTATCACTTATAGAGGGAATGTAAAAACTGCTACACATGAACTGAATTACAAAAGAGAACAGAGTCACAGGTTTAGAAAACACACTATGGCTGCTTAACGGGAAAGATGAGGTGGTGTGATGCATAAAACAAGGGTTTCAAATTAGCTCAGATACCGTTCCATACACCCAATATGTAATAGACAAGACCTACTCCTTGCTCAGTGAACTGGACTCAACACCCCCTATTCACCACACAAGTATATATCTGACTAGTAAGAATCTTAAAACCTATGTATTGATATCTCTCTGGAAGTGTGTCAAGTGGGTGTAAAGCCGCATAAACACAGCCGTGAAAAGCAGCTAAACCCCATTATAAAAATAAATTCCTTGTAAAAACCCGTAAAACAAAGACAGTGAAAGAAGAGAAATTCTTACACAATTCGTTCAGGGGATGTGATGCAACCTGGATTGACCATATCTAGACCAACAGCTGGATGAGACCTAAGGGTGGACACTCTTGGGGCTGACAGGTTTGGTGAGGTTGGGTGAGCAAACGCAGACCCTTTAAAATAATACTGTGTGGTACCCATCCCATGGGTCCCAAATCTCCAGTTTCAAGGGCATCTTCCTGCATCGAAAACATGCATGAGAAACCCAGAAGATGGTACACCGTGTGATCGGGAAAGGTTTCTAAAACGCACCTCATTTCTCATCTCCTTGTGCTCGGGTTCGCCATTCCAGCTACTTTACTAGCAATCTCCCTTCTTGGAGAAAAAGCACCTTTAACCTCCTGATCTGTACAGGTTGCAATTTGTCCTGAGGAAGAACGGGAAGAGGGGCAACCAATGAGAGACTAGATCTAGGTGTTGGGACAGGCACAGGTCACTCTATTTTCCCATCAGGAAGAAGAATTAACCACAGGCTCAGCCTGCCGCCGGGAAGCAGAATAGTGCCTGAGGCAATCCCGCGATTCTGTGGCCAGCTCCCAAAAAAGCCAGTTGAAAAATGGAGCACATGGGCACTGCAATTCACAACCCTGCAGAGTTATAAATGATAACTCTCGTCCACAAATATATTGAGGGAAGGCAACGAAGAAGATTTGAAAGCAAGGCAGAATTGCAGGAAACAGGTTTCAGGAGGTAGATTCGAATCGCCTTTAAAGCACATGAAAAGTGGCAAAACGTCGACAGTGATGCCCTTGGCCAAAAAGGGCGTATGCGTTTTTTCCTGAATATATTCAGGAAAAAACGCATACGCCCTTCTTGGCCAACCAAGCAACCTGGAAAGGCAAATCAGCGCTACAAAGAAGTCTCGCTTCCCATCGGTCAAAAGGGCCATGCTGCAAAAAGTGTCAAAACCAGAAATGCAGGACAGGCCATGGAGAAATGGCAGCCTTGCTACGCTGATGGGCGGGATGTTAATTGCCAACAGCCACTCTGGAGAAGTGTACGGTGTGTCCTGAAACATCGAAAAAACACAGCTTAGGGAGCATAGGGCACGTCCACTCATGGGCGTATAAATTGGGAAAACTAAAAATCAGCAAGACACAGGCACCCCAAAGTTTAGGGCTGCTCTGTTGACAAGAACCTCCACTTCATGACACCTTAAATATCCCAGGAAAGAGAAAAATGGATAAAGAAGTTGTGGTCCTTATGTACAATGGAATATCACTCAGACATGAAATCAATGTCATAAGGCTAGTAGAAGCAAGATGAGTGGATTTAGGTACGACGATTCTAAGTGAAATAAGTCATACAGAAAAAGTCACTTATCATAAGCTATCACTTATAGAGGGAATGTAAAAACTGCTACACTTGAACTGAATTACAAAACAGAACAGAGTCACACGTTTAGAAAACACACTATGGCTGCTTAACGGGAAAGGTGAGGTGGGGTGATGCATAAAACAAGGATTTCAAGTTAGCTCAGATACCGTTCCATACACCCAATATGTAATAGACAAGACCTACTCCTTGCTCAGTGAACTGGACTCAACACACCCTATTTACCGCACAAGAATATATCTGACTAGTGAGAATCTTAAAACCTATGTATTGATATCTCTCTGGAAGTGAGTCAAGTGTGTGTAAAGCCGCATAAACACAGCCGTGAAAAGCAGCTAAACCCCATTATAAAAATAAATTAGTTTTAAAAACCCATGAAACAAAGACAGTGAAAGAGAGAGAAATTCTTACAAAATTCATTCAGGGTCTGTGACGCAACCTGGATTGACCATATCTAGAGCCACAGCTGGATGAGACATAGGGTGGACACTCTTGGGGCTGAGAGGTTTGGTGAGGTTGGGTGAGCCAACACAGACCCTTTAAGGTAATACTGCGTGGGACCCATCCCATGGGTCCCAAATCTCCAGGTTCAAGGGCATCTTCCTACATCAAAAACTTGCATGAGGAACCCAGAAGATGGTACACCGTGTGATTTTGAAAGGTTTCTAAAACGCACCTCATTTCTCATCTCCTTGTGCTCGGGTTCGCCATTCCAGCTACTTCACTAGCAATCTCCCTACTTGGAGAATCAGCACCTTTAACCTCCTATTCCGTACAGGTTGCAAATTGTCCTGAGGATGAACGGGAAGAGGGGCAACCAATGAGAGACTAGATCTAGGTGTTGGGACAGGCACAGGTCACTCTATTTTCCCATCAGGAAGAAGAATTAAGCACAGGCTCAGCCTGTCGCCCGGAATCAGAATAGTGCCTGAGGCAATCCCGCGATTTGAGGCCAGCTCCCAAAAAAGCGAGTTGAAAAATGGAGCTGAGGGGCACTGCAATTCACAAACCTGCAGAATTATAAATGATAACTCTCGTCCACAAATATATTGAGGGAAGGCAACGAAGAGGATTTGAAAGCAAGGCAGAACTGCAGGAAACAGATTTCAGGAGGTAGATTCAAATCGCCTTTAAAGCACATGAAAAGCGGCAAAACGTCGACAATGATGCCCTTGGCCAAAAAGGGCGTATGCGTTTTTTCCTGAATATATTCAGGAAAAAACGCATACGCCCTTTTTGGCCAACCAAGCAACCTGGAAAGGCAAATCAGTGCTACAAAGAAGTCTCGCTTCCCATCGGTCTAAAGGGCCATGCTGATAAAAGTGTCAAAACCACAAATGCAGGACAGGCCATGGAGAAATTGGAGCCTTGCTACGCTGATGGGCGGGATGTATATTGCCAGCAGCCATTCTGGAGAAGTGTACGGTGTGGCCTTAAACATCGAAAAAACACAGCTTAGGGAGCATAGGGAACGTACACTCATGGGCGTATAAATTGGGAAAAATAAAAATCAGCAAGACACAGGCACCCGAAAGTTTAGGGCTGCTCTGTTGACAAGAACCTCCACTTCATGACACCTTAAATATCCCCGGAAAGAGAAAAATGGATAAAGAAGTTGTGGTCCTTATGTACAATGGAATATCACTCAGATATGAAATCAATGTCATAAGGCAAGTAGAAGCAAGATGAGTGAACTTAGGTACGACGATTCTAAGTGAAATAAGTCACACAGAAAAAGACACTTATCATAAGCTATCACTTATAGAGGGAATGTAAAAACTGCTACACATGAACTGAATTACAAAAGAGAACAGAGTCACAGGTTTAGAAAACACACTATGGCTGCTTAACGGGAAAGGTGAGGTGGTGTGATGCATAAAACAAGGGTTTCAAATTAGCTCAGATACCGTTCCATACACCCAATATGTAATAGACAAGACCTACTCCTTGCTCAGTGAACTGGACTCAACACCCCCTATTCACCGCACAAGTATATATCTGACTAGTAAGAATCTTAAAACCTATGTATTGATATCTCTCTGGAAGTGTGTCAAGTGGGTGTAAAGCCACATAAACACAGCCGTGAAAAGCAGCTAAACCCCATTATAAAAATAAATTACTTGTAAAAACCCGTAAAACAAAGACAGTGAAAGAAGAGAAATTCTTACACAATTCGTTCAGGGGTTGTGATGCAACCTGGATTGACCATATCTAGACCAACAGCTGGATGAGACCTAAGGGTGGACACTCTTGGGGCTGACAGGTTTGGTGAGGTTGGGTGAGCAAACGCAGACCCTTTAAAGTAATACTGTGTGGTACCCATCCCATGGGTCCCAAATCTCCAGTTTCAAGGGCATCTTCCTGCATCGAAAACATGCATGAGAAACCCAGAAGATGGTACACCGTGTGATCGGGAAAGGTTTCTAAAACGCACCTCATTTCTCATCTCCTTGTGCTCGGGTTCGCCATTCCAGCTACTTTACTAGCAATCTCCCTTCTTGGAGAAAAAGCACCTTTAACCTCCTGATCTGTACAGGTTGCAATTTGTCCTGAGGAAGAACGGGAAGAGGGGCAACCAATGAGAGACTAGATCTAGGTGTTGGGACAGGCACAGGTCACTCTATTTTCCCATCAGGAAGAAGAATTAACCACAGGCTCAGCCTGCCGCCGGGAAGCAGAATAGTGCCTGAGGCAATCCCGCGCTTCTGCGGCCAGCTCCCAAAAAAGCCAGTTGAAAAATGGAGCACATGGGCACTGAAATTCACAAACCTGCAGAGTTATAAATGATAACTCTCGTCCACAAATATATTGAGGGAAGACAACGAAGTGTATTTGAAAGCAAGGCAGAATTGCAGGAAACAGGTTTCAGGAGGTAGATTCGAATCGGCTTTAAAGCACATGAAAAGCGGCAAAACTTCGACAATGATGCCCTTGGCCAAAAAGGGCGTATGCGTTTTTTCCTGAATATATTCAGGAAAAAACGCATACGCCCTCTTTGGCCAACCAAGCAACCTGGAAAGGCAAATCAGCGCTACAAAGAAGTCTCGCTTCCCATCGGTCAAAAGGGTCATGCTGCAAAAAGTGTCAAAACCAGAAATGCAGAAAAGGCCATGGAGAAATGGCAGCCTTGCTACGCTGATGGGTGCGATGTAAATTGTCAGCAGCCACTCTGGAGAAGTGTACGGTGTGTCCTGAAACATTGAAAAAACACAGCTTAGGGAGCATAGGGCACGTCCACTCATGGGCGTATAAATTGGGACAACTAAAAATCAGCAAGACACAGGCACCCCAAAGTTTAGGGCTGCTCTGTTGACAAGGACCTCCACTTCATGACACCTTAAATATCCCCGGAAAGAGAAAAATGGATAAAGAAGTTGTGGTCCTTATGTACAATGGAATATCACTCAGATATGAAATCAATGTCATAAGGCAAGTAGAAGCAAGATGAGTGAACTTAGGTACGACGATTCTAAGTGAAATAAGTCACACAGAAAAAGACACTTATCATAAGCTATCACTTATAGAGGGAATGTAAAAACCGCTACAGTTGAACTGAATTACAAAACAGAACAGACTCACACGTTTAGAAAACACACTATGGCTGCTTAACGGGAAAGGTGAGGTGGGGTGATGCATAAAACAAGGGTTTCAAATTCGCTCAGATACCGTTCCATACACCCAATATGTAATAGACAAGACCTACTCCTTGCTCAGTGAACTGGACTCAACACCCCCTATTCACCGCACAAGAATATATGTGACTAGTAAGAATCTTAAAACCTATGTATTGATATCTCTCTGGAAGTGAGTAAAGTGAGTGTAAATCCGCATAAACACAGCCGTGAAAAGCAGCTAAACCCCATTATAGAAATAAATTACTTTTAAAAACCAGTAAAACAAAGACAGTGAAAGAGAGAGAAATTCTTACAAAATTCGTTCAGAGGCTGTGATGCAACCTGGATTGACCATATCTAGACCCACAGCTGGATGAGACATAAGGGTGGACACTCTTGGGGATGAGAGGTTTGGTGAGGTTGGGTGAGCAAACGCAGACGCTTTAAAGTAATACTGTGTGGTACCCATCCCATGGGTCCCAAATGTCCAGGTTCAAGGGAATCTTCCTACATCGAAAACATGCATGAGAAACCTAGAAGATGGTACACCGTCTGAACGGGAAAGGTTTCTGAAACGCACCTCATTTCTCATCTCCTTGTGCTCGGGTTCGCCATTCCAGCTTCTTAACTTGTAATCTCCCTACTTGGAGAAACAGCACCTTTAACCTCCTGTTCCATACAGGTTGCAATTTGTCCTGAGGATGAACGGGAAGAGGGGCAACCAATGAGAGACTAGATCTAGGTGTTGGGACAGGCACAGGTCACTCTATTTTCACATCAGGAAGAAGAATTAACCACAGGCTCAGCCTGCCGCCAGGAACCAGAATAGGGCCTGAGGCAATCCCGCGCTTCTGCGGCCACCTCCCAAAAAAGCCAGTTGAAAAATGGAGCACATGGGTACTGCAATTCACAAACCTGCAGAGTTATAAATGATAACTCTCGTCCACAAATATATTGAGGGAAGGCAACGAAGAGCATTTGAAAGCAAGGCAGAATTGCAGGAAACTGGTTTCAGGAGGTAGATTCGAATCGGCTTTAAAGCACATGAAAAGCGGCAAAACGTCGACAATGATGCCCTTGGCCAAAAAGGGCGTATGCGTTTTTTCCTGAATATATTCAGGAAAAAACGCATACGCCCTTTTTGGCCAACCAAGCAACCTGGAAAGGCAAATCAGCGCTACAAAGAAGTCTCGCTTCCCATCGGTCAAAAGGGCCATGCTGCAAAATGTGTCAAAACCACAAAAGCAGGACGGGCCATGGAGAAATGGGAGCCTTGCTACGCTGATGGGCGGGACGTAAATTGCCAGCAACCACTCTGGAGAAGTGTACGGTGTGGCCTTAAACATCGAAAAAACACAGCTTATGGAGCATAGGGCACTTCCACTCATGGGCGTATAAATTGGGAAAATTAAAAATCAGCAAGACACAGGCAAACCAAAGTTTAGGGCTGCTCTGTTGACAAGAACCTCCACTTCATGACACCTTAAATATCCCAGGAAAGAGAAAAATGGATAAAGAAGTTGTGGTCCTTATGTACAATGGAATATCACTCAGCCATGAAATCAATGTCATAAGGCTAGAAGCAGCATGATGAGTGGATTTAGGTACGATGACTCTAAGTGAAATAAGTCACACCGAAATAGACACTTATCATAAGCTATCACTTATAGAGGGAATGTAAAAACTGCTACACATGAACTGAATTACAAAAGAGAACAGAGTCACAGGTTTAGAAAACACACTATGGCTGCTTAACGGGAAAGATGAGGTGGTGTGATGCATAAAACAAGGGTTTCAAATTAGCTCAGATACCGTTCCATACACCCAATATGTAATAGACAAGACCTACTCCTTGCTCAGTGAACTGGACTCAACACCCCCTATTCACCACACAAGTATATATCTGACTAGTAAGAATCTTAAAACCTATGTATTGATATCTCTCTGGAAGTGTGTCAAGTGGGTGTAAAGCCGCATAAACACAGCCGTGAAAAGCAGCTAAACCCCATTATAAAAATAAATTCCTTGTAAAAACCCGTAAAACAAAGACAGTGAAAGAAGAGAAATTCTTACACAATTCGTTCAGGGGTTGTGATGCAACCTGGATTGACCATATCTAGACCAACAGCTGGATGAGACCTAAGGGTGGACACTCTTGGGGCTGACAGGTTTGGTGAGGTTGGGTGAGCAAACGCAGACCCTTTAAAATAATACTGTGTGGTACCCATCCCATGGGTCCCAAATCTCCAGTTTCAAGGGCATCTTCCTGCATCGAAAACATGCATGAGAAACCCAGAAGATGGTACACCGTGTGATCGGGAAAGGTTTCTAAAACGCACCTCATTTCTCATCTACTTGTGCTCGGGTTCGCCATTCCAGCTACTTTACTAGCAATCTCCCTTCTTGGAGAAAAAGCACCTTTAACCTCCTGATCTGTACAGGTTGCAATTTGTCCTGAGGAAGAACGGGAAGAGGGGCAACCAATGAGAGACTAGATCTAGGTGTTGGGACAGGCACAGGTCACTCTATTTTCCCATCAGGAAGAAGAATTAACCACAGGCTCAGCCTGCCGCCGGGAAGCAGAATAGTGCCTGAGGCAATCCCACGCTTCTGCGGCCAGCTCCCAAAAAAGCCAGTTGAAAAATGGAGCACATGGGCACTGCAATTCACAACCCTGCAGAGTTATAAATGATAACTCTCGTCCACAAATATATTGAGGGAAGGCAACGAAGAAGATTTGAAAGCAAGGCAGAATTGCAGGAAACAGGTTTCAGGAGGTAGATTCGAATCGCCTTTAAAGCACATGAAAAGTGGCAAAACGTCGACAGTGATGCCCTTGGCCAAAAAGGGCGTATGCGTTTTTTCCTGAATATATTCAGGAAAAAACGCATACGCCCTTCTTGGCCAACCAAGCAACCTGGAAAGGCAAATCAGCGCTACAAAGAAGTCTCGCTTCCCATCGGTCAAAAGGGCCATGCTGCAAAAAGTGTCAAAACCAGAAATGCAGGACAGGCCATGGAGAAATGGCAGCCTTGCTACGCTGATGGGCGGGATGTTAATTGCTAACAGCCACTCTGGAGAAGTGTACGGTGTGTCCTGAAACATCGAAAAAACACAGCTTAGGGAGCATAGGGCACGTCCACTCATGGGCGTATAAATTGGGAAAACTAAAAATCAGCAAGACACAGACACCCCAAAGTTTAGGGCTGCTCTGTTGACAAGAACCTCCACTTCATGACACCTTAAATATCCCAGGAAAGAGAAAAATGGATAAAGAAGTTGTGGTCCTTATGTACAATGGAATATCACTCAGACATGAAATCAATGTCATAAGGCTAGTAGAAGCAAGATGAGTGGATTTAGGTACGACGATTCTAAGTGAAATAAGTCATACAGAAAAAGTCACTTATCATAAGCTATCACTTATAGAGGGAATGTAAAAACTGCTACACTTGAACTGAATTACAAAACAGAACAGAGTCACACGTTTAGAAAACACACTATGGCTGCTTAACGGGAAAGGTGAGGTGGGGTGATGCATAAAACAAGGATTTCAAGTTAGCTCAGATACCGTTCCATACACCCAATATGTAATAGACAAGACCTACTCCTTGCTCAGTGAACTGGACTCAACACAACCTATTCACCGCACAAGAATATATCTGACTAGTGAGAATCTTAAAACCTATGTATTGATATCTCTCTGGAAGTGAGTCAAGTGTGTGTAAAGCCGCATAAACACAGCCGTGAAAAGCAGCTAAACCCCATTATAAAAATAAATTAGTTTTAAAAACCCATGAAACAAAGACAGTGAAAGACAGAGAAATTCTTACAAAATTCATTCAGGGGCTGTGACGCAACCTGGATTGACCATATCTAGAGCCACAGCTGGATGAGACATAGGGTGGACACTCTTGGGGCTGAGAGGTTTGGTGAGGTTGGGTGAGCCAACACAGACCCTTTAAGGTAATACTGCGTGGGACCCATCCCATGGGTCCCAAATCTCCAGGTTCAAGGGCATCTTCCTACATCGAAAACTTGCATGAGGAACCCAGAAGATGGTACACCGTGTGATTTTGAAAGGTTTCTAAAACGCACCTCATTTCTCATCTCCTTGTGCTCGGGTTCGCCATTCCAGCTACTTCACTAGCAATCTCCCTACTTGGAGAATCAGCACCTTTAACCTCCTGTTCCGTACAGGTTGCAATTTGTCCTGAGGATGAACAGGAAGAGGGGCAACCAATGAGAGACTAGATCTAGCTGTTGGGACAGGCACAGGTCACTCTATTTTCCCATCAGGAAGAAGAATTAAGCACAGGCTCAGCCTGTCGCCCGGAATCAGAATAGTGCCTGAGGCAATCCCGCGATTTGAGGCCAGCTCCCAAAAAAGCGAGTTGAAAAATGGAGCTGAGGGGCACTGCAATTCACAAACCTGCAGAATTATAAATGATAACTCTCGTCCACAAATATATTGAGGGAAGGCAACGAAGAGGATTTGAAAGCAAGGCAGAACTGCAGGAAACAGATTTCAGGAGGTAGATTCAAATCGCCTTTAAAGCACATGAAAAGCGGCAAAACGTCGACAATGATGCCCTTGGCCAAAAAGGGCGTATGCGTTTTTTCCTGAATATATTCAGGAAAAAACGCATACGCCCTTTTTGGCCAACCAAGCAACCTGGAAAGGCAAATCAGCGCTACAAAGAAGTCTCGCTTCCCATCGGTCTAAAGGGCCATGCTGATAAAAGTGTCAAAACCACAAATGCAGGACAGGCCATGGAGAAATTGGAGCCTTGCTACGCTGATGGGCGGGATGTATATTGCCAGCAGCCATTCTGGAGAAGTGTACGGTGTGGCCTTAAACATCGAAAAAACACAGCTTAGGGAGCATAGGGAACGTACACTCATGGGCGTATAAATTGGGAAAAATAAAAATCAGCAAGACACAGGCACCCGAAAGTTTAGGGCTGCTCTGTTGACAAGAACCTCCACTTCATGACACCTTAAATATCCCAGGAAAGAGAAAAATGGATAAAGAAGTTGTGGTCCTTATGTACAATGGAATATCACTCAGATATGAAATCAATGTCATAAGGCAAGTAGAAGCAAGATGAGTGAACTTAGGTACGACGATTCTAAGTGAAATAAGTCACACAGAAAAAGACACTTATCATAAGCTATCACTTATAGAGGGAATGTAAAAACTGCTACACATGAACTGAATTACAAAAGAGAACAGAGTCACAGGTTTAGAAAACACACTATGGCTGCTTAACGGGAAAGGTGAGGTGGGGTGATGCATAAAACAAGGGTTTCAAATTCGCTCAGATACCGTTCCATACACCCAATATGTAATAGACAAGACCTACTCCTTGCTCAGTGAACTGGACTCAACACCCCCTATTCACCGCACAAGTATATATCTGACTAGTAAGAATCTTAAAACCTATGTATTGATATCTCTCTGGAAGTGTGTCAAGTGGGTGTAAAGCCACATAAACACAGCCGTGAAAAGCAGCTAAACCCCATTATAAAAATAAATTACTTGTAAAAACCCGTAAAACAAAGACAGTGAAAGAAGAGAAATTCTTACACAATTCGTTCAGGGGTTGTGATGCAACCTGGATTGACCATATCTAGACCAACAGCTGGATGAGACCTAAGGGTGGACACTCTTGGGGCTGACAGGTTTGGTGAGGTTGGGTGAGCAAACGCAGACCCTTTAAAGTAATACTGTGTGGTACCCATCCCATGGGTCCCAAATCTCCAGTTTCAAGGGCATCTTCCTGCATCGAAAACATGCATGAGAAACCCAGAAGATGGTACACCGTGTGAGCGGGAAAGGTTTCTAAAACGCACCTCATTTCTCATCTCCTTGTGCTCGGGTTCGCCATTCCAGCTACTTTACTAGCAATCTCCCTTCTTGGAGAAAAAGCACCTTTAACCTCCTGATCTGTACAGGTTGCAATTTGTCCTGAGGAAGAACGGGAAGAGGGGCAACCAATGAGAGACTAGATCTAGGTGTTGGGACAGGCACAGGTCACTCTATTTTCCCATCAGGAAGAAGAATTAACCACAGGCTCAGCCTGCCGCCGGGAAGCAGAATAGTGCCTGAGGCAATCCCACGCTTCTGCGGCCAGCTCCCAAAAAAGCCAGTTGAAAAATGGAGCACATGGGCACTGCAATTCACAACCCTGCAGAGTTATAAATGATAACTCTCGTCCACAAATATATTGAGGGAAGGCAACGAAGAAGATTTGAAAGCAAGGCAGAATTGCAGGAAACAGGTTTCAGGAGGTAGATTCGAATCGCCTTTAAAGCACATGAAAAGTGGCAAAACGTCGACAGTGATGCCCTTGGCCAAAAAGGGCGTATGCGTTTTTTCCTGAATATATTCAGGAAAAAACGCATACGCCCTTCTTGGCCAACCAAGCAACCTGGAAAGGCAAATCAGCGCTACAAAGAAGTCTCGCTTCCCATCGGTCAAAAGGGCCATGCTGCAAAAAGTGTCAAAACCAGAAATGCAGGACAGGCCATGGAGAAATGGCAGCCTTGCTACGCTGATGGGCGGGATGTTAATTGCTAACAGCCACTCTGGAGAAGTGTACGGTGTGTCCTGAAACATCGAAAAAACACAGCTTAGGGAGCATAGGGCACGTCCACTCATGGGCGTATAAATTGGGAAAACTAAAAATCAGCAAGACACAGACACCCCAAAGTTTAGGGCTGCTCTGTTGACAAGAACCTCCACTTCATGACACCTTAAATATCCCAGGAAAGAGAAAAATGGATAAAGAAGTTGTGGTCCTTATGTACAATGGAATATCACTCAGACATGAAATCAATGTCATAAGGCTAGTAGAAGCAAGATGAGTGGATTTAGGTACGACGATTCTAAGTGAAATAAGTCATACAGAAAAAGTCACTTATCATAAGCTATCACTTATAGAGGGAATGTAAAAACTGCTACACTTGAACTGAATTACAAAACAGAACAGAGTCACACGTTTAGAAAACACACTATGGCTGCTTAACGGGAAAGGTGAGGTGGGGTGATGCATAAAACAAGGATTTCAAGTTAGCTCAGATACCGTTCCATACACCCAATATGTAATAGACAAGACCTACTCCTTGCTCAGTGAACTGGACTCAACACAACCTATTCACCGCACAAGAATATATCTGACTAGTGAGAATCTTAAAACCTATGTATTGATATCTCTCTGGAAGTGAGTCAAGTGTGTGTAAAGCCGCATAAACACAGCCGTGAAAAGCAGCTAAACCCCATTATAAAAATAAATTAGTTTTAAAAACCCATGAAACAAAGACAGTGAAAGACAGAGAAATTCTTACAAAATTCATTCAGGGGCTGTGACGCAACCTGGATTGACCATATCTAGAGCCACAGCTGGATGAGACATAGGGTGGACACTCTTGGGGCTGAGAGGTTTGGTGAGGTTGGGTGAGCCAACACAGACCCTTTAAGGTAATACTGCGTGGGACCCATCCCATGGGTCCCAAATCTCCAGGTTCAAGGGCATCTTCCTACATCGAAAACTTGCATGAGGAACCCAGAAGATGGTACACCGTGTGATTTTGAAAGGTTTCTAAAACGCACCTCATTTCTCATCTCCTTGTGCTCGGGTTCGCCATTCCAGCTACTTCACTAGCAATCTCCCTACTTGGAGAATCAGCACCTTTAACCTCCTGTTCCGTACAGGTTGCAATTTGTCCTGAGGATGAACAGGAAGAGGGGCAACCAATGAGAGACTAGATCTAGCTGTTGGGACAGGCACAGGTCACTCTATTTTCCCATCAGGAAGAAGAATTAAGCACAGGCTCAGCCTGTCGCCCGGAATCAGAATAGTGCCTGAGGCAATCCCGCGATTTGAGGCCAGCTCCCAAAAAAGCGAGTTGAAAAATGGAGCTGAGGGGCACTGCAATTCACAAACCTGCAGAATTATAAATGATAACTCTCGTCCACAAATATATTGAGGGAAGGCAACGAAGAGGATTTGAAAGCAAGGCAGAACTGCAGGAAACAGATTTCAGGAGGTAGATTCAAATCGCCTTTAAAGCACATGAAAAGCGGCAAAACGTCGACAATGATGCCCTTGGCCAAAAAGGGCGTATGCGTTTTTTCCTGAATATATTCAGGAAAAAACGCATACGCCCTTTTTGGCCAACCAAGCAACCTGGAAAGGCAAATCAGCGCTACAAAGAAGTCTCGCTTCCCATCGGTCTAAAGGGCCATGCTGATAAAAGTGTCAAAACCACAAATGCAGGACAGGCCATGGAGAAATTGGAGCCTTGCTACGCTGATGGGCGGGATGTATATTGCCAGCAGCCATTCTGGAGAAGTGTACGGTGTGGCCTTAAACATCGAAAAAACACAGCTTAGGGAGCATAGGGAACGTACACTCATGGGCGTATAAATTGGGAAAAATAAAAATCAGCAAGACACAGGCACCCGAAAGTTTAGGGCTGCTCTGTTGACAAGAACCTCCACTTCATGACACCTTAAATATCCCAGGAAAGAGAAAAATGGATAAAGAAGTTGTGGTCCTTATGTACAATGGAATATCACTCAGATATGAAATCAATGTCATAAGGCAAGTAGAAGCAAGATGAGTGAACTTAGGTACGACGATTCTAAGTGAAATAAGTCACACAGAAAAAGACACTTATCATAAGCTATCACTTATAGAGGGAATGTAAAAACTGCTACACATGAACTGAATTACAAAAGAGAACAGAGTCACAGGTTTAGAAAACACACTATGGCTGCTTAACGGGAAAGGTGAGGTGGGGTGATGCATAAAACAAGGGTTTCAAATTCGCTCAGATACCGTTCCATACACCCAATATGTAATAGACAAGACCTACTCCTTGCTCAGTGAACTGGACTCAACACCCCCTATTCACCGCACAAGTATATATCTGACTAGTAAGAATCTTAAAACCTATGTATTGATATCTCTCTGGAAGTGTGTCAAGTGGGTGTAAAGCCACATAAACACAGCCGTGAAAAGCAGCTAAACCCCATTATAAAAATAAATTACTTGTAAAAACCCGTAAAACAAAGACAGTGAAAGAAGAGAAATTCTTACACAATTCGTTCAGGGGTTGTGATGCAACCTGGATTGACCATATCTAGACCAACAGCTGGATGAGACCTAAGGGTGGACACTCTTGGGGCTGACAGGTTTGGTGAGGTTGGGTGAGCAAACGCAGACCCTTTAAAGTAATACTGTGTGGTACCCATCCCATGGGTCCCAAATCTCCAGTTTCAAGGGCATCTTCCTGCATCGAAAACATGCATGAGAAACCCAGAAGATGGTACACCGTGTGAGCGGGAAAGGTTTCTAAAACGCACCTCATTTCTCATCTCCTTGTGCTCGGGTTCGCCATTCCAGCTACTTTACTAGCAATCTCCCTTCTTGGAGAAAAAGCACCTTTAACCTCCTGATCTGTACAGGTTGCAATTTGTCCTGAGGAAGAACGGGAAGAGGGGCAACCAATGAGAGACTAGATCTAGGTGTTGGGACAGGCACAGGTCACTCTATTTTCCCATCAGGAAGAAGAATTAACCACAGGCTCAGCCTGCCGCCGGGAAGCAGAATAGTGCCTGAGGCAATCCCGCGCTTCTGCGGCCAGCTCCCAAAAAAGCCAGTTGAAAAATGGAGCACATGGGCACTGAAATTCACAAACCTGCAGAGTTATAAATGATAACTCTCGTCCACAAATATATTGAGGGAAGGCAACGAAGAGTATTTGAAAGCAAGGCAGAATTGCAGGAAACAGGTTTCAGGAGGTAGATTCGAATCGGCTTTAAAGCACATGAAAAGCGGCAAAACTTCGACAATGATGCCCTTGGCCAAAGAGGGCGTATGCGTTTTTTCCTGAATATATTCAGGAAAAAACGCATACGCCCTCTTTGGCCAACCAAGCAACCTGGAAAGGCAAATCAGCGCTACAAAGAAGTCTCGCTTCCCATCGGTCAAAAGGGTCATGCTGCAAAAAGTGTCAAAACCAGAAATGCAGAAGAGGCCATGGAGAAATGGCAGCCTTGCTACGCTGATGGGTGCGATGTAAATTGTCAGCAGCCACTCTGGAGAAGTGTACGGTGTGTCCTGAAACATCGAAAAAACACAGCTTAGGGAGCATAGGGCACGTCCACTCATGGGCGTATAAATTGGGAAAACTAAAAATCAGCAAGACACAGGCAACCCAAAGTTTAGGGCTGCTCTGTTGACAAGGACCTCCACTTCATGACACCTTAAATATCCCCGGAAAGAGAAAAATGGATAAAGAAGTTGTGGTCCTTATGTACAATGGAATATCACTCAGATATGAAATCAATGTCATAAGGCAAGTAGAAGCAAGATGAGTGAACTTAGGTACGACGATTCTAAGTGAAATAAGTCACACAGAAAAAGACACTTATCATAAGCTATCACTTATAGAGGGAATGTAAAAACCGCTACAGTTGAACTGAATTACAAGACAGAACAGACTCACACGTTTAGAAAACACACTATGCCTGCTTAACGGGAAAGGTGAGTTGGGGTGATGCATAAAACAAGGGTTTCAAATTCGCTCAGATACCGTTCCATACACCCAATATGTAATAGACAAGACCTACTCCTTGCTCAGTGAACTGGACTCAACACCCCCTATTCACCGCACAAGAATATATGTGACTAGTAAGAATCTTAAAACCTATGTATTGATATCTCTCTGGAAGTGAGTAAAGTGAGTGTAAATCCGCATAAACACAGCCGTGAAAAGCAGCTAAACCCCATTATAAAAATAAATTACTTTTAAAAACCCGTAAAACAAAGACAGTGAAAGAGAGAGAAATTCTTACAAAATTCGTTCAGAGGCTGTGATGCAACCTGGATTGACCATATCTAGACCCACAGCTGGATGAGACATAAGGGTGGACACTCTTGGGGATGAGAGGTTTGGTGAGGTTGGGTGAGCAAACGCAGACCCTTTAAAGTAATACTGTGTGGTACCCATCCCATGGGTCCCAAATGTCCAGGTTCAAGGGAATCTTCCTACATCGAAAACATGCATGAGAAACCTAGAAGATGGTACACCGTCTGAACGGGAAAGGTTTCTGAAACGCACCTCATTTCTCATCTCCTTGTGCTCGGGTTCGCCATTCCAGCTTCTTAACTAGTAATCTCCCTACTTGGAGGAACAGCACCTTTAACCTCCTGTTCCATACAGGTTGCAATTTGTCCTGAGGATGAACGGGAAGAGGGGCAACCAATGAGAGACTAGATATAGGTGTTGGGACAGGCACAGGTCACTCTAGTTTCACATCAGGAAGAAGAATTAACCACAGGCTCAGCCTGCCACCAGGAACCAGAATAGTGCCTGAGGCAATCCCGCGCTTCTGTGGCCACCTCCCAAAAAAGCCAGTTGAAAAATGGAGCACATGGGTACTGCAATTCACAAACCTGCAGAGTTATAAATGATAACTCTCGTCCACAAATATATTGAAGGAAGGCAACGAAGAGCATTTGAAAGCAAGGCAGAATTGCAGGAAACTGGTTTCAGGAGGTAGATTCGAATCGGCTTTAAAGCACATGAAAAGCGGCAAAACTTCGACAATGATGCCCTTGGCCAAAAAGGGCGTATGCGTTTTTTCCTGAATATATTCAGGAAAAAACGCATACGCCCTTTTTGGCCAACCAAGCAACCTGGAAAGGCAAATCAGCGCTATAAAGAAGTCTCGCTTCCCATCGGTCAAAAGGGCCATGCTGAAAAATGTGTCAAAACCACAAAAGCAGGACGGGCCATGGAGAAATGGGAGCCTTGCTACGCTGATGGGCGGGACGTAAATTGCCAGCAACCACTCTGGAGAAGTGTACGGTGTGGCCTTAAACATCGAAAAAACACAGCTTATGGAGCATAGGGCACTTCCACTCATGGGCGTATAAATTGGGAAAATTAAAAATCAGCAAGACACAGGCAAACCAAAGTTTAGGGCTGCTCTGTTGACAAGAACCTCCACTTCATGACACCTTAAATATCCCAGGAAAGAGAAAAATGGATAAAGAAGTTGTGGTCCTTATGTACAATGGAATATCACTCAGACATGGAATCAATGTCATAAGGCTAGTAGAAGCAAGATGAGTGGATTTAGGTATGACGATTCTAAGTGAAATAAGTCATACAGAAAAAGTCACTTATCATAAGCTATCACTTATAGAGGGAATGTAAAAACTGCTACACTTGAACTGAATTACAAAACAGAACAGAGTCACACGTTTAGAAAACACACTATGGCTGCTTAACGGGAAAGGTGAGGTGGGGTGATGCATAAAACAAGGGTTTCAAATTCGCTCAGATACCGTTCCATACACCCAATATGTAATAGACAAGACCTACACCTTGCTCAGTGAACTGGACTCAACACCCCCTATTCACCGCACAAGAATATATCTGACTAGTAAGAATCGTAAAACCTATGTATTGATATCTCTCTGGAAGTGAGTCAAGTGGGTGTAAAGCCGCATAAACACAGCCGTGAAAAGCAGCTAAACCCCATTATAAAAATAAATTACTTTGAAAAACCCGTAAAACAAAGACAGTGAAAGAGAGAGAAATTCTTACAAAATTCGTTCAGGGGCTGTGATGCAACCTGGATTGACCATATCTAGACCCACAGCTGGATGAGACATAAGGTTGGACACTCTTGGGGCTGACAGGTTGGGTGAGGTTGGGTGAGCAAACGCAGACCGTTTAAAGTAATACTGCGTGGTACCCATCCCATGGGTCCCAAATCTCCAGTTTCAAGGGCATCTTCCTACATCGAAAACATGCATGAGAAACTCAGAAGATGGTACACCGTGTGATTTTGAAAGGTTTCTAAAACGCACCCCATTTCTCACATCTTTGTGCTCGGGTTCGCCTTTCCAGCTACTTTACTAGCAATCTCCCTACTTGCAGAATCATCACCTTTAAGCTCCTGATCCATACAGGTTGCAATTTGTCCTGAGGATGAAAGGGAAGAGGGGCAACCAATGAGAGACTAGATCTAGGTGTTGGGACAGGCACAGGTCACTCTATTTTCCCATCAGGAAGAAGAATTAACCACAGGCTCAGCCTGCCGCCCAGAAGCACAATAGCGCCTGAGGCAATACTGCGCTTTTGCGGCCAGCTCCCAAAAAAGCGAGTTGAAAAATGGAGCTCAGGGACACTGCAATTCACAAACCCGCAGAGTTATAAATGATAACTCTCATCCACAGATATATTGAGGGAATGGAACGAAGAGGATTTGAAAGCAAGGCAGAATTGCAGGAAACAGATTTCAGGAGGTAGATTCGAATTGCCTTTAAAGCACATGAAAAGCGGAAAAAGGTCGACAATGATGCCCTTGGCCATAAAGGGCGTATGCGTTTTTTCCTGAATATATTCAGGAAAAAACGCATACGCCCTTTTTGGCCAACCAAGCACCCTGGAAAGGCAAATCAGCGCTACAAAGAAGTCTCGCTTCCCATCGGTCAAAAGGGCCATGCTAAAAAAGTGTCAAAACCAGAAATGCAGGACAGGCCATGGAGAAATGGCAGCCTTGCTACGCTGATAGGCGGGATGTTAATTGCCAACAGCCACTCTGGAGAAGTGTACGGTGTGTCCTGAAACATCGAAAAAACACAGCTTAGGGAGCATAGGGCACGTCCACTCATGGGCGTATAAATTGGGAAAACTAAAAATCAGCAAGACACAGGCACCCCAAAGTTTAGGGCTGCTCTGTTGACAAGAACCTCCAGTTCATGACACCTTAAATATCCCAGGAAAGAGAAAAATGGATAAAGAAGTTGTGGTCCTTATGTACAGTGGAATATCACTCAGACATGAAATCAATGTCATAAGGCTAGGAGAAGCAAGATGAGTGGATTTAGGTACGACGATTCCAAGTGAAATAAGTCACACAGAAAAAGACACTTATCATAAGGTATCACTTATAGAGGGAATGTAAAAACCGCTACACTTGAACTGAATTACAAAACAGAACAGAGTCACACGTTTAGAAAACACACTATGGCTGCTTAACGGGAAAGGTGAGGTGGGGTGATGCATAAAACAAGGGTTTCAAATTCGCTCAGATACCGTTCCATACACCCAATATGTAATAGAAAAGACCTACTCCTTGCTCAGTGAACTGGACACAACACCCCCTATTCACCGCACAAGAATATACGTGACTAGTAAGAATCTTAAAACCTATGTATTGATACGTGTCTGGAAGTGAGTCAAGTGGGTGTAAAGCCGCTTAAACACAGCCGTGAAAAGCAGCTAAACCCCATTATAAAAATAAATTACTTTTAAAAACCCGTAAAACAAAGACAGTGAAAGAGAGAGAAATTCTTACAAAATTCGTTCAGGGGCTGTGATGCAACCTGGATTGACCATATCTAGACCCACAGCTGGATGAGACATAAGGGTGGACACTCTTGGGGCTGAGAGGTTTGGTGAGGTTGGGTGAGCAAACGCAGACCCTTTAAAGTAATACTGCGTGGTACCCATCCCATGGGTCCCAAATCTCCAGGTTCAAGGGCATCTTCCTACATCGAAAACATGCATGAGAAACCCAGAAGATGGTACACCGTGTGATTTTGAAAGGTTTCCAAAATGAACCACATTTCTCATCTCCTTGTGCTGGGGTTCGCCTTTCCAGCTACTTTACTAGCAATCTCCCTACTTGGAGAATCAGCACCTTTAAGCTCCTGTTCCCTACAGGTTGCAATTTGTCCTGAGGATGAACGGGAAGACGGGCAACCAATGAGAGACTAGATCTAGGTGTTGGGACAGGCACAGGTCACTCTATTTTCCCATCAGGAAGAAGAATTAAACACAGGTTCAGCCTGCCGCCGGGAACCAGAATAGGGCCTGAGGCAATCCCGTGCTTTTGCGGCCAGCTCCCAAAAAAGACAGTTGAAAAATGGAGCTCAGGGGCACTGCAATTCACAAACCTGCTGAGTTATAAATGATAACTCTCGTCCACAAATATATTGAGGGAAGGCAACGAAGAGGATTTGAAAGCAAGGCAGAATTGCAGGAAACAGGTTTCAGGAGGTAGATTCGAATCGCCTTTAAAGCACATGAAAGGTGGCAAAACGTCGACAATGATGACCTTGGCCAAAAAGGGCGTATGCGTTGTTTCCTGAATATATTCAGGAAAAAACGCATATGCCCTTTTTGGCCAACCAAGCAACCTGGAAAGGCAAATCAGCGCTACCAAGAATTCTCGCTTCCCATCGGTCAAAAGGGCCATGCTGCAAAAATTTTCAAAACCAGAAATGCAGGACAGGCCATGGAGAAATGGCAGCCTTGCTACGCTGATGGGAGGGATGTAAATTGCCAACAGCCACTCTGGAGAAGTGTACGGTGTGTCCTGAAACATCGAAAAAACACAGCTTAGGGAGCATAGGGCACGTCCACTCATGGGCGTATAAATTGGGAAAACTAAAAATCAGCAAGACACAGGCACCCCAAAGTTTAGGGCAGCTCTGTTGACAAGAACCTCCACTTCATGACACCGTAAATATCCCAGGAAAGAGAAAAATGGATAAAGAAGTTGTGGTCCTTATGTACAATGGAATATCACTCAGACATGAAATCAATGTCATAAGGCTAGTAGAAGCAAGATGAGTGGATTTAGGAACGACGATTCTAAGTGAAATAAGTCACACAGAAAAAGACACTTATCATAAGCTATCACTTAGAGAGGGAATGTAAAAACCGCTACACTTGAACTGAATTACAAAACAGAACAGAGTCACACGTTTAGAAAACACACTATGGCTGCTTAACGGGAAAGGTGAGTTGGGGTGATGCATAAAACAAGGGTTTCAAATTCACTCAGATACCGTTCCATACACCCAATATGTAATAGAAAAGACCAACTCCTTGCTCAGTGAACTGGACTCAACACCCCCTATTCACCGCACAATAATATGTCTGACTAGTAAGAATCGTAAAACCTATGTATTGATATCTCTCTGGAAGTGAGTCAAGTGGGTGTAAAGCCGCATAAACACAGCCGTGAAAGGCAGCTAAACCCCATTATAAAAATAAATTACTTTTAAAAACCCGTAAAAGAAAGACAGTGAAAGAGAGAGAAATTCTTACATAATTCGTTCAGGGGCTTTGATGCAACCTGGATTGACCATATCTAGACCCACAGCTGGATGAGACATAAGGGTGGACACTCTTGGGGCTGAGAGGTTGGGTGAGGTTGGGTGAGCAAAGGCAGAACCTTTAAAGTAATACTGCGTGGTACCCATCCCATGGGTCCCAAATCTCCAGGTTCAAGGGCATCTTCCTACATCGAAAACATGCATGAGAAACCCAGAATAAGGTACACCGTGTGATTTTGAAAGGTTTCTAAAACGCACCTCATTTCTCATCTCCTTGTGCTCGGGTTCGCCATTCCAGGTACTTTACTAGCAATCTCCCTACTTGGAGAATCAGCACCTTTAACCTCCTGTTCTGTACAGGTTGCAATTTGTCCTGAGGATGAACGGGAAGAGGGGCAACCAATGAGAGACTAGATCTAGTTGTTGGGACAGGCACAGGTCACTCTATTTTCCCATCAGGAAGAAGAATTAACCACAGGCTCAGCCTGCCCCACGGAACCTGAATAGGGCCTGAGGCAATCCCGTGCTTTTGCGGCCAGCTCCCAAAAAAGACAGTTGAAAAATGGAGCTCAAGGGCACTGCCATTCACAAACCCGCAGAGTTATAAATGGTAACTCTCGTCAACAAATATATTGAGGGAAGGCAACGAAGAGGATTTGAAAGCAAGGCAGAATTGCAGGAAACATGTTTCAGGAGGTAGATTCGAATCGCCTTTAAAGCACATGAAAAGTGGCAAAACCTCGACAGTGATGCCCTTGGCCAAAAAGGGCGTATGCGTTTTTTCCTGAATATATTCAGGAAAAAACGCATACGCCCTTTTTGGCCAACCAAGCAACCTGGAAAGGCAAATCAGCGCTACAAAGAAGTCTCGCTTCCCATCGGTCAAAAGGGCCATGCTGCAAAAAGTGTCAAAACCAGAAATGCAGGACAGGCCATGGAGAAATGGCAGCCTTGCTACGCTGATGGGCGGGATGTAAATTGCCAACAGCCACTCTGGAGAAGTGTACGGTGTGTCCTGAAACATCGAAAAAACAGCTTAGGGAGCATAGGGCACGTGCACATATGGGCGTATAAATTGGGAAAACTAAAAATCAGCAAGACACAGGCACCCCAATGTTTAGGGCTGCTATGTTGACAAGAACCTCCACTTCATGACACCTTAAATATCCCAGGAAAGAGAAAAATGGATAAAGAAGTTGTGGTCCTTATGTACAAAGGAATATCACTCAGACATGAAATCAATGTCATAAGGCTAGTAGAAGCAAGATGAGTGGATTTAGGTATGACGATTCTAAGTGAACTAAGTCACACAGAAAAAGACACTTATCATAAGCTATCACTTATAGAGGGAATGTAAAAACCGCTACACTTGAACTGAATTACAAAGGGAACAGAGTCACACGTTTAGAAAACACACTATGGCTGCTTAACGGGAAAGGTGAGGTGGGGTGATGCATAAAACAAGGGTTTCAAAGTCGCTCAGATACCGTTCCATACACCCAATATGTAATAGACAAGGCCTACTCCTTGCTCAGTGAACTGGACTCAACACCCCCTATTCACCGCACAATAATATGTCTGACTAGTAAGAATCGTAAAACCTATGTATTGATATCTCTCTGGAAGTGAGTCAAGTGGGTGTAAAGCCGCATAAACACAGCCGTGAAAAGCAGCTAAACCCCATTATAAAAATAAATTACTTTTAAAAACCCGTAAAACAAAGACAGTGAAAGAGAGAGAAATTCTTACAAAATTCGTTCAGGGGCTGTGATGCAACCTGGATTGACCATATCTAGACCCACAGCTGGATGAGACATAAGGTTGGACACTCTTGGGGCTGACAGGTTGGGTGAGGTTGGGTGAGCAAACGCAGACCCTTTAAAGTAATACTGCGTGGTACCCATCCCATGGGTCCCAAATCTCCAGGTTCAAGGGCATCTTCCTACATCGAAAACATGCATGAGAAACTCAGAAGATGGTACACCGTGTGATTTTGAAAGGTTTCTAAAACGCACCCCATTTCTCACCTCCTTGTGCTCGGGTTCGCCTTTCCAGCTACTTTACTAGCAATCTCCCTACTTGCAGAATCAGCACCTTTAAGCTCCTGATCCATACAGGTTGCAATTTGTCCTGAGGATGAACGGGAAGAGGGGCAACCAATGAGAGACTAGATCTAGGTGTTGGGACAGGCACAGGTCACTCTATTTTCCCATCAGGAAGAAGAATTAACCACAGGCTCAGCCTGCCGCCCAGAAGCACAATAGCGCCTGAGGCAATACTGCGCTTTTGCGGCCAGCTCCCAAAAAAGCGAGTTGAAAAATGGAGCTCAGGGACACTGCAATTCACAAACCCGCAGAGTTATAAATGATAACTCTCACCACAGATATATTGAGGGAATGGAACGAAGAGGATTTGAAAGCAAGGCAGAATTGCAGGAAACAGATTTCAGGAGGTAGATTCGAATTGCCTTTAAAGCACATGAAAAGCGGCAAAAGGTCGACAATGATGCCCTTGGCCAAAAAGGGCGTATGCGTTTTTTCCTGAATATATTCAGGAAAAAACGCATACGCCCTTTTTGGCCAACCAAGCACCCTGGAAAGGCAAATCAGCGCTACAAAGAAGTCTCGCTTCCCATCGGTCAAAAGGGCCATGCTAAAAAAGTGTCAAAACCAGAAATGCAGGACAGGCCATGGAGAAATGGCAGCCTTGCTACGCTGATAGGCGTGATGTTAATTGCCAACAGCCACTCTGGAGAAGTGTACGGTGTGTCCTGAAACATCGAAAAAACACAGCTTAGGGAGCATAGGGCACGTCCACTCATGGGCGTATAAATTGGGAAAACTAAAAATCAGCAAGACACAGGCACCCCAAAGTTTAGGGCTGCTCTGTTGACAAGAACCTCCAGTTCATGACACCTTAAATATCCCAGGAAAGAGAAAAATGGATAAAGAAGTTGTGGTCCTTATGTACAATGGAATATCACTCAGACATGAAATCAATGTCATAAGGCTAGGAGAAGCAAGATGAGTGGATTTAGGTACGACGATTCCAAGTGAAATAAGTCACACAGAAAAAGACACTTATCATAAGGTATCACTTATAGAGGGAATGTAAAAACCGCTACACTTGAACTGAATTACAAAACAGAACAGAGTCACACGTTTAGAAAACACACTATGGCTGCTTAACGGGAAAGGTGAGATGGGGTGATGCATAAAACAAGGGTTTCAAATTCGCTCAGATACCGTTCCATACACCCAATATGTAATAGAAAAGACCTACTCCTTGCTCAGTGAACTGGACACAACACCCCCTATTCACCGCACAAGAATATACGTGACTAGTAAGAATCTTAAAACCTATGTATTGATACGTGTCTGGAAGTGAGTCAAGTGGGTGTAAAGCCGCTTAAACACAGCCGTGAAAAGCAGCTAAACCCCATTATAAAAATAAATTACTTTTAAAAACCCGTAAAACAAAGACAGTGAAAGAGAGAGAAATTCTTACAAAATTCGTTCAGGGGCTGTGATGCAACCTGGATTGACCATATCTAGACCCACAGCTGGATGAGACATAAGGGTGGACACTCTTGGGGCTGATAGGTTTGGTGAGGTTGGGTGAGCAAACGCAGACCCTTTAAAGTAATACTGCGTGGTACCCATCCCATGGGTCCCAAATCTCCAGGTTCAAGGGCATCTTCCTACATCGAAAACATGCATGAGAAACCCAGAAGATGGTACACCGTGTGATTTTGAAAGGTTTCCAAAATGAACCACATTTCTCATCTCCTTGTGCTGGGGTTCGCCTTTCCAGCTACTTTACTAGCAATCTCCCTACTTGGAGAATCAGCAC
Source organism: Eschrichtius robustus (assembly GCF_028021215.1). Classification (NCBI taxonomy): domain Eukaryota; kingdom Metazoa; phylum Chordata; class Mammalia; order Artiodactyla; family Eschrichtiidae; genus Eschrichtius; species Eschrichtius robustus. The sequence continues at coordinate 144,716 of NW_027175380.1, read as the reverse complement.
CTTTAAGCTCCTGTTCCCTACAGGTTGCAATTTGTCCTGAGGATGAACGGGAAGACGGGCAACCAATGAGAGACTAGATCTAGGTGTTGGGACAGGCACAGGTCACTCTATTTTCCCATCAGGAAGAAGAATTAAACACAGGTTCTGCCTGCCGCCGGGAACCAGAATAGGGCCTGAGGCAATCCCGTGCTTTTGCGGCCAGCTCCCAAAAAAGACAGTTGAAAAATGGAGCTCAGGGGCACTGCAATTCACAAACCTGCTGAGTTATAAATGATAACTCTCGTCCACAAATATATTCAGGGAAGGCAATGAAGAGGATTTGAAAGCAAGGCAGAATTGCAGGAAACAGGTTTCAGGAGGTAGATTCGAATCGCCTTTAAAGCACATGAAAGGTGGCAAAACGTCGACAATGATGACCTTGGCCAAAAAGGGCGTATGCGTTGTTTCCTGAATATATTCAGGAAAAAACGCATACGCCCTTTTTGGCAAACCAAGCAACCTGGAAAGGCAAATCAGCGCTACCAAGAATTCTCGCTTCCCATCGGTCAAAAGGGCCATGCTGCAAAAATTTTCAAAACCAGAAATGCAGGACAGGCCATGGAGAAATGGCAGCCTTGCTACGCTGATGGGAGGGATGTAAATTGCCAACAGCCACTCTGGAGAAGTGTACGGTGTGTCCTGAAACATCGAAAAAACACAGCTTAGGGAGCATAGGGCACGTCCACTCATGGGCGTATAAATTGGGAAAACTAAAAATCAGCAAGACACAGGCACCCCAAAGTTTAGGGCAGCTCTGTTGACAAGAACCTCCACTTCATGACACCGTAAATATCCCAGGAAAGAGAAAAATGGATAAAGAAGTTGTGGTCCTTATGTACAATGGAATATCACTCAGACATGAAATCAATGTCATAAGGCTAGTAGAAGCAAGATGAGTGGATTTAGGAACGACGATTCTAAGTGAAATAAGTCACACAGAAAAAGACACTTATCATAAGCTATCACTTAGAGAGGGAATGTAAAAACCGCTACACTTGAACTGAATTACAAAACAGAACAGAGTCACACGTTTAGAAAACACACTATGGCTGCTTAACGGGAAAGGTGAGTTGGGGTGATGCATAAAACAAGGGTTTCAAATTCACTCAGATACCGTTCCATACACCCAATATGTAATAGACAAGGCCTACTCCTTGCTCAGTGAACTGGACTCAACACCCCCTATTCACCGCACAATAATATGTCTGACTAGTAAGAATCGTAAAACCTATGTATTGATATCTCTCTGGAAGTGAGTCAAGTGGGTGTAAAGCCGCATAAACACAGCCGTGAAAGGCAGCTAAACCCCATTATAAAAATAAATTACTTTTAAAAACCCGTAAAAGAAAGACAGTGAAAGAGAGAGAAATTCTTACATAATTCGTTCAGGGGCTTTGATGCAACCTGGATTGACCATATCTAGACCCACAGCTGGATGAGACATAAGGGTGGACACTCTTGGGGCTGAGAGGTTGGGTGAGGTTGGGTGAGCAAACGCAGAACCTTTAAAGTAATACTGCGTGGTACCCATCCCATGGGTCCCAAATCTCCAGGTTCAAGGGCATCTTCCTACATCGAAAACATGCATGAGAAACCCAGAATAAGGTACACCGTGTGATTTTGAAAGGTTTCTAAAACGCACCTCATTTCTCATCTCCTTGTGCTCGGGTTCGCCATTCCAGGTACTTTACTAGCAATCTCCCTACTTGGAGAATCAGCACCTTTAACCTCCTGTTCTGTACAGGTTGCAATTTGTCCTGAGGATGAACGGGAAGAGGGGCAACCAATGAGAGACTAGATCTAGTTGTTGGGACAGGCACAGGTCACTCTATTTTCCCATCAGGAAGAAGAATTAACCACAGGCTCAGCCTGCCCCCCGGAACCTGAATAGGGCCTGAGGCAATCCCGTGCTTTTGCGGCCAGCTCCCAAAAAAGACAGTTGAAAAATGGAGCTCAAGGGCACTGCCATTCACAAACCCGCAGAGTTATAAATGGTAACTCTCGTCAACAAATATATTGAGGGAAGACAACGAAGAGGATTTGAAAGCAAGGCAGAATTGCAGGAAACATGTTTCAGGAGGTAGATTCGAATCGCCTTTAAAGCACATGAAAAGTGGCAAAACGTCGACAGTGATGCCCTTGGCCAAAAAGGGCGTATGCGTTTTTTCCTGAATATATTCAGGAAAAAACGCATACGCCCTTTTTGGCCAACCAAGCAACCTGGAAAGGCAAATCAGCGCTACAAAGAAGTCTCGCTTCCCATCGGTCAAAAGGGCCATGCTGCAAAAAGTGTCAAAACCAGAAATGCAGGACAGGCCATGGAGAAATGGCAGCCTTGCTACGCTGATGGGCGGGATGTAAATTGCCAACAGCCACTCTGGAGAAGTGTACGGTGTGTCCTGAAACATCGAAAAAACAGCTTAGGGAGCATAGGGCACGTGCACATATGGGCGTATAAATTGGGAAAACTAAAAATCAGCAAGACACAGGCACCCCAATGTTTAGGGCTGCTATGTTGACAAGAACCTCCACTTCATGACACCTTAAATATCCCAGGAAAGAGAAAAATGGATAAAGAAGTTGTGGTCCTTATGTACAAAGGAATATCACTCAGACATGAAATCAATGTCATAAGGCTAGTAGAAGCAAGATGAGTGGATTTAGGTATGACGATTCTAAGTGAACTAAGTCACACAGAAAAAGACACTTATCATAAGCTATCACTTATAGAGGGAATGTAAAAACCGCTACACTTGAACTGAATTACAAAGGGAACAGAGTCACACGTTTAGAAAACACACTATGGCTGCTTAACGGGAAAGGTGAGGTGGGGTGATGCATAAAACAAGGGTTTCAAAGTCGCTCAGATACCGTTCCATACACCCAATATGTAATAGACAAGGCCTACTCCTTGCTCAGTGAACTGGACTCAACACCCCCTATTCACCGCACAATAATATGTCTGACTAGTAAGAATCGTAAAACCTATGTATTGATATCTCTCTGGAAGTGAGTCAAGTGGGTGTAAAGCCGCATAAACACAGCCGTGAAAAGCAGCTAAACCCCATTATAAAAATAAATTACTTTTAAAAACCCGTAAAACAAAGACAGTGAAAGAGAGAGAAATTCTTACAAAATTCGTTCAGGGGCTGTGATGCAACCTGGATTGACCATATCTAGACCCACAGCTGGATGAGACATAAGGTTGGAAACTCTTGGGGCTGACAGGTTGGGTGAGGTTGGGTGAGCAAACGCATACCCTTTAAAGTAATACTGCGTGGTACCCATCCCATGGGTCCCAAATCTCCAGGTTCAAGGGCATCTTCCTACATCGAAAACATGCATGAGAAACTCAGAAGATGGTACACCATGTGATTTTGAAAGGTTTCTAAAACGCACCCCATTTCTCACCTCCTTGTGCTCGGGTTCGCCTTTCCAGCTACTTTACTAGCAATCTCCCTACTTGCAGAATCAGCACCTTTAAGCTCCTGATCCATACAGGTTGCAATTTGTCCTGAGGATGAACGGGAAGACGGGCAACCAATGAGAGACTAGATCTAGGTGTTGGGACAGGCACAGGTCACTCTATTTTCCCATCATTAAGAAGAATTAAACACAGGTTCAGCCTGCCGCCGGGAACCAGAATAGGGCCTGAGGCAATCCCGTGCTTTTGCGGCCAGCTCCCAAAAAAGACAGTTGAAAAATGGAGCTCAGGGGCACTGCAATTCACAAACCTGCTGAGTTATAAATGATAACTCTCGTCCACAAATATATTGAGGGAAGGCAATGAAGAGGATTTGAAAGCAAGGCAGAATTGCAGGAAACAGGTTTCAGGAGGTAGATTCGAATCGCCTTTAAAGCACATGAAAGGTGGCAAAACGTCGACAATGATGACCTTGGCCAAAAAGGGCGTATGCGTTGTTTCCTGAATATATTCAGGAAAAAACGCATACGCCCTTTTTGGCCAACCAAGCAACCTGGAAAGGCAAATCAGCGCTACCAAGAATTCTCGCTTCCCATCGGTCAAAAGGGCCATGCTGCAAAAATTTTCAAAACCAGAAATGCAGGACAGGCCATGGAGAAATGGCAGCCTTGCTACGCTAATGGGAGGGATGTAAATTGCCAACAGCCACTCTGGAGAAGTGTACGGTGTGTCCTGAAACATCGAAAAAACACAGCTTAGGGAGCATAGGGCACGTCCACTCATGGGCGTATAAATTGGGAAAACTAAAAATCAGCAAGACACAGGCACCCCAAAGTTTAGGGCAGCTCTGTTGACAAGAACCTCCACTTCATGACACCGTAAATATCCCAGGAAAGAGAAAAATGGATAAAGAAGTTGTGGTCCTTATGTACAATGGAATATCACTCAGACATGAAATCAATGTCATAAGGCTAGTAGAAGCAAGATGAGTGGATTTAGGAACGACGATTCTAAGTGAAATAAGTCACACAGAAAAAGACACTTATCATAAGCTATCACTTAGAGAGGGAATGTAAAAACCGCTACACTTGAACTGAATTACAAAACAGAACAGAGTCACACGTTTAGAAAACACACTATGGCTGCTTAACGGGAAAGGTGAGTTGGGGTGATGCATAAAACAAGGGTTTCAAATTCACTCAGATACCGTTCCATACACCCAATATGTAATAGACAAGACCAACTCCTTGCTCAGTGAACTGGACTCAACACCCCCTATTCACCGCACAATAATATGTCTGACTAGTAAGAATCGTAAAACCTATGTATTGATATCTCTCTGGAAGTGAGTCAAGTGGGTGTAAAGCCGCATAAACACAGCCGTGAAAGGCAGCTAAACCCCATTATAAAAATAAATTACTTTTAAAAACCCGTAAAAGAAAGACAGTGAAAGAGAGAGAAATTCTTACATAATTCGTTCAGGGGCTTTGATGCAACCTGGATTGACCATATCTAGACCCACAGCTGGATGAGACATAAGGGTGGACACTCTTGGGGCTGAGAGGTTGGGTGAGGTTGGGTGAGCAAACGCAGAACCTTTAAAGTAATACTGCGTGGTACCCATCCCATGGGTCCCAAATCTCCAGGTTCAAGGGCATCTTCCTACATCGAAAACATGCATGAGAAACCCAGAATAAGGTACACCGTGTGATTTTGAAAGGTTTCTAAAACGCACCTCATTTCTCATCTCCTTGTGCTCGGGTTCGCCATTCCAGGTACTTTACTAGCAATCTCCCTACTTGGAGAATCAGCACCTTTAACCTCCTGTTCTGTACAGGTTGCAATTTGTCCTGAGGATGAACGGGAAGAGGGGCAACCAATGAGAGACTAGATCTAGGTGTTGGGACAGGCACAGGTCACTCTATTTTCCCATCAGGAAGAAGAATTAACCACAGGCTCAGCCTGCCCCCCGGAACCTGAATAGGGCCTGAGGCAATCCCATGCTTTTGCGGCCAGCTCCCAAAAAAGACAGTTGAAAAATGGAACTCAGGGGCACTGCCATTCACAAACCCGCAGAGTTATAAATGGTAACTCTCGTCAACAAATATATTGAGGGAAGGCAACGAAGAGGATTTGAAAGCAAGGCAGAATTGCAGGAAACATGTTTCAGGAGGTAGATTCGAATCGCCTTTAAAGCACATGAAAAGTGGCAAAACGTCGACAGTGATGCCCTTGGCCAAAAAGGGCGTATGCGTTTTTTCCTGAATATATTCAGGAAAAAACGCATACGCCCTTTTTGGCCAACCAAGCAACCTGGAAAGGCAAATCAGCGCTACAAAGAAGTCTCGCTTCCCATCGGTCAAAAGGGCCATGCTGCAAAAAGTGTCAAAACCAGAAATGCAGGACAGGCCATGGAGAAATGGCAGCCTTGCTACGCTGATGGGCGGGATGTAAATTGCCAACAGCCACTCTGGAGAAGTGTACGGTGTGTCCTGAAACATCGAAAAAACAGCTTAGGGAGCATAGGGCACGTGCACTCATGGGCGTATAAATTGGGAAAACTAAAAATCAGCAAGACACAGGCACCCCAATGTTTAGGGCTGCTATGTTGACAAGAACCTCCACTTCATGACACCTTAAATATCCCAGGAAAGAGAAAAATTGATAAAGAAGTTGTGGTCCTTATGTACAAAGGAATATCACTCAGACATGAAATCAATGTCATAAGGCTAGTAGAAGCAAGATGAGTGGATTTAGGTATGACGATTCTAAGTGAACTAAGTCACACAGAAAAAGACACTTATCATAAGCTATCACTTATAGAGGGAATGTAAAAACCGCTACACTTGAACTGAATTACAAAGGGAACAGAGACACACGTTTAGAAAACACACTATGGCTGCTTAACGGGAAAGGTGAGGTGGGGTGATGCATAAAACAAGGGTTTCAAATTCGCTCAGATACCGTTCCATACACCCAATATGTAATAGACAAGGCCTACTCCTTGCTCAGTGAACTGGACTCAACACCCCCTATTCACCGCACAAGAATATATCTGACTAGTAAGAATCGTAAAACCTATGTATTGATATCTCTCTGGAAGTGAGTCAAGTGGGTGTAAAGCCGCATAAACACAGCCGTGAAAAGCAGCTAAACCCCATTATAAAAATAAATTACTTTTAAAAACCCGTAAAACAAAGACAGTGAAAGAGAGAGAAATTCTTACAAAATTCGTTCAGGGGCTGTGATGAAACCTGGATTGACCATATCTAGACCCACAGCTGGATGAGACATAAGGTTGGACACTCTTGGGGCTGACAGGTTGGGTGAGGTTGGGTGAGCAAACGCAGACCCTTTAAAGTAATACTGCGTGGTACCCATCCCATGGGTCCCAAATCTCCAGGTTCAAGGGCATCTTCCTACATCGAAAACATGCATGAGAAACTCAGAAGATGGTACACCGTGTGATTTTGAAAGGTTTCTAAAACGCACCCCATTTCTCACCTCCTTGTGCTCGGGTTCGCCTTTCCAGCTACTTTACTAGCAATCTCCCTACTTGCAGAATCAGCACCTTTAAGCTCCTGTTCCCTACAGGTTGCAATTTGTCCTGAGGATGAACGGGAAGACGGGCAACCAATGAGAGACTAGATCTAGGTGTTGGGACAGGCACAGGTCACTCTATTTTCCCATCAGGAAGAAGAATTAAACACAGGTTCAGCCTGCCGCCGGGAACCAGAATAGGGCCTGAGGCAATCCCGTGCTTTTGCGGCCAGCTCCCAAAAAAGACAGTTGAAAAATGGAGCTCAGGGGCACTGCAATTCACAAACCTGCTGAGTTATAAATGATAACTCTCGTCCACAAATATATTGAGGGAAGGCAACGAAGAGGATTTGAAAGCAAGGCAGAATTGCAGGAAACAGGTTTCAGGAGGTAGATTCGAATCGCCTTTAAAGCACATGAAAGGTGGCAAAACGTCGACAATGATGACCTTGGCCAAAAAGGGCGTATGCGTTGTTTCCTGAATATATTCAGGAAAAAACGCATACGCCCTTTTTGGCCAACCAAGCAACCTGGAAAGGCAAATCAGCGCTACCAAGAAGTCTCGCTTCCCATCGGTGAAAAGGGCCATGCTGCAAAAATTTTCAAAACCAGAAATGCAGGACAGGCCATGGAGAAATGGCAGCCTTGCTACGCTGATGGGAGGGATGTAAATTGCCAACAGCCACTCTGGAGAAGTGTACGGTGTGTCCTGAAACATCGAAAAAACACAGCTTAGGGAGCATAGGGCACGTCCACTCATGGGCGTATAAATTGGGAAAACTAAAAATCAGCAAGACACAGGCACCCCAAAGTTTAGGGCAGCTCTGTTGACAAGAACCTCCACTTCATGACACCGTAAATATCCCAGGAAAGAGAAAAATGGATAAAGAAGTTGTGGTCCTTATGTACAATGGAATATCACTCAGACATGAAATCAATGTCATAAGGCTAGTAGAAGCAAGATGAGTGGATTTAGGAACGACGATTCTAAGTGAAATAAGTCACACAGAAAAAGACACTTATCATAAGCTATCACTTAGAGAGGGAATGTAAAAACCGCTACACTTGAACTGAATTACAAAACAGAACAGACTCACACGTTTAGAAAACACACTATGGCTGCTTAACGGGAAAGGTGAGTTGGGGTGATGCATAAAACAAGGGTTTCAAATTCACTCAGATACCGTTCCATACACCCAATATGTAATAGACAAGACCAACTCCTTGCTCAGTGAACTGGACTCAACACCCCCTATTCACCGCACAATAATATGTCTGACTAGTAAGAATCGTAAAACCTATGTATTGATATCTCTCTGGAAGTGAGTCAAGTGGGTGTAAAGCCGCATAAACACAGCCGTGAAAGGCAGCTAAACCCCATTATAAAAATAAATTACTTTTAAAAACCCGTAAAAGAAAGACAGTGAAAGAGAGAGAAATTCTTACATAATTCGTTCAGGGGCTTTGATGCAACCTGGATTGACCATATCTAGACCCACAGCTGGATGAGACATAAGGGTGGACACTCTTGGGGCTGAGAGGTTGGGTGAGGTTGGGTGAGCAAACGCAGAACCTTTAAAGTAATACTGCGTGGTACCCATCCCATGGGTCCCAAATCTCCAGGTTCAAGGGCATCTTCCTACATCGAAAACATGCATGAGAAACCCAGAATAAGGTACACCGTGTGATTTTGAAAGGTTTCTAAAACGCACCTCATTTCTCATCTCCTTGTGCTCGGGTTCGCCATTCCAGGTACTTTACTAGCAATCTCCCTACTTGGAGAATCAGCACCTTTAACCTCCTGATCTGTACAGGTTGCAATTTGTCCTGAGGATGAACGGGAAGAGGGGCAACAAATGAGAGACTAGATCTAGGTGTTGGGACAGGCACAGGTCACTCTATTTTCCCATCAGGAAGAAGAATTAACCACAGGCTCAGCCTGCCCCCCGGAACCTGAATAGGGCCTGAGGCAATCCCGTGCTTTTGCGGCCAGCTCCCAAAAAAGCGAGTTGAAAAATGGAGCTCAGGGACACTGCAATTCACAAACCCGCAGAGTTATAAATGATAACTCTCATCCACAGATATATTGAGGGAATGGAACGAAGAGGATTTGAAAGCAAGGCAGAATTGCAGGAAACAGATTTCAGGAGGTAGATTCGAATTGCCTTTAAAGCACATGAAAAGCGGCAAAAGGTCGACAATGATGCCCTTGGCCAAAAAGGGCGTACGCGTTTTTTCCTGAATATATTCAGGAAAAAACGCGTACACCCTTTTTGGCCAACCAAGCACCCTGGAAAGGCAAATCAGCGCTACAAAGAAGTCTCGCTTCCCATCAGTCAAAAGGGCCATGCTAAAAAAGTGTCAAAACCAGAAATGCAGGACAGGCCATGGAGAAATGGCAGCCTTGCTACGCTGATAGGCGGGATGTTAATTGCCAACAGCCACTCTGGAGAAGTGTACGGTGTGTCCTGAAACATCGAAAAAACACAGCTTAGGGAGCATAGGGCACGTCCACTCATGGGCGTATAAATTGGGAAAACTAAAAATCAGCAAGACACAGGCACCCCAAAGTTTAGGGCTGCTCTGTTGACAAGAACCTCCAGTTCATGACACCTTAAATATCCCAGGAAAGAGAAAAATGGATAAAGAAGTTGTGGTCCTTATGTACAATGGAATATCACTCAGACATGAAATCAATGTCATAAGGCTAGGAGAAGCAAGATGAGTGGATTTAGGTACGAAGATTCCAAGTGAAATAACTCACACAGAAAAAGACACTTATCATAAGGTATCACTTATAGAGGGAATGTAAAAACCGCTACACTTGAACTGAATTACAAAACAGAACAGAGTCACACGTTTAGAAAACACACTATGGCTGCTTAACGGGAAAGGTGAGGTGGGGTGATGCATAAAACAAGGGTTTCAAATTCGCTCAGATACCGTTCCATACACCCAATATGTAATAGAAAAGACCTACTCCTTGCTCAGTGAACTGGACACAACACCCCCTATTCACCGCACAAGAATATACGTGACTAGTAAGAATCTTAAAACCTATGTATTGATACGTGTCTGGAAGTGAGTCAAGTGGGTGTAAAGCCGCTTAAACACAGCCGTGAAAAGCAGCTAAACCCCATTATAAAAATAAATTACTTTTAAAAACCCGTAAAACAAAGACAGTGAAAGAGAGAGAAATTCTTACAAAATTCGTTCAGGGGCCGTGATGCAACCTGGATTGACCATATCTAGACCCACAGCTGGATGAGACATAAGGGTGGACACTCTTGGGGCTGAGAGGTTTGGTGAGGTTGGGTGAGCAAACGCAGACCCTTTAAAGTAATACTGCGTGGTACCCATCCCATGGGTCCCAAATCTCCAAGTTCAAGGGCATCTTCCTACATCGAAAACATGCATGAGAAACCCAGAAGATGGTACACCGTGTGATTTTGAAAGGTTTCCAAAATGAACCACATTTCTCATCTCCTTGTGCTGGGGTTCGCCTTTCCAGCTACTTTACTAGCAATCTCCCTACTTGGAGAATCAGCACCTTTAAGCTCCTGTTCCCTACAGGTTGCAATTTGTCCTGAGGATGAACGGGAAGACGGGCAACCAATGAGAGACTAGATCTAGGTGTTGGGACAGGCACAGGTCACTCTATTTTCCCATCAGGAAGAAGAATTAAACACAGGTTCAGCCTGCCGCCGGGAACCAGAATAGGGACTGAGGCAATTCCGTGCTTTTGCGGCCAGCTCCCAAAAAAGACAGTTGAAAAATGGAGCTCAGGGGCACTGCAATTCACAAACCTGCTGAGTTATAAATGATAACTCTCGTCCACAAATATATTGAGGGAAGGCAACGAAGAGGATTTGAAAGCAAGGCAGAATTGCAGGAAACAGGTTTCAGGAGGTAGATTCGAATCGCCTTTAAAGCACATGAAAGGTGGCAAAACGTCGACAATGATGACCTTGGCCAAAAAGGGCGTATGCGTTGTTTCCTGAATATATTCAGGAAAAAACGCATACGCCCTTTTTGGCCAACCAAGCAACCTGGAAAGGCAAATCAGCGCTACCAAGAATTCTCGCTTCCCATCAGTCAAAAGGGCCATGCTGCAAAAATTTTCAAAACCAGAAATGCAGGACAGGCCATGGAGAAATGGCAGCCTTGCTACGCTGATGGGAGGGATGTAAATTGCCAACAGCCACTCTGGAGAAGTGTACGGTGTGTCCTGAAACATCGAAAAAACACAGCTTAGGGAGCATAAGGCACGTCCACTCATGGGCGTATAAATTGGGAAAATTAAAAATCAGCAAGACACAGGCACCCCAAAGTTTAGGGCTGCTCTGTTGACAAGAACCTCCAGTTCATGACACCTTAAATATCCCAGGAAAGAGAAAAATGGATAAAGAATTTGTGGTCCTTATGTACAATGGAATATCACTCAGACATGAAATCAATGTCATAAGGCTAGGAGAAGCAAGATGACTGGATTTAGGTACGACGATTCCAAGTGAAATGAGTCACACAGAAAAAGACACTTATCATAAGGTATCACTTATAGAGGGAATGTAAAAACCGCTACACTTGAACTGAATTACAAAACAGAACAGAGTCACACGTTTAGAAAACACACTATGGCTGCTTAACGGGAAAGGTGAGGTGGGGTGATTCATAAAACAAGGGTTTCAAATTCGCTCAGATACCGTTCCATACACCCAATATGTAATAGAAAAGACCTACTCCTTGCTCAGTGAACTGGACACAACACCCCCTATTCACCGCACAAGAATATACGTGACTAGTAAGAATCTTAAAACCTATGTATTGATACGTGTCTGGAAGTGAGTCAAGTGGGTGTAAAGCCGCTTAAACACAGCCGTGAAAAGCAGCTAAACCCCATTATAAAAATAAATTACTTTTAAAAACCCGTAAAACAAAGACAGTGAAAGAGAGAGAAATTCTTACAAAATTCGTTCAGGGGCTGTGATGCAACCTGGATTGACCATATCTAGACCCACAGCTGGATGAGACATAAGGGTGGACACTCTTGGGGCTGAGAGGTTTGGTGAGGTTGGGTGAGCAAACGCAGACCCTTTAAAGTAATACTGCGTGGTACCCATCCCATGGGTCCCAAATCTCCAGGTTCAAGGGCATCTTCCTACATCGAAAACATGCATGAGAAACCCAGAAGATGGTACACCGTGTGATTTTGAAAGGTTTCCAAAATGAACCACATTTCTCATCTCCTTGTGCTGGGGTTCGCCTTTCCAGCTACTTTACTAGCAATCTCCCTACTTGGAGAATCAGCACCTTTAAGCTCCTGTTCCCTACAGGTTGCAATTTGTCCTGAGGATGAACGGGAAGACGGGCAACCAATGAGAGACTAGATCTAGGTGTTGGGACAGGCACAGGTCACTCTATTTTCCCATCAGGAAGAAGAATTAAACACAGGTTCAGCCTGCCGCCGGGAACCAGAATAGGGCCTGAGGCAATCCCGTGCTTTTGCGGCCAGCTCCCAAAAAAGACAGTTGAAAATGGAGCTCAGGGGCACTGCAATTCACAAACCTGCTGAGTTATAAATGATAACTCTCGTCCACAAATATATTGAGGGAAGGCAACGAAGAGGATTTGAAAGCAAGGCAGAATTGCAGGAAACAGGTTTCAGGAGGTAGATTCGAATCGCCTTTAAAGCACATGAAAGGTGGCAAAACGTCGACAATGATGACCTTGGCCAAAAAGGGCGTATGCGTTGTTTCCTGAATATATTCAGGAAAAAACGCATACGCCCTTTTTGGCCAACCAAGCAACCTGGAAAGGCAAATCAGCGCTACCAAGAATTCTCGCTTCCCATCGGTCAAAAGGGCCATGCTGCAAAAATTTTCAAAACCAGAAATGCAAGACAGGCCATGGAGAAATGGCAGCCTTGCTACGCTGATGGGAGGGATGTAAATTGCCAACAGCCACTCTGGAGAAGTGTACGGTGTGTCCTGAAACATCGAAAAAACACAGCTTAGGGAGCATAGGGCACGTCCACTCATGGGCGTATAAATTGGGAAAACTAAAAATCAGCAAGACACAGGCACCCCAAAGTTTAGGGCAGCTCTGTTGACAAGAACCTCCACTTCATGACACCTTAAATATCCCAGGAAAGAGAAAAATGGATAAAGAAGTTGTGGTCCTTATGTACAATGGAATATCACTCAGACATGAAATCAATGTCATAAGGCTAGTAGAAGCAAGATGAGTGGGTTTAGGAACGACGATTCTAAGTGAAATAAGTCACACAGAAAAAGACACTTATCATAAGCTATCACTTAGAGAGGGAATGTAAAAACTGCTACACTTGAACTGAATTACAAAACAGAACAGAGTCACACGTTTAGAAAACACACTATGGCTGCTTAACGGGAAAGGTGAGTTGGGGTGATGCATAAAACAAGGGATTCAAATTCACTCAGATACCGTTCCATACACCCAATATGTAATAGACAAGACCAACTCCTTGCTCAGTGAACTGGACTCAACACCCCCTATTCACCGCACAATAATATGTCTGACTAGTAAGAATCGTAAAACCTATGTATTGATATCTCTCTGGAAGTGAGTCAAGTGGGTGTAAAGCCGCATAAACACAGCCGTGAAAGGCAGCTAAACCCCATTATAAAAATAAATTACTTTTAAAAACCCGTAAAAGAAAGACAGTGAAAGAGAGAGAAATTCTTACATAATTCGTTCAGGGGCTTTGATGCAACCTGGATTGACCATATCTAGACCCACAGCTGGATGAGACATAAGGGTGGACACTCTTGGGGCTGAGAGGTTGGGTGAGGTTGGGTGAGCAAACGCAGACCCTTTAAAGTAATACTGCGTGGTACCCATCCCATGGGTCCCAAATCTCCAGGTTCAAGGGCATATTCCTACATCGAAAACATGCATGAGAAACCCAGAATAAGGTACACCGTGTGATTTTGAAAGGTTTCTAAAACGCACCTCATTTCTCATCTCCTTGTGCTCGGGTTCGCCATTCCAGGTACTTTACTAGCAATCTCCCTACTTGGAGAATCAGCACCTTTAACCTCCTGTTCTGTACAGGTTGCAATTTGTCCTGAGGATGAACGGGAAGAGGGGCAACCAATGAGAGACTAGATCTAGTTGTTGGGACAGGCACAGGTCACTCTATTTTCCCATCAGGAAGAAGAATTAACCACAGGCTCAGCCTGCCCCCCGGAACCTGAATAGGGCCTGAGGCAATCCCGTGCTTTTGCGGCCAGCTCCCAAAAAAGACAGTTGAAAAATGGAGCTCATGGGCACTGCCATTCACAAACCCGCAGAGTTATAAATGGTAACTCTCGTCAACAAATATATTGAGGGAAGGCAACGAAGAGGATTTGAAAGCAAGGCAGAATTGCAGGAAACAGGTTTCAGGAGGTAGATTCGAATCGCCTTTAAAGCACATGAAAAGTGGCAAAACGTCGACAGTGATGCCCTTGGCCAAAAAGGGCGTATGCGTTTTTTCCTGAATATATTCAGGAAAAAACGGATACGCCCTTTTTGGCCAACCAAGCAACCTGGAAAGGCAAATCAGCGCTACAAAGAAGTCTCGCTTCCCATCGGTCAAAAGGGCCATGCTGCAAAAAGTGTCAAAACCAGAAATGCAGGACAGGCCATGGAGAAATGGCAGCCTTGCTACGCTGATGGGCGGGATGTAAATTGCCAACAGCCACTCTGGAGAAGTGTACGGTGTGTCCTGAAACATCGAAAAAACAGCTTAGGGAGCATAGGGAACGTGCACTCATGGGCGTATAAATTGGGAAAACTAAAAATCAGCAAGACACAGGCACCCCAATGTTTAGGGCTGCTATGTTGACAAGAACCTCCACTTCATGACACCTTAAATATCCCAGGAAAGAGAAAAATGGATAAAGAAGTTGTGGTCCTTATGTACAAAGGAATATCACTCAGACATGAAATCAATGTCATAAGGCTAGTAGAAGCAAGATGAGTGGATTTAGTTATGAATATTCTAAGTGAACTAAGTCACACAGAAAAAGACACTTATCATAAGCTATCACTTATAGAGGGAATGTAAAAACCGCTACACTTGAACTGAATTACAAAGGGAACAGAGTCACACGTTTAGAAAACACACTATGGCTGCTTAACGGGAAAGGTGAGGTGGGGTGATGCATAAAACAAGGGTTTCAAATTCGCTCAGATACCGTTCCATACACCCAATATGTAATAGACAAGGCCTGCTCCTTGCTCAGTGAACTGGACTCAACACCCCCTATTCACCGCACAAGAATATATCTGACTAGTAATAATCGTAAAACCTATGTATTGATATCTCTCTGGAAGTGAGCCAAGTGGGTGTAAAGCCGCATAAACACAGCCGTGAAAAGCAGCTAAACCCCATTATAAAAATAAATTACTTTTAAAAACCCGTAAAAGAAAGACAGTGAAAGAGAGAGAAATTCTTACAAAATTCGTTCAGGGGCTGTGATGCAACCTGGATTGACCATATCTAGACCCACACCTGGATGAGACATAAGGGTGGACACTCTTGGGGCTGAGAGGTTGGGTGAGGTTGGGTGAGCAAACTCAGACCCTTTAAAGTAATACTACGTGGTACCCATCCAATGGGTCCCAAATCTCCAGGTTCAAGGGCATCTTCCTACATCGAAAACATGCATGAGAAACCCAGAAGATGGTACACCGTGTGATTTTGAAAGGTTTTTAAAACGCACCTTATTTCTCATCTCCTTGTGTTCGGGTTCGCCATTCCAGCTAATTTACTAGCAATCTCCCTACTTGGAGAATCAGCACCTTTAACCTCCTGTTCCGTACAGGTTGCAATTTGTCCTGAGGATGAAAGGGAAGAGGGGCAACCAATGAGAGACTAGATCTAGGTGTTGGGACATGCACAGTTCACTCTATTTTCCCATCAGAAAGAAGAATTAACCACAGGCTCAGTCTGCCTTCAGGAACCAGAATAGGGCCTGAGGCAATCCCGCGCTTTTGCGGCCAGCTCCCAAAAAAGACAGTTGAAAAATGGAGCTCAGGGACACTGCAATTCACAAACCCGCAGAGTTATAAAAGATAACTGTCATCGACAGATGTATTGAGGGAAGGCAACGAAGAGGATTTGAAAGCAAGGCAGAATTGCAGGAAACAGGTTTCAGGAGGTAGATTCGAATCGCCTTTAAAGCACATGAAAAGCGGAAAAACGTCGACAATGATGCCCTTGGCCAAAAAGGGCGTATGCGTTTTTTCCTGAATATATTCAGGAAAAAACGCATACGCCCTTTTTGCCCAACCAAGCAACCTGGAAAGGCAAATCAGCGCTACAAAGAAGTTTCGCTTCCCATCGGTCAAAAGGGTCATGCTGCAAAAAGTGTCAAAACCAGAAATGCAGGACAGGCCATGGAGAAATGGCAGCCTTGCTACGCTGATGGGCGGGATGTAAATTGCCAACAGCCACACTGGAGAAGTGTACGGTGTGTCCTGAAACATCGAAAAAACACAGCTTAGGGAGCATAGGGCACGTCCACTCATGGGCGTATAAATTGGGAAAACTAAAAATCAGCAAGACACAGGCACCCCAAAGTTTAGGGCTGCTCTGTTGACAAGAACCTCCACTTCATGACACCTTAAATATCCCAGGAAAGAGAAAAATGGATAAAGAAGTTGTGGTCCTTATGTACAAAGGAATAACCCTCAGACATGAAATCAATGTCATAAGGCTAGTAGAAGCAAGATGAGTGGATTTAGGTATGACGATTCTAAGTGAAATAAGTCACACAGAAAAAGACACTTATCATAAGCTATCACTTATAGAGGGAATGTAAAAACCGCTACACTTGAACTGAATTACAAAACAGAACAGAGTCACACGTTTAGAAAACACACTATGGCTGCTTAACGGGAAAGGTGAGGTGGGGTGATGCATAAAACAAGGTTTTCAAATTCGCTCAGATACCGTTCCATACACCCAATATGTAATAGAAAAGACCTACTCCTTGCTCAGTGAACTGGACACAACACCCCCTATTCACCGCACAAGAATATACGTGACTAGTAAGAATCTTAAAACCTATGTATTGATACGTGTCTGGAAGTGAGTCAAGTGGGTGTAAAGCCGCTTAAAAACAGCCGTGAAAAGCAGCTAAACCCCATTATAAAAATAAATTACTTTTAAAAACCCGTAAAACAAAGACAGTGAAAGAGAGAGAAATTCTTACAAAATTCGTTCAGGGGCTGTGATGCAACCTGGATTGACCATATCTAGACCCACAGCTGGATGAGACATAACGGTGGACACTCTTGGAGCTGAGAGGTTTGGTGAGGTTGGGTGAGCAAACGCAGACCCTTTAAAGTAATACTGCGTGGTACCCATCCCATGGGTCCCAAATCTCCAGGTTCAAGGGCATCTTCCTACATCGAAAACATGCATGAGAAACCCAGAAGATGGTACACCGTGTGATTTTGAAAGGTTTCCAAAATGAACCACATTTCTCATCTCCTTGTGCTGGGGTTCGCCTTTCCAGCTACTTTACTAGCAATCTCCCTACTTGGAGAATCAGCACCTTTAAGCTCCTGTTCCGTACAGGTTGCAATTTGTCCTGAGGATGAACGGGAAGAGGGGCAACCAATGAGAGACTAGATCTAGGTGCTGGGACAGGCACAGGTCACTCTATTTTCCCATCAGGAAGAAGAATTAACCACAGGCTCAGCCTGCCGCCCAGAAGCACAATAGCGCCTGAGGCAATACTGCGCTTTTGCGGCCAGCTCCCAAAAAAGCGAGTTGAAAAATGGAGCTCAGGGACACTGCAAATCACAAACCCGCAGAGTTATAAATGATAACTCTCATCCACAGATATATTGAGGGAATGGAACGAAGAGGATTTGAAAGCAAGGCAGAATTGCAGGAAACAGATTTCAGGAGGTAGATTCGAATTGCCTTTAAAGCACATGAAAAGCGGCAAAAGGTCGACAATGATGCCCTTGGCCAAAAAGGGCGTATGCGTTTTTTCCTGAATATATTCAGGAAAAAACGCATACGCCCTTTTTGGCCAACCAAGCGCCCTGGAAAGGCAAATCAGCGCTACAATGAAGTCTCGCTTCCCATCGGTCAAAAGGGCCATGCTAAAAAAGTGTCAAAACCAGAAATGCAGGACAGGCCATGGAGAAATGGCAGCCTTGCTACGCTGATAGGCGGGATGTTAATTGCCAACAGCCACTCTGGAGAAGTGTACGGTGTGTCCTGAAACATCGAAAAAACACAGCTTAGGGAGCATAGGGCACGTCCACTCATGGGCGTATAAATTGGGAAAACTAAAAATCAGCAAGACACAGGCACCCCAAAGTTTAGGGCTGCTCTGTTGACAAGAACCTCCAGTTCATGACACCTTAAATATCCCAGGAAAGAGAAAAATGGATAAAGAAGTTGTGGTCCTTATGTACAATGGAATATCACTCAGACATGAAATCAATGTCATAAGGCTAGAAGAAGCAAGATGAGTGGATTTAGGTACGACGATTCCAAGTGAAATAAGTCACACAGAAAAAGACACTTATCATAAGGTATCACTTATAGAGGGAATGTAAAAACCGCTACACTTGAACTGAATTACAAAACAGAACAGAGTCACACGTTTAGAAAACACACTATGGCTGCTTAACGGGAAAGGTGAGGTGGGGTGATGCATAAAACAAGGGTTTCAAATTCGCTCAGATACCGTTCCATACACCCAATATGTAATAGAAAAGACCTACTCCTTGCTCAGTGAACTGGACACAACACCCCCTATTCACCGCACAAGAATATACGTGACTAGTAAGAATCTTAAAACCTATGTATTGATACGTGTCTGGAAGTGAGTCAAGTGGGTGTAAAGCCGCTTAAACACAGCCGTGAAAAGCAGCTAAACCCCATTATAAAAATAAATTACTTTTAAAAACCCGTAAAACAAAGACAGTGAAAGAGAGAGAAATTCTTACAAAATTCGTTCAGGGGCTGTGATGCAACCTGGATTGACCATATCTAGACCCACAGCTGGATGAGACATAAGGGTGGACACTCTTGGGGCTGAGAGGTTTGGTGAGGTTGGGTGAGCAAACGCAGACCCTTTAAAGTAATACTGCGTGGTACCCATCCCATGGGTCCCAAATCTCCAGGTTCAAGGGCATCTTCCTACATCGAAAACATGCATGAGAAACCCAGAAGATGGTACACCGTGTGATTTTGAAAGGTTTCCAAAATGAACCACATTTCTCATCTCCTTGTGCTGGGGTTCGCCTTTCCAGCTACTTTACTAGCAATCTCCCTACTTGGAGAATCAGCACCTTTAAGCTCCTGTTCCCTACAGGTTGCAATTTGTCCTGAGGATGAACGGGAAGACGGGCAACCAATGAGAGACTAGATCTAGGTGTTGGGACAGGCACAGGTCACTCTATTTTCCCATCAGGAAGAAGAATTAAACACAGGTTCAGCCTGCCGCCGGGAACCAGAATAGGGCCTGAGGCAATCCCGTGCTTTTGCGGCCAGCTCCCAAAAAAGACAGTTGAAAAATGGAGCTCAGGGGCACTGCAATTCACAAACCTGCTGAGTTATAAATGATAACTCTCGTCCACAAATATATTGAGGGAAGGCAACGAAGAGGATTTGAAAGCAAGGCAGAATTGCAGGAAACAGGTTTCAGGAGGTAGATTCGAATCGCCTTTAAAGCACATGAAAAGTGGCAAAACGTCGACAGTGATGCCCTTGGCCAAAAAGGGCGTATGCGTTTTTTCCTGAATATATTCAGGAAAAAACGGATACGCCCTTTTTGGCCAACCAAGCAACCTGGAAAGGCAAATCAGCGCTACAAAGAAGTCTCGCTTCCCATCGGTCAAAAGGGCCATGCTGCAAAAAGTGTCAAAACCAGAAATGCAGGACAGGCCATGGAGAAATGGCAGCCTTGCTACGCTGATGGGCAGGATGTAAATTGCCAACAGCCACTCTGGAGAAGTGTACGGTGTGTCCTGAAACATCGAAAAAACAGCTTAGAGAGCATAGGGCACGTGCACTCATGGGCGTATAAATTGGGAAAACTAAAAATCAGCAAGACACAGGCACCCCAATGTTTAGGGCTGCTATGTTGACAAGAACCTCCACTTCATGACACCTTAAATATCCCAGGAAAGAGAAAAATGGATAAAGAAGTTGTGGTCCTTATGTACAAAGGAATATCACTCAGACATGAAATCAATGTCATAAGGCTAGTAGAAGCAAGATGAGTGGATTTAGGTATGACGATTCTAAGTGAACTAAGTCACACAGAAAAAGACACTTATCATAAGCTATCACTTATAGAGGGAATGTAAAAACCGCTACACTTGAACTGAATTACAAAGGGAGCAGAGTCACACGTTTAGAAAACACACTATGGCTGCTTAACGGGAAAGGTGAGGTGGGGTGATGCATAAAACAAGGGTTTCAAATTCGCTCAGATACCGTTCCATACACCGAATATGTAATAGACAAGGCCTACTCCTTGCTCAGTGAACTGGAATCAACACCCCCTATTCACCGCACAAGAATATATCTGACTAGTAATAATCGTAAAACTTATGTATTGATATCTCTCTGGAAGTGAGCCAAGTGGGTGTAAAGCCGCATAAACACAGCCGTGAAAAGCAGCTAAACCCCATTATAAAAATAAATTACTATTAAAAAACCGTAAAACAAAGACAGTGAAAGAGAGAGAAATTCTTACAAAATTCGTTCAGGGGCTGTGATGCAACCTGGATTGACCATATCTAGACCCACACCTGGATGAGACATAAGGGTGGACACTCTTGGGGCTGAGAGGTTGGGTGAGGTTGGGTGAGCAAACGCAGACCCTTTAAAGTAATACTGTGTGGTACCCATCCCATGGGTCCCAAATCTCCAGTTTTAAGGGCGTCTTCCTGCATCGAAAACATGCATGAGAAACCCAGAAGATGGTACACCATGTGATTTTGAAAGGTTTCTGAAACGCACCCCATTTCTCATCTCCTTGTGCTAGGGTTCGCCTTTCCAGCTACTTTACTAGCAATCTCCCTACTTGGAGAATCAGCACATTTAAGCTCCTGTTCCCTACAGGTTGCAATTTGTCCTGAGGATGAACTGGAAGAGGGGCAACCAATGAGAGACTAGATCTAGGTGTTGGGACAGGCACAGGTCACTCTATTTTCCCATCAGGAAGAAGAATTAACCACAGGCTCAGTCTGCCTTCAGGAACCAGAATAGGGCCTGAGGCAATCCCGCGCTTTTGCGGCCAGCTCCCAAAAAAGACAGTTGAAAAATGGAGCTCAGGGACACTGCAATTCACAAACCCGCAGAGTTATAAAAGATAACTGTCATCGACAGATGTATTGAGGGAAGGCAACGAAGAGGATTTGAAAGCAAGGCAGAATTGCAGGAAACAGGTTTCAGGAGGTAGATTCGAATCGCCTTTAAAGCACATGAAAAGCGGAAAAACGTCGACAATGATGCCCTTGGCCAAAAAGGGCGTATGCGTTTTTTCCTGAATATATTCAGGAAAAAACGCATATGCCCTTTTTGCCCAACCAAGCAACCTGGAAAGGCAAATCAGCGCTACAAAGAAGTTTCGCTTCCCATCGGTCAAAAGGGTCATGCTGCAAAAAGTGTCAAAACCAGAAATGCAGGACAGGCCATGGAGAAATGGCAGCCTTGCTACGCTGATGGGCGGGATGTAAATTGCCAACAGCCACACTGGAGAAGTGTACGGTGTTTCCTGAAACATCGAAAAAACACAGCTTAGGGAGCATAGGGCACGTCCACTCATGGGCGTATAAATTGGGAAAACTAAAAATCAGCAAGACACAGGCACCCCAAAGTTTAGGGCTGCTCTGTTGACAAGAACCTCCACTTCATGACACCTTAAATATCCCAGGAAAGAGAAAAATGGATAAAGAAGTTGTGGTCCTTATGTACAAAGGAATATCACTCAGACATGAAATCAATGTCATAAGGCTAGTAGAAGCAAGATGAGTGGATTTAGGTATGACGATTCTAAGTGAAATAAGTCACACAGAAAAAGACACTTATCATAAGCTATCACTTATAGAGGGAATGTAAAAACCGCTACACTTGAACTGAATTACAAAACAGAACAGAGTCACACGTTTAGAAAACACACTATGGCTGCTTAACGGGAAAGGTGAGGTGGGGTGATGCATAAAACAAGGGTTTCAAATTCGCTCAGATACCGTTCCATACACCCAATATGTAATAGAAAAGACCTACTCCTTGCTCAGTGAACTGGACACAACACCCCCTATTCACCGCACAAGAATATACGTGACTAGTAAGAATCTTAAAACCTATGTATTGATACGTGTCTGGAAGTGAGTCAAGTGGGTGTAAAGCCGCTTAAAAACAGCCGTGAAAAGCAGCTAAACCCCATTATAAAAATAAATTACTTTTAAAAACCCGTAAAACAAAGACAGTGAAAGAGAGAGAAATTCTTACAAAATTCGTTCAGGGGCTGTGATGCAACCTGGATTGACCATATCTAGACCCACAGCTGGATGAGACATAACGGTGGACACTCTTGGGGCTGAGAGGTTTGGTGAGGTTGGGTGAGCAAACACAGACCCTTTAAAGTAATACTGCGTGGTACCCATCCCATGGGTCCCAAATCTCCAGGTTCAAGGGCATCTTCCTACATCGAAAACATGCATGAGAAACCCAGAAGATGGTACACCGTGTGATTTTGAAAGGTTTCCAAAATGAACCACATTTCTCATCTCCTTGTGCTGGGGTTCGCCTTTCCAGCTACTTTACTAGCAATCTCCCTACTTGGAGAATCAGCACCTTTAAGCTCCTGTTCCGTACAGGTTGCAATTTGTCCTGAGGATGTACGGGAAGACGGGCAACCAATGAGAGACTAGATCTAGGTGTTGGGACAGGCACAGGTCACTCTATTTTCCCATCAGGAAGAAGAATTAAACACAGGTTCAGCCTGCCGCCGGGAACCAGAATAGGGCCTGAGGCAATCCCGTGCTTTTGCGGCCAGCTCCCAAAAAAGACAGTTGAAAAATGGAGCTCAGGGGCACTGCCATTCACAAACCCGCAGAGTTATAAATGGTAACTCTCGTCCACAAATATATTGAGGGAAGGCAACGAAGAGGATTTGAAAGCAAGGCAGAATTGCAGGAAACATGTTTCAGGAGGTAGATTCGAATCGCCTTTAAAGCACATGAAAAGTCGCAAAACGTCGACAGTGATGCCCTTGGCCAAAAAGGGCGTATGCGTTTTTTCCTGAATATATTCAGGAAAAAACGCATACGCCCTTTTTGGCCAACCAAGCAACCTGGAAAGGCAAATCAGCGCTACAAAGAAGTCTCGCTTCCCATCGGTCAAAAGGGCCATGCTGCAAAAAGTGTCAAAACCAGAAATGCAGGACAGGCCATGGAGAAATGGCAGCCTTGCTACGCTGATGGGCGGGATGTAAATTGCCAACAGCCACTCTGGAGAAGTGTACGGTGTGTCCTGAAACATCGAAAAAACAGCTTAGGGAGCATAGGGAACGTGCACTCATGGGCGTATAAATTGGGAAAACTAAAAATCAGCAAGACACAGGCACCCCAATGTTTAGGGCTGCTATGTTGACAAGAACCTCCACTTCATGACACCTTAAATATCCCAGGAAAGAGAAAAATGGATAAAGAAGTTGTGGTCCTTATGTACAAAGGAATATCACTCAGACATGAAATCAATGTCATAAGGCTAGTAGAAGCAAGATGAGTGGATTTAGTTATGACGATTCTAAGTGAACTAAGTCACACAGAAAAAGACACTTATCATAAGCTATCACTTATAGAGGGAATGTAAAAACCGCTACACTTGAACTGAATTACAAAGGGAACAGAGTCACACGTTTAGAAAACACACTATGGCTGCTTAACGGGAAAGGTGAGGTGGGGTGATGCATAAAACAAGGGTTTCAAATTCGCTCAGATACCGTTCCATACACCCAATATGTAATAGACAAGGCCTGCTCCTTGCTCAGTGAACTGGACTCAACACCCCCTATTCACCGCACAAGAATATATCTGACTAGTAATAATCGTAAAACCTATGTATTGATATCTCTCTGGAAGTGAGCCAAGTGGGTGTAAAGCCGCATAAACACAGCCGTGAAAAGCAGCTAAACCCCATTATAAAAATAAATTACTATTAAAAAACCGTAAAACAAAGACAGTGAAAGAGAGAGAAATTCTTACAAAATTCGTTCAGGGGCTGTGATGCAACCTGGATTGACCATATCTAGACCCACACCTGGATGAGACATAAGGGTGGACACTCTTGGGGCTGAGAGGTTGGGTGAGGTTGGGTGAGCAAACTCAGACCCTTTAAAGTAATACTACGTGGTACCCATCCAATGGGTCCCAAATCTCCAGGTTCAAGGGCATCTTCCTACATCGAAAACATGCATGAGAAACCCAGAAGATGGTACACCGTGTGATTTTGAAAGGTTTTTAAAACGCACCTCATTTCTCATCTCCTTGTGTTCGGGTTCGCCATTCCAGCTAATTTACTAGCAATCTCCCTACTTGGAGAATCAGCACCTTTAACCTCCTGTTCCGTACAGGTTGCAATTTGTCCTGAGGATGAAAGGGAAGAGGGGCAACCAATGAGAGACTAGATCTAGGTGTTGGGACATGCACAGTTCACTCTATTTTCCCATCAGAAAGAAGAATTAACCACAGGCTCAGCCTGCCGCTGGGAACCAGAATAGGGCCTCAGGCAATCCCGTGCTTTTGCGGCCAGCTCCCAAAAAAGACAGTTGAAAAATGGAGCTCAGGGACACTGCCATTCACAAACCTGCTGAGTTATAAATGATAACTCTCGTCCACAAATATATTGAGGGAATGGATCGAAGAGGATTTGAAAGCAAGGCAGAATTGCAGGAAACAGATTTCAGGAGGTAGATTCGAATTGCCTTTAAAGCACATGAAAAGCGGCAAAAGGTCGACAATGATGCCCTTGGCCAAAAAGGGCGTATGCGTTTTTTCCTGAATATATTCAGGAAAAAACGCATACGCCCTTTTTGGCCAACCAAGCACCCTGGAAAGGCAAATCAGCGCTACAATGAAGTCTCGCTTCCCATCGGTCAAAAGGGCCATGCTAAAAAAGTGTCAAAACCAGAAATGCAGGACAGGCCATGGAGAAATGGCAGCCTTGCTACGCTGATAGGCGGGATGTTAATTGCCAACAGCCACTCTGGAGAAGTGTACGGTGTGTCCTGAAACATCGAAAAAACACAGCTTAGGGAGCATAGGGCACGTCCACTCATGGGCGTATAAATTGGGAAAACTAAAAATCAGCAAGACACAGGCACCCCAAAGTTTAGGGCTGCTCTGTTGACAAGAACCTCCAGTTCATGACACCTTAAATATCCCAGGAAAGAGAAAAATGGATAAAGAAGTTGTGGTCCTTATGTACAATGGAATATCACTCAGACATGAAATCAATGTCATAAGGCTAGAAGAAGCAAGATGAGTGGATTTAGGTACGACGATTCTAAGTGAAATAAGTCACACAGAAAAAGACACTTATCATAAGCTATCACTTATAGAGGGAATGTAAAAACCGCTACACTTGAACTGAATTACAAAACAGAACAGAGTCACACGTTTAGAAAACACACTATGGCTGCTTAACGGGAAAGGTGAGGTGGGGTGATGCATAAAACAAGGGTTTCAAATTCGCTCAGATACCGTTCCATACACCCAATATGTAATAGAAAAGACCTACTCCTTGCTCAGTGAACTGGACACAACACCCCCTATTCACCGCACAAGAATATACGTGACTAGTAAGAATCTTAAAACCTATGTATTGATACGTGTCTGGAAGTGAGTCAAGTGGGTGTAAAGCCGCTTAAACACAGCCGTGAAAAGCAGCTAAACCCCATTATAAAAATAAATTACTTTTAAAAACCCGTAAAACAAAGACAGTGAAAGAGAGAGAAATTCTTACAAAATTCGTTCAGGGGCTGTGATGCAACCTGGGTTGACCATATCTAGACCCACAGCTGGATGAGACATAACGGTGGACACTCTTGGGGCTGAGAGGTTTGGTGAGGTTGGGTGAGCAAACGCAGACCCTTTAAAGTAATACTGCGTGGTACCCATCCCATGGGTCCCAAATCTCCAGGTTCAAGGGCATCTTCCTACATCGAAAACATGCATGAGAAACCCAGAAGATGGTACACCGTGTGATTTTTAAAGGTTTCCAAAATGAACCACATTTCTCATCTCCTTGTGCTGGGGTTCGCCTTTCCAGCTACTTTACTAGCAATCTCCCTACTTGGAGAATCAGCACCTTTAAGCTCCTGTTCCGTACAGGTTGCAATTTGTCCTGAGGATGTACGGGAAGACGGGCAACCAATGAGAGACTAGATCTAGGTGTTGGGACAGGCACAGGTCACTCTATTTTCCCATCAGGAAGAAGAATTAAACACAGGTTCAGCCTGCCGCCGGGAACCAGAATAGGGCCTGAGGCAATCCCGTGCTTTTGCGGCCAGCTCCCAAAAAAGACAGTTGAAAAATGGAGCTCAGGGGCACTGCCATTCACAAACCCGCAGAGTTATAAATGGTAACTCTCGTCCACAAATATATTGAGGGAAGGCAACGAAGAGGATTTGAAAGCAAGGCAGAATTGCAGGAAACATGTTTCAGGAGGTAGATTCGAATCGCCTTTAAAGCACATGAAAAGTGGCAAAACGTCGACAGTGATGCCCTTGGCCAAAAAGGGCGTATGCGTTTTTTCCTGAATATATTCAGGAAAAAACGGATACGCCCTTTTTGGCCAACCAAGCAACCTGGAAAGGCAAATCAGCGCTACAAAGAAGTCTCGCTTCCCATCGGTCAAAAGGGCCATGCTGCAAAAAGTGTCAAAACCAGAAATGCAGGACAGGCCATGGAGAAATGGCAGCCTTGCTACGCTGATGGGCGGGATGTAAATTGCCAACAGCCACTCTGGAGAAGTGTACGGTGTGTCCTGAAACATCGAAAAAACAGCTTAGGGAGCATAGGGAACGTGCACTCATGGGCGTATAAATTGGGAAAACTAAAAATCAGCAAGACACAGGCACCCCAATGTTTAGGGCTGCTATGTTGACAAGAACCTCCACTTCATGACACCTTAAATATCCCAGGAAAGAGAAAAATGGATAAAGAAGTTGTGGTCCTTATGTACAAAGGAATATCACTCAGACATGAAATCAATGTCATAAGGCTAGTAGAAGCAAGATGAGTGGATTTAGTTATGACGATTCTAAGTGAACTAAGTCACACAGAAAAAGACACTTATCATAAGCTATCACTTATAGAGGGAATGTAAAAACCGCTACACTTGAACTGAATTACAAAGGGAACAGAGTCACACGTTTAGAAAACACACTATGGCTGCTTAACGGGAAAGGTGAGGTGGGGTGATGCATAAAACAAGGGTTTCAAATTCGCTCAGATACCGTTCCATACACCCAATATGTAATAGACAAGGCCTGCTCCTTGCTCAGTGAACTGGACTCAACACCCCCTATTCACCGCACAAGAATATATCTGACTAGTAATAATCGTAAAACCTATGTATTGATATCTCTCTGGAAGTGAGCCAAGTGGGTGTAAAGCCGCATAAACACAGCCGTGAAAAGCAGCTAAACCCCATTATAAAAATAAATTACTTTTAAAAACCCGTAAAAGAAAGACAGTGAAAGGGAGAGAAATTCTTACAAAATTCGTTCAGGGGCTGTGATGCAACCTGGATTGACCATATCTAGACCCACACCTGGATGAGACATAAGGGTGGACACTCTTGGGGCTGAGAGGTTGGGTGAGGTTGGGTGAGCAAACTCAGACCCTTTAAAGTAATACTACGTGGTACCCATCCAATGGGTCCCAAATCTCCAGGTTCAAGGGCATCTTCCTACATCGAAAACATGCATGAGAAACCCAGAAGATGGTACACCGTGTGATTTTGAAAGGTTTTTAAAACGCACCTTATTTCTCATCTCCTTGTGTTCGGGTTCGCCATTCCAGCTAATTTACTAGCAATCTCCCTACTTGGAGAATCAGCACCTTTAACCTCCTGTTCCGTACAGGTTGCAATTTGTCCTGAGGATGAAAGGGAAGAGGGGCAACCAATGAGAGACTAGATCTAGGTGTTGGGACATGCACAGTTCACTCTATTTTCCCATCAGAAAGAAGAATTAACCACAGGCTCAGTCTGCCTTCAGGAACCAGAATAGGGCCTGAGGCAATCCCGCGCTTTTGCGGCCAGCTCCCAAAAAAGACAGTTGAAAAATGGAGCTCAGGGACACTGCAATTCACAAACCCGCAGAGTTATAAAAGATAACTGTCATCGACAGATGTATTGAGGGAAGGCAACGAAGAGGATTTGAAAGCAAGGCAGAATTGCAGGAAACAGGTTTCAGGAGGTAGATTCGAATCGCCTTTAAAGCACATGAAAAGCGGAAAAACGTCGACAATGATGCCCTTGGCCAAAAAGGGCGTATGCGTTTTTTCCTGAATATATTCAGGAAAAAACGCATACGCCCTTTTTGGCCAACCAAGCAACCTGGAAAGGCAAATCAGCGCTACAAAGAAGTTTCGCTTCCCATCGGTCAAAAGGGTCATGCTGCAAAAAGTGTCAAAACCAGAAATGCAGGACAGGCCATGGAGAAATGGCAGCCTTGCTACGCTGATGGGCGGGATGTAAATTGCCAACAGCCACACTGGAGAAGTGTACGGTGTGTCCTGAAACATCGAAAAAACACAGCTTAGGGAGCATAGGGCACGTCCACTCATGGGCGTATAAATTGGGAAAACTAAAAATCAGCAAGACACAGGCACCCCAAAGTTTAGGGCTGCTCTGTTGACAAGAACCTCCACTTCATGACACCTTAAATATCCCAGGAAAGAGAAAAATGGATAAAGAAGTTGTGGTCCTTATGTACAAAGGAATAACCCTCAGACATGAAATCAATGTCATAAGGCTAGTAGAAGCAAGATGAGTGGATTTAGGTATGACGATTCTAAGTGAAATAAGTCACACAGAAAAAGACACTTATCATAAGCTATCACTTATAGAGGGAATGTAAAAACCGCTACACTTGAACTGAATTACAAAACAGAACAGAGTCACACGTTTAGAAAACACACTATGGCTGCTTAACGGGAAAGGTGAGGTGGGGTGATGCATAAAACAAGGTTTTCAAATTCGCTCAGATACCGTTCCATACACCCAATATGTAATAGAAAAGACCTACTCCTTGCTCAGTGAACTGGACACAACACCCCCTATTCACCGCACAAGAATATACGTGACTAGTAAGAATCTTAAAACCTATGTATTGATACGTGTCTGGAAGTGAGTCAAGTGGGTGTAAAGCCGCTTAAAAACAGCCGTGAAAAGCAGCTAAACCCCATTATAAAAATAAATTACTTTTAAAAACCCGTAAAACAAAGACAGTGAAAGAGAGAGAAATTCTTACAAAATTCGTTCAGGGGCTGTGATGCAACCTGGATTGACCATATCTAGACCCACAGCTGGATGAGACATAACGGTGGACACTCTTGGAGCTGAGAGGTTTGGTGAGGTTGGGTGAGCAAACGCAGACCCTTTAAAGTAATACTGCGTGGTACCCATCCCATGGGTCCCAAATCTCCAGGTTCAAGGGCATCTTCCTACATCGAAAACATGCATGAGAAACCCAGAAGATGGTACACCGTGTGATTTTGAAAGGTTTCCAAAATGAACCACATTTCTCATCTCCTTGTGCTGGGGTTCGCCTTTCCAGCTACTTTACTAGCAATCTCCCTACTTGGAGAATCAGCACCTTTAAGCTCCTGTTCCGTACAGGTTGCAATTTGTCCTGAGGATGTACGGGAAGACGGGCAACCAATGAGAGACTAGATCTAGGTGTTGGGACAGGCACAGGTCACTCTATTTTCCCATCAGGAAGAAGAATTAAACACAGGTTCAGCCTGCCGCCGGGAACCAGAATAGGGCCTGAGGCAATCCCGTGCTTTTGCGGCCAGCTCCCAAAAAAGACAGTTGAAAAATGGAGCTCAGGGGCACTGCCATTCACAAACCCGCAGAGTTATAAATGGTAACTCTCGTCCACAAATATATTGAGGGAAGGCAACGAAGAGGATTTGAAAGCAAGGCAGAATTGCAGGAAACAGGTTTCAGGAGGTAGATTCGAATCGCCTTTAAAGCACATGAAAAGTCGCAAGACGTCGACAGTGATGCCCTTGGCCAAAAAGGGCGTATGCGTTTTTTCCTGAATATATTCAGGAAAAAACGCATACGCCCTTTTTGGCCAACCAAGCAACCTGGAAAGGCAAATCAGCGCTACAAAGAAGTCTCGCTTCCCATCGGTCAAAAGGGCCATGCTGCAAAAAGTGTCAAAACCAGAAATGCAGGACAGGCCATGGAGAAATGGCAGCCTTGCTACGCTGATGGGCGGGATGTAAATTGCCAACAGCCACTCTGGAGAAGTGTACGGTGTGTCCTGAAACATCGAAAAAACAGCTTAGGGAGCATAGGGAACGTGCACTCATGGGCGTATAAATTGGGAAAACTAAAAATCAGCAAGACACAGGCACCCCAATGTTTAGGGCTGCTATGTTGACAAGAACCTCCACTTCATGACACCTTAAATATCCCAGGAAAGAGAAAAATGGATAAAGAAGTTGTGGTCCTTATGTACAAAGGAATATCACTCAGACATGAAATCAATGTCATAAGGCTAGTAGAAGCAAGATGAGTGGATTTAGTTATGACGATTCTAAGTGAACTAAGTCACACAGAAAAAGACACTTATCATAAGCTATCACTTATAGAGGGAATGTAAAAACCGCTACACTTGAACTGAATTACAAAGGGAACAGAGTCACACGTTTAGAAAACACACTATGGCTGCTTAACGGGAAAGGTGAGGTGGGGTGATGCATAAAACAAGGGTTTCAAATTCGCTCAGATACCGTTCCATACACCCAATATGTAATAGACAAGGCCTGCTCCTTGCTCAGTGAACTGGACTCAACACCCCCTATTCACCGCACAAGAATATATCTGACTAGTAATAATCGTAAAACCTATGTATTGATATCTCTCTGGAAGTGAGCCAAGTGGGTGTAAAGCCGCATAAACACAGCCGTGAAAAGCAGCTAAACCCCATTATAAAAATAAATTACTATTAAAAAACCGTAAAACAAAGACAGTGAAAGAGAGAGAAATTCTTACAAAATTCGTTCAGGGGCTGTGATGCAACCTGGATTGACCATATCTAGACCCACACCTGGATGAGACATAAGGGTGGACACTCTTGGGGCTGAGAGGTTGGGTGAGGTTGGGTGAGCAAACTCAGACCCTTTAAAGTAATACTACGTGGTACCCATCCAATGGGTCCCAAATCTCCAGGTTCAAAGGCATCTTCCTACATCGAAAACATGCATGAGAAACCCAGAAGATGGTACACCGTGTGATTTTGAAAGGTTTTTAAAACGCACCTCATTTCTCATCTCCTTGTGTTCGGGTTCGCCATTCCAGCTAATTTACTAGCAATCTCCCTACTTGGAGAATCAGCACCTTTAACCTCCTGTTCCGTACAGGTTGCAATTTGTCCTGAGGATGAAAGGGAAGAGGGGCAACCAATGAGAGACTAGATCTAGGTGTTGGGACATGCACAGTTCAATCTATTTTCCCATCAGAAAGAAGAATTAACCACAGGCTCAGCCTGCCGCTGGGAACCAGAATAGGGCCTCAGGCAATCCCGTGCTTTTGCGGCCAGCTCCCAAAAAAGACAGTTGAAAAATGGAGCTCAGGGACACTGCCATTCACAAACCTGCTGAGTTATAAATGATAACTCTCGTCCACAAATATATTGAGGGAATGGATCGAAGAGGATTTGAAAGCAAGGCAGAATTGCAGGAAACAGATTTCAGGAGGTAGATTCGAATTGCCTTTAAAGCACATGAAAAGCGGCAAAAGGTCGACAATGATGCCCTTGGCCAAAAAGGGCGTATGCGTTTTTTCCTGAATATATTCAGGAAAAAACGCATACGCCCTTTTTGGCCAACCAAGCACCCTGGAAAGGCAAATCAGCGCTACAATGAAGTCTCGCTTCCCATCGGTCAAAAGGGCCAAGCTAAAAAAGTGTCAAAACCAGAAATGCAGGACAGGCCATGGAGAAATGGCAGCCTTGCTACGCTGATAGGCGGGATGTTAATTGCCAACAGCCACTCTGGAGAAGTGTACGGTGTGTCCTGAAACATCGAAAAAACACAGCTTAGGGAGCATAGGGCACGTCCACTCATGGGCGTATAAATTGGGAAAACTAAAAATCAGCAAGACACAGGCACCCCAAAGTTTAGGGCTGCTCTGTTGACAAGAACCTCCAGTTCATGACACCTTAAATATCCCAGGAAAGAGAAAAATGGATAAAGAAGTTGTGGTCCTTATGTACAATGGAATATCACTCAGACATGAAATCAATGTCATAAGGCTAGAAGAAGCAAGATGAGTGGATTTAGGTACGACGATTCCAAGTGAAATAAGTCACACAGAAAAAGACACTTATCATAAGGTATCACTTATAGAGGGAATGTAAAAACCGCTACACTTGAACTGAATTACAAAACAGAACAGAGTCACACGTTTAGAAAACACACTATGGCTGCTTAACGGGAAAGGTGAGGTGGGGTGATGCATAAAACAAGGGTTTCAAATTCGCTCAGATACCGTTCCATACACCCAATATGTAATAGAAAAGACCTACTCCTTGCTCAGTGAACTGGAAACAACACCCCCTATTCACCGCACAAGAATATACGTGACTAGTAAGAATCTTAAAACCTATGTATTGATACGTGTCTGGAAGTGAGTCAAGTGGGTGTAAAGCCGCTTAAACACAGCCGTGAAAAGCAGCTAAACCCCATTATAAAAATAAATTACTTTTAAAAACCCGTAAAACAAAGACAGTGAAAGAGAGAGAAATTCTTACAAAATTCGTTCAGGGGCTGTGATGCAACCTGGGTTGACCATATCTAGACCCACAGCTGGATGAGACATAAGGGTGGACACTCTTGGGGCTGAGAGGTTTGGTGAGGTTGGGTGAGCAAACGCAGACCCTTTAAAGTAATACTGCGTGGTACCCATCCCATGGGTCCCAAATCTCCAGGTTCAAGGGCATCTTCCTACATCGAAAATATGCATGAGAAACCCAGAAGATGGTACACCGTGTGATTTTGAAAGGTTTCCAAAATGAACCACATTTCTCATCTCCTTGTGCTCGGATTCGCCTTTCCAGCTACTTTACTAGCAATCTCCCTACTTGGAGAATCAGCACCTTTAAGCTCCTGTTCCCTACAGGTTGCAATTTGTCCTGAGGATGAACGGGAAGACGGGCAACCAATGAGAGACTAGATCTAGGTGTTGGGACAGGCACAGGTCACTCTATTTTCCCATCAGGAAGAAGAATTAAACACAGGTTCAGCCTGCCGCCGGGAACCAGAATAGGGCCTGAGGCAATCCCGTGCTTTTGCGGCCAGCTCCCAAAAAAGACAGTTGAAAAATGGAGCTCAGGGGCACTGCAATTCACAAACCTGCTGAGTTATAAATGATAACTCTCGTCCACAAATATATTGAGGGAAGGCAACGAAGAGGATTTGAAAGCAAGGCAGAATTGCAGGAAACAGGTTTCAGGAGGTAGATTCGAATCGCCTTTAAAGCACATGAAAGGTGGCAAAACGTCGACAATGATGACCTTGGCCAAAAAGGGCGTATGCGTTGTTTCCTGAATATATTCAGGAAAAAACGCATACGCCCTTTTTGGCCAACCAAGCAACCTGGAAAGGCAAATCAGCGCTACCAAGAAGTCTCGCTTCCCATCGGTGAAAAGGGCCATGCTGCAAAAATTTTCAAAACCAGAAATGCAGGACAGGCCATGGAGAAATGGCAGCCTTGCTACGCTGATGGGAGGGATGTAAATTGCCAACAGCCACTCTGGAGAAGTGTACGGTGTGTCCTGAAACATCGAAAAAACACAGCTTAGGGAGCATAGGGCACGTCCACTCATGGGCGTATAAATTGGGAAAACTAAAAATCAGCAAGACACAGGCACCCCAAAGTTTAGGGCAGCTCTGTTGACAAGAACCTCCACTTCATGACACCGTAAATATCCCAGGAAAGAGAAAAATGGATAAAGAAGTTGTGGTCCTTATGTACAATGGAATATCACTCAGACATGAAATCAATGTCATAAGGCTAGTAGAAGCAAGATGAGTGGATTTAGGAACGACGATTCTAAGTGAAATAAGTCACACAGAAAAAGACACTTATCATAAGCTATCACTTAGAGAGGGAATGTAAAAACCGCTACACTTGAACTGAATTACAAAACAGAACAGACTCACACGTTTAGAAAACACACTATGGCTGCTTAACGGGAAAGGTGAGTTGGGGTGATGCATAAAACAAGGGTGTCAAATTCACTCAGATACCGTTCCATACACCCAATATGTAATAGACAAGACCAACTCCTTGCTCAGTGAACTGGACTCAACACCCCCTATTCACCGCACAATAATATGTCTGACTAGTAAGAATCGTAAAACCTATGTATTGATATCTCTCTGGAAGTGAGTCAAGTGGGTGTAAAGCCGCATAAACACAGCCGTGAAAGGCAGCTAAACCCCATTATAAAAATAAATTACTTTTAAAAACCCGTAAAAGAAAGACAGTGAAAGAGAGAGAAATTCTTACATAATTCGTTCAGGGGCTTTGATGCAACCTGGATTGACCATATCTAGACCCACAGCTGGATGAGACATAAGGGTGGACACTCTTGGGGCTGAGAGGTTGGGTGAGGTTGGGTGAGCAAACGCAGAACCTTTAAAGTAATACTGCGTGGTACCCATCCCATGGGTCCCAAATCTCCAGGTTCAAGGGCATCTTCCTACATCGAAAACATGCATGAGAAACCCAGAATAAGGTACACCGTGTGATTTTGAAAGGTTTCTAAAACGCACCTCATTTCTCATCTCCTTGTGCTCGGGTTCGCCATTCCAGGTACTTTACTAGCAATCTCCCTACTTGGAGAATCAGCACCTTTAACCTCCTGTTCTGTACAGGTTGCAATTTGTCCTGAGGATGAACGGGAAGAGGGGCAACCAATGAGAGACTAGATCTAGGTGTTGGGACAGGCACAGGTCACTCTATTTTCCCATCAGGAAGAAGAATTAACCACAGGCTCAGCCTGCCCCCCGGAACCTGAATAGGGCCTGAGGCAATCCCGTGCTTTTGCGGCCAGCTCCCAAAAAAGCGAGTTGAAAAATGGAGCTCAGGGACACTGCAATTCACAAACCCGCAGAGTTATAAATGATAACTCTCATCCACAGATATATTGAGGGAATGGAACGAAGAGGATTTGAAAGCAAGGCAGAATTGCAGGAAACAGATTTCAGGAGGTAGATTCGAATTGCCTTTAAAGCACATGAAAAGCGGCAAAAGGTCGACAATGATGCCCTTGGCCAAAAAGGGCGTACGCGTTTTTTCCTGAATATATTCAGGAAAAAACGCGTACGCCCTTTTTGGCCAACCAAGCACCCTGGAAAGGCAAATCAGCGCTACAAAGAAGTCTCGCTTCCCATCAGTCAAAAGGGCCATGCTAAAAAAGTGTCAAAACCAGAAATGCAGGACAGGCCATGGAGAAATGGCAGCCTTGCTACGCTGATAGGCGGGATGTTAATTGCCAACAGCCACTCTGGAGAAGTGTACGGTGTGTCCTGAAACATCGAAAAAACACAGCTTAGGGAGCATAGGGCACGTCCACTCATGGGCGTATAAATTGGGAAAACTAAAAATCAGCAAGACACAGGCACCCCAAAGTTTAGGGCTGCTCTGTTGACAAGAACCTCCAGTTCATGACACCTTAAATATCCCAGGAAAGAGAAAAATGGATAAAGAAGTTGTGGTCCTTATGTACAATGGAATATCACTCAGACATGAAATCAATGTCATAAGGCTAGGAGAAGCAAGATGAGTGGATTTAGGTACGAAGATTCCAAGTGAAATAACTCACACAGAAAAAGACACTTATCATAAGGTATCACTTATAGAGGGAATGTAAAAACCGCTACACTTGAACTGAATTACAAAACAGAACAGAGTCACACGTTTAGAAAACACACTATGGCTGCTTAACGGGAAAGGTGAGGTGGGGTGATGCATAAAACAAGGGTTTCAAATTCGCTCAGATACCGTTCCATACACCCAATATGTAATAGAAAAGACCTACTCCTTGCTCAGTGAACTGGACACAACACCCCCTATTCACCGCACAAGAATATACGTGACTAGTAAGAATCTTAAAACCTATGTATTGATACGTGTCTGGAAGTGAGTCAAGTGGGTGTAAAGC
The DNA here is from genome assembly GCF_028021215.1 of Eschrichtius robustus. Taxonomy (NCBI): domain Eukaryota; kingdom Metazoa; phylum Chordata; class Mammalia; order Artiodactyla; family Eschrichtiidae; genus Eschrichtius; species Eschrichtius robustus. The sequence goes on along the minus strand of NW_027175380.1, from coordinate 108,230 downwards.
CGCTTAAACACAGCCGTGAAAAGCAGCTAAACCCCATTATAAAAATAAATTACTTTTAAAAACCCGTAAAACAAAGACAGTGAAAGAGAGAGAAATTCTTACAAAATTCGTTCAGAGGCTGTGATGCAACCTGTATTGACCATATCTAGACCCACAGCTGGATGAGACGTAAGGGTGGAAACTCTTGGGGCTGAGAGGTTTGGTGAGGTTGGGTGAGCAAACGCAGAGCCTTTAAAGTAATACTGCGTGGTACCCATCCCATGGGTCCCAAATCTCCAGGTTCAAGGGCATCTTCCTACATCGAAAACATGCATGAGAAACCCAGAAGATGGTACACCGTGTGATTTTGAAAGGTTTCTAAAACGCACCTCATTTCTCATCTCCTTGTGCTCGGTTTCGCCATTCCAGCTACTTTACTAGCAATCTCCCTACTTGGAGAATCAGCACCTTTAAGCTCCTGTTCCCTACAGGTTGCAATTTGTCCTGAGGATGAACGGGAAGACGGGCAACCAATGAGAGACCAGATCTAGGTTTTGGGACAGGCACAGGTCACTCTATTTTCCCATCAGGAAGAAGAATTAAACACAGGTTCAGCCTGCCGCCGGGAACCAGAATAGGGCCTGAGGCAATCCCGCGCTTTTGCGGCCAGCTCTCAAAAAAGACAGTTGAAAAATGGAGCTCAGGGGCACTGCAATTCACAAACCTGCTGAGTTATAAATGATAACTCTCGTCCACAAATATATTGAGGGAAGGCAACGAAGAGGATTTGAAAGCAAGGCAGAATTGCAGGAAACAGGTTTCAGGAGGTAGATTCGAATTGCCTTTAAAGAACATGAAAAGTGGCAAAACGTCGACAGTGATGCCCTTGGCCAAAAAGGGCGTATGCGTTTTTTCCTGAATATATTCAGGAAAAAACGCATACGCCCTTTTTGGCCAACCAAGCAACCTGGAAAGGCAAATCAGCGCTACAAAGAAGTCTCGCTTCCCATCGGTCAAAAGGGCCATGCTGCAAAAAGTGTCAAAACCAGGAATGCAGGACAGGCCATGGAGAAATGGCAGCCTTGCTACGCTGATGGGCGGGATGTAAATTGCCAACAGCCACTCTGGAGAAGTGTACGGTGTGTCCTGAAACATCGAAAAAACAGCTTAGGGAGCATAGGGCACGTGCACTCATGGGCGTATAAATTGGGAAAACTAAAAATCAGCAAGACACAGGCACCCCAATGTTTAGGGCTGCTATGTTGACAAGAACCTCCACTTCATGACACCTTAAATATCCCAGGAAAGAGAAAAATGGATAAAGAAGTTGTGGTCCTTATGTACAAAGGAATATCACTCAGACATGAAATCAATGTCATAAGGCTAGTAGAAGCAGGATGAGTGGATTTAGGTATGACGATTCTAAGTGAACTAAGTCACACAGAAAAAGACACTTATCATAAGCTATCACTTATAGAGGGAATGTAAAAACCGCTACACTTGAACTGAATTACAAAGGGAACAGAGTCACACGTTTAGAAAACACACTATGGCTGCTTAACGGGAAAGGTGAGGTGGGGTGATGCATAAAACAAGGGTTTCAAATTCGCTCAGATACCGTTCCATACACCGAATATGTAATAGACAAGGCCTACTCCTTGCTCAGTGAACTGGAATCAACACCCCCTATTCACCGCACAAGAATATATCTGACTAGTAATAATCGTAAAACCTATGTATTGATATCTCTCTGGAAGTGAGCCAAGTGGGTGTAAAGCCGCATAAACACAGCCGTGAAAAGCAGCTAAACCCCATTATAAAAATAAATTACTATTAAAAAACCGTAAAACAAAGACAGTGAAAGAGAGAGAAATTCTTACAAATTTCGTTCAGGGGCTGTGATGCAACCTGGATTGACCATATCTAGATCCACACCTGGATGAGACATAAGGGTGGACACTCTTGGGGCTGAGAGGTTGGGTGAGTTTGGGTGAGGAAACACAGACCGTTTAAATTAATACTGCGTGGTACCCATCCCATGGTTCCCAAATCTCCAGTTTTAAGGGCATCTTCATGCATCGAAAACATGCATGAGAATCCCAGAAGATGGTACACCGTGTGATCGGGAAAGGTTTCTAAAACGAACTTCATTTCTCATCTCCTTGTGCTCGGGTTCGCCTTTCCAGCTACTTTACTAGCAATCTCCCTTCTTGGAGAATCAGCACCTTTAACCTCCTGTTCTGTACAGGTTGCAATTTGTCCTGAGGATGAAAGGGAAGAGGGGCAACCAATGAGAGACTAGATCTAGGTGTTGGGACATGCACAGTTCAATCTATTTTCCCATCAGAAAGAAGAATTAACCACAGGCTCAGCCTGCCGCTGGGAACCAGAATAGGGCCTCAGGCAATCCCGTGCTTTTGCGGCCAGCTCCCAAAAAAGACAGTTGAAAAATGGAGCTCAGGGACACTGCCATTCACAAACCTGCTGAGTTATAAATGATAACTCTCGTCCACAAATATATTGAGGGAATGGATCGAAGAGGATTTGAAAGCAAGGCAGAATTGCAGGAAACAGATTTCAGGAGGTAGATTCGAATTGCCTTTAAAGCACATGAAAAGCGGCAAAAGGTCGACAATGATGCCCTTGGCCAAAAAGGGCGTATGCGTTTTTTCCTGAATATATTCAGGAAAAAACGCATACGCCCTTTTTGGCCAACCAAGCACCCTGGAAAGGCAAATCAGCGCTACAATGAAGTCTCGCTTCCCATCGGTCAAAAGGGCCAAGCTAAAAAAGTGTCAAAACCAGAAATGCAGGACAGGCCATGGAGAAATGGCAGCCTTGCTACGCTGATAGGCGGGATGTTAATTGCCAACAGCCACTCTGGAGAAGTGTACGGTGTGTCCTGAAACATCGAAAAAACACAGCTTAGGGAGCATAGGGCACGTCCACTCATGGGCGTATAAATTGGGAAAACTAAAAATCAGCAAGACACAGGCACCCCAAAGTTTAGGGCTGCTCTGTTGACAAGAACCTCCAGTTCATGACACCTTAAATATCCCAGGAAAGAGAAAAATGGATAAAGAAGTTGTGGTCCTTATGTACAATGGAATATCACTCAGACATGAAATCAATGTCATAAGGCTAGAAGAAGCAAGATGAGTGGATTTAGGTACGACGATTCCAAGTGAAATAAGTCACACAGAAAAAGACACTTATCATAAGGTATCACTTATAGAGGGAATGTAAAAACCGCTACACTTGAACTGAATTACAAAACAGAACAGAGTCACACGTTTAGAAAACACACTATGGCTGCTTAACGGGAAAGGTGAGGTGGGGTGATGCATAAAACAAGGGTTTCAAATTCGCTCAGATACCGTTCCATACACCCAATATGTAATAGAAAAGACCTACTCCTTGCTCAGTGAACTGGAAACAACACCCCCTATTCACCGCACAAGAATATACGTGACTAGTAAGAATCTTAAAACCTATGTATTGATACGTGTCTGGAAGTGAGTCAAGTGGGTGTAAAGCCGCTTAAACACAGCCGTGAAAAGCAGCTAAACCCCATTATAAAAATAAATTACTTTTAAAAACCCGTAAAACAAAGACAGTGAAAGAGAGAGAAATTCTTACAAAATTCGTTCAGGGGCTGTGATGCAACCTGGGTTGACCATATCTAGACCCACAGCTGGATGAGACATAAGGGTGGACACTCTTGGGGCTGAGAGGTTTGGTGAGGTTGGGTGAGCAAACGCAGACCCTTTAAAGTAATACTGCGTGGTACCCATCCCATGGGTCCCAAATCTCCAGGTTCAAGGGCATCTTCCTACATCGAAAATATGCATGAGAAACCCAGAAGATGGTACACCGTGTGATTTTGAAAGGTTTCCAAAATGAACCACATTTCTCATCTCCTTGTGCTCGGATTCGCCTTTCCAGCTACTTTACTAGCAATCTCCCTACTTGGAGAATCAGCACCTTTAAGCTCCTGTTCCCTACAGGTTGCAATTTGTCCTGAGGATGAACGGGAAGACGGGCAACCAATGAGAGACTAGATCTAGGTGTTGGGACAGGCACAGGTCACTCTATTTTCCCATCAGGAAGAAGAATTAAACACAGGTTCAGCCTGCCGCCGGGAACCAGAATAGGGCCTGAGGCAATCCCGTGCTTTTGCGGCCAGCTCCCAAAAAAGACAGTTGAAAAATGGAGCTCAGGGGCACTGCAATTCACAAACCTGCTGAGTTATAAATGATAACTCTCGTCCACAAATATATTGAGGGAAGGCAACGAAGAGGATTTGAAAGCAAGGCAGAATTGCAGGAAACAGGTTTCAGGAGGTAGATTCGAATCGCCTTTAAAGCACATGAAAGGTGGCAAAACGTCGACAATGATGACCTTGGCCAAAAAGGGCGTATGCGTTGTTTCCTGAATATATTCAGGAAAAAACGCATACGCCCTTTTTGGCCAACCAAGCAACCTGGAAAGGCAAATCAGCGCTACCAAGAAGTCTCGCTTCCCATCGGTGAAAAGGGCCATGCTGCAAAAATTTTCAAAACCAGAAATGCAGGACAGGCCATGGAGAAATGGCAGCCTTGCTACGCTGATGGGAGGGATGTAAATTGCCAACAGCCACTCTGGAGAAGTGTACGGTGTGTCCTGAAACATCGAAAAAACACAGCTTAGGGAGCATAGGGCACGTCCACTCATGGGCGTATAAATTGGGAAAACTAAAAATCAGCAAGACACAGGCACCCCAAAGTTTAGGGCAGCTCTGTTGACAAGAACCTCCACTTCATGACACCGTAAATATCCCAGGAAAGAGAAAAATGGATAAAGAAGTTGTGGTCCTTATGTACAATGGAATATCACTCAGACATGAAATCAATGTCATAAGGCTAGTAGAAGCAAGATGAGTGGATTTAGGAACGACGATTCTAAGTGAAATAAGTCACACAGAAAAAGACACTTATCATAAGCTATCACTTAGAGAGGGAATGTAAAAACCGCTACACTTGAACTGAATTACAAAACAGAACAGACTCACACGTTTAGAAAACACACTATGGCTGCTTAACGGGAAAGGTGAGTTGGGGTGATGCATAAAACAAGGGTGTCAAATTCACTCAGATACCGTTCCATACACCCAATATGTAATAGACAAGACCAACTCCTTGCTCAGTGAACTGGACTCAACACCCCCTATTCACCGCACAATAATATGTCTGACTAGTAAGAATCGTAAAACCTATGTATTGATATCTCTCTGGAAGTGAGTCAAGTGGGTGTAAAGCCGCATAAACACAGCCGTGAAAGGCAGCTAAACCCCATTATAAAAATAAATTACTTTTAAAAACCCGTAAAAGAAAGACAGTGAAAGAGAGAGAAATTCTTACATAATTCGTTCAGGGGCTTTGATGCAACCTGGATTGACCATATCTAGACCCACAGCTGGATGAGACATAAGGGTGGACACTCTTGGGGCTGAGAGGTTGGGTGAGGTTGGGTGAGCAAACGCAGAACCTTTAAAGTAATACTGCGTGGTACCCATCCCATGGGTCCCAAATCTCCAGGTTCAAGGGCATCTTCCTACATCGAAAACATGCATGAGAAACCCAGAATAAGGTACACCGTGTGATTTTGAAAGGTTTCTAAAACGCACCTCATTTCTCATCTCCTTGTGCTCGGGTTCGCCATTCCAGGTACTTTACTAGCAATCTCCCTACTTGGAGAATCAGCACCTTTAACCTCCTGTTCTGTACAGGTTGCAATTTGTCCTGAGGATGAACGGGAAGAGGGGCAACCAATGAGAGACTAGATCTAGGTGTTGGGACAGGCACAGGTCACTCTATTTTCCCATCAGGAAGAAGAATTAACCACAGGCTCAGCCTGCCCCCCGGAACCTGAATAGGGCCTGAGGCAATCCCGTGCTATTGCGGCCAGCTCCCAAAAAAGCGAGTTGAAAAATGGAGCTCAGGGACACTGCAATTCACAAACCCGCAGAGTTATAAATGATAACTCTCATCCACAGATATATTGAGGGAATGGAACGAAGAGGATTTGAAAGCAAGGCAGAATTGCAGGAAACAGATTTCAGGAGGTAGATTCGAATTGCCTTTAAAGCACATGAAAAGCGGCAAAAGGTCGACAATGATGCCCTTGGCCAAAAAGGGCGTACGCGTTTTTTCCTGAATATATTCAGGAAAAAACGCGTACGCCCTTTTTGGCCAACCAAGCACCCTGGAAAGGCAAATCAGCGCTACAAAGAAGTCTCGCTTCCCATCAGTCAAAAGGGCCATGCTAAAAAAGTGTCAAAACCAGAAATGCAGGACAGGCCATGGAGAAATGGCAGCCTTGCTACGCTGATAGGCGGGATGTTAATTGCCAACAGCCACTCTGGAGAAGTGTACGGTGTGTCCTGAAACATCGAAAAAACACAGCTTAGGGAGCATAGGGCACGTCCACTCATGGGCGTATAAATTGGGAAAACTAAAAATCAGCAAGACACAGGCACCCCAAAGTTTAGGGCTGCTCTGTTGACAAGAACCTCCAGTTCATGACACCTTAAATATCCCAGGAAAGAGAAAAATGGATAAAGAAGTTGTGGTCCTTATGTACAATGGAATATCACTCAGACATGAAATCAATGTCATAAGGCTAGGAGAAGCAAGATGAGTGGATTTAGGTACGAAGATTCCAAGTGAAATAACTCACACAGAAAAAGACACTTATCATAAGGTATCACTTATAGAGGGAATGTAAAAACCGCTACACTTGAACTGAATTACAAAACAGAACAGAGTCACACGTTTAGAAAACACACTATGGCTGCTTAACGGGAAAGGTGAGGTGGGGTGATGCATAAAACAAGGGTTTCAAATTCGCTCAGATACCGTTCCATACACCCAATATGTAATAGAAAAGACCTACTCCTTGCTCAGTGAACTGGACACAACACCCCCTATTCACCGCACAAGAATATACGTGACTAGTAAGAATCTTAAAACCTATGTATTGATACGTGTCTGGAAGTGAGTCAAGTGGGTGTAAAGCCGCTTAAACACAGCCGTGAAAAGCAGCTAAACCCCATTATAAAAATAAATTACTTTTAAAAACCCGTAAAACAAAGACAGTGAAAGAGAGAGAAATTCTTACAAAATTCGTTCAGAGGCTGTGATGCAACCTGTATTGACCATATCTAGACCCACAGCTGGATGAGACGTAAGGGTGGACACTCTTGGGGCTGAGAGGTTTGGTGAGGTTGGGTGAGCAAACGCAGAGCCTTTAAAGTAATACTGCGTGGTACCCATCCCATGGGTCCCAAATCTCCAGGTTCAAGGGCATCTTCCTACATCGAAAACATGCATGAGAAACCCAGAAGATGGTACACCGTGTGATTTTGAAAGGTTTCTAAAACGCACCTCATTTCTCATCTCCTTGTGCTCGGTTTCGCCATTCCAGCTACTTTACTAGCAATCTCCCTACTTGGAGAATCAGCACCTTTAAGCTCCTGTTCCCTACAGGTTGCAATTTGTCCTGAGGATGAACGGGAAGACGGGCAACCAATGAGAGACCAGATCTAGGTTTTGGGACAGGCACAGGTCACTCTATTTTCCCATCAGGAAGAAGAATTAAACACAGGTTCAGCCTGCCGCCGGGAACCAGAATAGGGCCTGAGGCAATCCCGCGCTTTTGCGGCCAGCTCTCAAAAAAGACAGTTGAAAAATGGAGCTCAGGGGCACTGCAATTCACAAACCTGCTGAGTTATAAATGATAACTCTCGTCCACAAATATATTGAGGGAAGGCAACGAAGAGGATTTGAAAGCAAGGCAGAATTGCAGGAAACAGGTTTCAGGAGGTAGATTCGAATTGCCTTTAAAGAACATGAAAAGTGGCAAAACGTCGACAGTGATGCCCTTGGCCAAAAAGGGCGTATGCGTTTTTTCCTGAATATATTCAGGAAAAAACGCATACGCCCTTTTTGGCCAACCAAGCAACCTGGAAAGGCAAATCAGCGCTACAAAGAAGTCTCGCTTCCCATCGGTCAAAAGGGCCATGCTGCAAAAAGTGTCAAAACCAGGAATGCAGGACAGGCCATGGAGAAATGGCAGCCTTGCTACGCTGATGGGCGGGATGTAAATTGCCAACAGCCACTCTGGAGAAGTGTACGGTGTGTCCTGAAACATCGAAAAAACAGCTTAGGGAGCATAGGGCACGTGCACTCATGGGCGTATAAATTGGGAAAACTAAAAATCAGCAAGACACAGGCACCCCAATGTTTAGGGCTGCTATGTTGACAAGAACCTCCACTTCATGACACCTTAAATATCCCAGGAAAGAGAAAAATGGATAAAGAAGTTGTGGTCCTTATGTACAAAGGAATATCACTCAGACATGAAATCAATGTCATAAGGCTAGTAGAAGCAAGATGAGTGGATTTAGGTATGACGATTCTAAGTGAACTAAGTCACACAGAAAAAGACACTTATCATAAGCTATCACTTATAGAGGGAATGTAAAAACCGCTACACTTGAACTGAATTACAAAGGGAACAGAGTCACACGTTTAGAAAACACACTATGGCTGCTTAACGGGAAAGGTGAGGTGGGGTGATGCATAAAACAAGGGTTTCAAATTCGCTCAGATACCGTTCCATACACCGAATATGTAATAGACAAGGCCTACTCCTTGCTCAGTGAACTGGAATCAACACCCCCTATTCACCGCACAAGAATATATCTGACTAGTAATAATCGTAAAACCTATGTATTGATATCTCTCTGGAAGTGAGCCAAGTGGGTGTAAAGCCGCATAAACACAGCCGTGAAAAGCAGCTAAACCCCATTATAAAAATAAATTACTATTAAAAAACCGTAAAACAAAGACAGTGAAAGAGAGAGAAATTCTTACAAATTTCGTTCAGGGGCTGTGATGCAACCTGGATTGACCATATCTAGATCCACACCTGGATGAGACATAAGGGTGGACACTCTTGGGGCTGAGAGGTTGGGTGAGTTTGGGTGAGGAAACACAGACCGTTTAAATTAATACTGCGTGGTACCCATCCCATGGTTCCCAAATCTCCAGTTTTAAGGGCATCTTCATGCATCGAAAACATGCATGAGAATCCCAGAAGATGGTACACCGTGTGATCGGGAAAGGTTTCTAAAACGAACTTCATTTCTCATCTCCTTGTGCTCGGGTTCGCCTTTCCAGCTACTTTACTAGCAATCTCCCTTCTTGGAGAATCAGCACCTTTAACCTCCTGTTCTGTACAGGTTGCAATTTGTCCTGAGGATGAACGGGAAGAGGGGCAACCAATGAGAGACTAGATGTAGGTGTTGGGACAGGCACAGGTCACTCTATTTTCCCATCAGTAAGAAGAATTAACCAGAGGCTCAGCCTGCCGCCAGGAACCAGAATAGTGCCTGAGGCAATCCCACGCTTCTGCGGCCACCTCCCAAAAAAGCCAGTTGAAAAATGGAGCACATGAGCACTGAAATTCACAAACCTGCAGAGTTATAAATGATAACTCTCGTCCACAAATATATTGAGGGAAGGCAACGAAGAGTATTTGAAAGCAAGGCAGAATTGCAGGAAACAGGTTTCAGGAGGTAGATTCGAATCGGCTTTAAAGCACATGAAAAGCGGCAAAACGTCGACAATGATGCCCTTGGCCAAAAAGGGCGTATGCGTTTTTTCCTGAATATATTCAGGAAAAAACGCATACGCCCTTTTTGGCCAACCAAGCAACCTGGAAAGGCAAATCAGCGCTACAATGAAGTCTCGCTTCCCATCGGTCAAAAGGGACATGCTGCAAAAAGTGTAAAAACCAGAAATGCAGGACAGGCCATGGAGAAATGGCAGCCTTGCTACGCTGATGGGCGGGATGTAAATTGCCAACAGCCACACTGGAGAAGTGTACGGTGTGTCCTGAAACATCGAAAAAAAACAGCTTAGGGAGCATAGGGCACGTCCACTCATGGGCGTATAAATTGGGAAAACTAAAAATCAGCAAGACACAGGCACCCCAAAGTTTAGGGCTGCTCTGTTGACAAGAACCTCCACTTCATGACACCTTAAATATCCCAGGAAAGAGAAAAATGGATAAAGAATTTGTGGTCCTTATGTACAATGGAATATCACTCAGACATGAAATCAATGTCATAAGGCAAGTAGAAGCAAGATGAGTGGATTTAGGAACGACGATTCTAAGTGAAATAAGTCACACAGAAAAAGACACTTATCATAAGCTATCACTTATAGAGGGAATGTAAAAACCGCTACACTTGAACTGAATTACAAAACAGAACATAGTCACACGTTTAGAAAACACACTATGGCTGCTTAACGGGAAAGGTGAGGTGGGGTGATGCATAAAACAAGGGTTTCAAATTCGCTCAGATACCGTTCCATACACCCAATATGTAATAGACAAGACCTACTCCTTGCTCAGTGAACTGGACTCAACACCCCCTATTCACCGCACAAGAATATATGTGACTAGTAAGAATTGTAAAACCTATGTATTGATATCTCTCTGGAAGTGAGTCAAGTGGGTGTAAAGCCGCATAAACACAACCGTGAAAAGCAGCTAAACCCCATTAAAAAAATAAATTACTTTTAAAAACCCGTAAAACAAAGACAGTGAAAGAGAGAGAAATTCTTACAAAATTCGTTCAGAGGCTGTGATGCAACCTGGATTGACCATATCTAGACCCACAGCTGGATGAGACATAAGGGTGGACACTCTTGGGGCTGAGAGTTTTGGTGAGGTTGGGTGAGCAAACGCAGAACCTTTAAAGTAATACTGCGTGGTACCCATTCCATGGGTCCCAAATCTCCAGCTTCAAGGGCATCTTCCTACATCGAAAACATGCATGAGAAACCCAGAAGATGGTATACCGTGTGATTTTGAAAGGTTTCTAAAACGCAGCTCATTTCTCATCTCCTTGTGCTCGGGTTCGCCTTTCCAGCTAATTTACTAGCAATCTCCCTACTTGGAGAATCAACACCTTTAAGCTCCTGTTCCCTACAGGTTGCAATTTGTCCTGAGGATGAACGGGAAGAGGGGCAACCAATGAGAGACTAGATCTAGGTGTTGGGACAGGCACAGGTCACTCTATTTTCCCATCAGGAAGAAGAATTAACCACAAGCTCAGCCTGCCGCCAGGAACCAGAATAGGGCCTGAGGCAATCCCGCGCTTTTGCGGCCAGCTCCCAAAAAGCGAGTTGAAAAATGGAGCTCAGGGACACTGCAATTCACAAACCAGCAGAGTTATAAATGATAACTGTCATCCACAGATATATTGAGGGAAGGCAACGAAGAGGATTTGAAAGCAAGGCAGAATTGCAGGAAACAGGTTTCAGGAGGTAGATTCGAATCGCCTTTAAAGCACATGAAAAGCGGCAAAACGTCGACAATGATGCCCTTGGCCAAAAAGGGCGTATGCGTTTTTTCCTGAATATATTCAGGAAAAAACGCATACGCCCTTTTTGGCCAACCAAGCAACCTGGAAAGGCAAATCAGCGCTACAAAGAAGTTTCGCTTCCCATCGGTCAAAAGGGTCATGCTGCAAAAAGTGTCAAAACCAGAAATGCAGGACAGGCCATGGAGAAATGGCAGCCTTGCTACTGATGGGCGGGATGTAAATTGCCAACAGCCACTCTGGAGAAGTGTACGGTGTGTCCTGAAACATCGAAAAAACACAGCTTAGGGAGCATAGGGCACGTCCACTCATGGGCGTATAAATTGGGAAAACTAAAAATCAGCAAGACACAGGCACCCCAAAGTTTAGGGCTGCTCTGTTGACAAGAACCTCCACTTCATGACACCTTAAATATCCTAGGAAAGAGAAAAATGGATAAAGAAGTTGTGGTCCTTATGTACAATGGAATATCACTCAGACATGGAATCAATGTCATAAGGCTAGTAGAAGCAAGATGAGTGGATTTAGGTATGACGATTCTAAGTGAAATAAGTCACACAGAAAAAGACACTTATCATAAGCTATCACTTATAGGGGGAATGTAAAAACCGCTACACTTGGACTGAATTACAAAACAGAACAGAGTCACACGTTTAGAAAACACACTATGGCTGCTTAACGGGAAAGGTGAGGTGGGGTGATGCATAAAACAAGGGTTTCAAATTCGCTCAGATACCGTTCCATACACCCAATATGTAATAGAAAAGACCTACTCCTTGCTCAGTGAACTGGACACAACACCCCCTATTCACCGCACAAGAATATACGTGACTAGTAAGAATCTTAAAACCTATGTATTGATACGTGTCTGGAAGTGAGTCAAGTGGGTGTAAAGCCGCTTAAACACAGCCGTGAAAAGCAGCTAAACCCCATTATAAAAATAAATTACTTTTAAAAACCCGTAAAACAAAGACAGTGAAAGAGAGAGAAATTCTTACAAAATTCGTTCAGGGGCTGTGATGCAACCTGGATTGACCATATCTAGACCCACAGCTGGATGAGACATAAGGGTGGACACTCTTGGGGCTGAGAGGTTTGGTGAGGTTGGGTGAGCAAACGCAGACCCTTTAAAGTAATACTGCGTGTTACCCATCCCATGGGTCCCAAATCTCCAGGTTCAAGGGCATCTTCCTACATCGAAAACATGCATGAGAAACCCAGAAGATGGTACACCGTGTGATTTTGAAAGGTTTCCAAAATGAACCACATTTCTCATCTCCTTGTGCTCGGGTTCGCCTTTCCAGCTACTTTACTAGCAATCTCCCTACTTGGAGAATCAGCACCTTTAAGCTCCTGTTCCCTACAGGTTGCAATTTGTCCTGAGGATGAACGGGAAGACGGGCAACCAATGAGAGACTAGATCTAGGTGTTGGGACAGGCACAGGTCACTCTATTTTCCCATCAGGAAGAAGAATTAAACACAGGTTCAGCCTGCCGCCGGGAACCAGAATAGGGCCTGAGGCAATCCCGTGCTTTTGCGGCCAGCTCCCAAAAAAGACAGTTGAAAAATGGAGCTCAGGGGCACTGCCATTCACAAACCCGCAGAGTTATAAATGGTAACTCTCGTCCACAAATATATTGAGGGAAGGCAACGAAGAGGATTTGAAAGCAAGGCAGAATTGCAGGAAACAGGTTTCAGGAGGTAGATTCGAATCGCCTTTAAAGCACATGAAAGGTGGCAAAACGTCGACAATGATGACCTTGGCCAAAAAGGGCGTATGCGTTGTTTCCTGAATATATTCAGGAAAAAACGCATACGCCCTTTTTGGCCAACCAAGCAACATGGAAAGGCAAATCAGCGCTACCAAGAATTCTCGCTTCCCATCGGTCAAAAGGGCCATGCTGCAAAAATTTTCAAAACCAGAAATGCAGGACAGGCCATGGAGAAATGGCAGCCTTGCTACGCTGATGGGAGGGATGTAAATTGCCAACAGCCACTCTGGAGAAGTGTACGGTGTGTCCTGAAACATCGAAAAAACACAGCTTAGGGAGCATAGGGCACGTCCACTCATGGGCGTATAAATTGGGAAAACTAAAAATCAGCAAGACACAGGCACCCCAAAGTTTAGGGCAGCTCTGTTGACAAGAACCTCCACTTCATGACACCGTAAATATCCCAGGAAAGAGAAAAATGGATAAAGAAGATGTGGTCCTTATGTACAATGGAATATCACTCAGACATGAAATCAATGTCATAAGGCTAGTAGAAGCAAGATGAGTGGATTTAGGTATGACGATTCTAAGTGAAATAAGTCACACAGAAAAAGACACTTATCATAAGCTATCACTTAGAGAGGGAATGTAAAAACCGCTACACTTGAACTGAATTACAAAACAGAACAGAGTCACACGTTTAGAAAACACACTATGGCTGCTTAACGGGAAAGGTGAGTTGGGGTGATGCATAAAACAAGGGTTTCAAATTCACTCAGATACCGTTCCATACACCCAATATGTAATAGACAAGACCAACTCCTTGCTCAGTGAACTGGACTCAACACCCCCTATTCACCGCACAATAATATGTCTGACTAGTAAGAATCGTAAAACCTATGTATTGATATCTCTCTGGAAGTGAGTCAAGTGGGTGTAAAGCCGCATAAACACAGCCGTGAAAGGCAGCTAAACCCCATTATAAAAATAAATTACTTTTAAAAACCCGTAAAAGAAAGACAGTGAAAGAGAGAGAAATTCTTACATAATTCGTTCAGGGGCTTTGATGCAACCTGGATTGACCATATCTAGACCCACAGCTGGATGAGACATAAGGGTGGACACTCTTGGGGCTGAGAGGTTGGGTGAGGTTGGGTGAGCAAACGCAGAACCTTTAAAGTAATACTGCGTGGTACCCATCCCATGGGTCCCAAATCTCCAGGTTCAAGGGCATCTTGCTACATCGAAAACATGCATGAGAAACCCAGAATAAGGTACACCGTGTGATTTTGAAAGGTTTCTAAAACGCACCTCATTTCTCATCTCCTTGTGCTCGGGTTCGCCATTCCAGGTACTTTACTAGCAATCTCCCTACTTGGAGAATCAGCACCTTTAACCTCCTGTTCTGTACAGGTTGCAATTTGTCCTGAGGATGAACGGGAAGAGGGGCAACCAATGAGAGACTAGATCTAGGTGTTGGGACAGGCACAGGTCACTCTATTTTCCCATCAGGAAGAGGAATTAACCACAGGCTCAGCCTGCCCCCCGGAACCTGAATAGGGCCTGAGGCAATCCCGTGCTTTTGCGGCCAGCTCCCAAAAAAGCGAGTTGAAAAATGGAGCTCAGGGACACTGCAATTCACAAACCCGCAGAGTTATAAATGATAACTCTCATCCACAGATATATTGAGGGAATGGAACGAAGAGGATTTGAAAGCAAGGCAGAATTGCAGGAAACAGATTTCAGGAGGTAGATTCGAATTGCCTTTAAAGCACATGAAAAGCGGCAAAAGGTCGACAATGATGCCCTTGGCCAAAAAGGGCGTATGCATTTTTTCCTGAATATATTCAGGAAAAAACGCGTACGCCCTTTTTGGCCAACCAAGCACCCTGGAAATGCAAATCAGCGCTACAAAGAAGTCTCGCTTCCCATCAGTCAAAAGGGCCATGTTAAAAAAGTGTCAAAACCAGAAATGCAGGACAGGCCATGGAGAAATGGCAGCCTTGCTACGCTGATAGGCGGGATGTTAATTGCCAACAGCCACTCTGGAGAAGTGTACGGTGTGTCCTGAAACATCGAAAAAACACAGCTTAGGGAGCATAGGGCACGTCCACTCATGGGCGTATAAATTGGGAAAACTAAAAATCAGCAAGACACAGGCACCCCAAAGTTTAGGGCTGCTCTGTTGACAAGAACCTCCAGTTCATGACACCTTAAATATCCCAGGAAAGAGAAAAATGGATAAAGAAGTTGTGGTCCTTATGTACAATGGAATATCACTCAGACATGAAATCAATGTCATAAGGCTAGGAGAAGCAAGATGAGTGGATTTAGGTACGACGATTCCAAGTGAAATAAGTCACACAGAAAAAGACACTTATCATAAGGTATCACTTATAGAGGGAATGTAAAAACCGCTACACTTGAACTGAATTACAAAACAGAACAGAGTCACACGTTTAGAAAACACACTATGGCTGCTTAACGGGAAAGGTGAGGTGGGGTGATGCATAAAACAAGGGTTTCAAATTCGCTCAGATACCGTTCCATACACCCAATATGTAATAGAAAAGACCTACTCCTTGCTCAGTGAACTGGACACAACACCCCCTATTCACCGCACAAGAATATACGTGACTAGTAAGAATCTTAAAACCTATGTATTGATACGTGTCTGGAAGTGAGTCAAGTGGGTGTAAAGCCGCTTAAACACAGCCGTGAAAAGCAGCTAAACCCCATTATAAAAATAAATTACTTTTAAAAACCCGTAAAACAAAGACAGTGAAAGAGAGAGAAATTCTTACAAAATTCGTTCAGGGGCTGTGATGCAACCTGGATTGACCATATCTAGACCCACAGCTGGATGAGACATAAGGGTGGACACTCTTGGGGCTGAGAGGTTTGGTGAGGTTGGGTGAGCAAACGCAGACCCTTTAAAGTAATACTGCGTGGTACCCATCCCATGGGTCCCAAATCTCCAGGTTCAAGGGCATCTTCCTACATCGAAAACATGCATGAGAAACCCAGAAGATGGTACACCGTGTGATTTTGAAAGGTTTCCAAAATGAACCACATTTCTCATCTCCTTGTGCTCGGGTTCGCCTTTCCAGCTACTTTACTAGCAATCTCCCTACTTGGAGAATCAGCACCTTTAAGCTCCTGTTCCCTACAGGTTGCAATTTGTCCTGAGGATGAACGGGAAGACGGGCAACCAATGAGAGACTAGATCTAGGTGTTGGGACAGGCACAGGTCACTCTATTTTCCCATCAGGAAGAAGAATTAAACACAGGTTCAGCCTGCCGCCGGGAACCAGAATAGGGCCTGAGGCAATCCCGTGCTTTTGCGGCCAGCTCCCAAAAAAGACAGTTGAAAAATGGAGCTCAGGGGCACTGCAATTCACAAACCTGCTGAGTTATAAATGATAACTCTCGTCCACAAATATATTGAGGGAAGGCAACGAAGAGGATTTGAAAGCAAGGCAGAATTGCAGGAAACAGGTTTCAGGAGGTAGATTCGAATCGCCTTTAAAGCACATGAAAGGTGGCAAAACGTCGACAATGATGACCTTGGCCAAAAAGGGCGTATGCGTTGTTTCCTGAATATATTCAGGAAAAAACGCATACGCCCTTTTTGGCCAACCAAGCAACCTGGAAAGGCAAATCAGCGCTACAAAGAAGTCTCGCTTCCCATCGGTCAAAAGGGCCATGCTGCAAAAAGTGTCAAAACCAGAAATGCAGGACAGGCCATGGAGAAATGGCAGCCTTGCTACGCTGATGGGCGGGATGTAAATTGCCAACAGCCACTCTGGAGAAGTGTACGGTGTGTCCTGAAACATCGAAAAAACACAGCTTAGGGAGCATAGGGCACGTCCACTCATGGGCGTATAAATTGGGAAAACTAAAAATCAGCAAGACACAGGCACCCCAAAGTTTAGGGCAGCTCTGTTGACAAGAACCTCCACTTCATGACACCGTAAATATCCCAGGAAAGAGAAAAATGGATAAAGAAGTTGTGGTCCTTATGTACAATGGAATATCACTCAGACATGAAATCAATGTCATAAGGCTAGTAGAAGCAAGATGAGTGGATTTAGGTATGACGATTCTAAGTGAAATAAGTCACACAGAAAAAGACACTTATCATAAGCTATCACTTAGAGAGGGAATGTAAAAACCGCTACACTTGAACTGAATTACAAAACAGAACAGAGTCACACGTTTAGAAAACACACTATGGCTGCTTAACGGGAAAGGTGAGTTGGGGTGATGCATAAAACAAGGGTTTCAAATTCACTCAGATACCGTTCCATACACCCAATATGTAATAGACAAGACCAACTCCTTGCTCAGTGAACTGGACTCAACACCCCCTATTCACCGCACAATAATATGTCTGACTAGTAAGAATCGTAAAACCTATGTATTGATATCTCTCTGGAAGTGAGTCAAGTGGGTGTAAAGCCGCATAAACACAGCCGTGAAAGGCAGCTAAACCCCATTATAAAAATAAATTACTTTTAAAAACCCGTAAAAGAAAGACAGTGAAAGAGAGAGAAATTCTTACATAATTCGTTCAGGGGCTTTGATGCAACCTGGATTGACCATATCTAGACCCACAGCTGGATGAGACATAAGGGTGGACACTCTTGGGGCTGAGAGGTTGGGTGAGGTTGGGTGAGCAAACGCAGAACCTTTAAAGTAATACTGCGTGGTACCCATCCCATGGGTCCCAAATCTCCAGGTTCAAGGGCATCTTCCTACATCGAAAACATGCATGAGAAACCCAGAATAAGGTACACCGTGTGATTTTGAAAGGTTTCTAAAACGCACCTCATTTCTCATCTCCTTGTGCTCGGTTTCGCCATTCCAGCTACTTTACTAGCAATCTCCCTACTTGGAGAATCAGCACCTTTAACCTCCTGTTCTGTACAGGTTGCAATTTGTCCTGAGGATGAACGGGAAGAGGGGCAACCAATGAGAGACTAGATCTAGGTGTTGGGACAGGCACAGGTCACTCTATTTTCCCAACAGGAAGAAGAATTAACCACAGGCTCAGCCTGCCGCCCAGAAGCAGAATAGGGCCTGAGGCAATCCCGCGCTTTTGCGGCCAGCTCCCAAAAAAGACAGTTGAAAAATGGAGCTCAGGGAAAATGCAATTCACAAACCCGCAGAGTTATAAATGATAACTCTCATCCACAGATATATTGAGGGAAGGCAACGAAGAGGATTTGAAAGCAAGGCAGAATTGCAGGAAACAGATTTCAGGAGGTAGATACGAATCGCCTTTAAAGCACATGAAAAGCGGCAAAACGTCGACAATGATGCCCTTGGCCAAAAAGGGCGTATGCGTTTTTTCCTGAATATATTCAGGAAAAAACGCATACGCCCTTTTTGGCCAACCAAGCAACCTGGAAAGGCAAGTCAGCGCTACAAAGAAGTCTCGCTTCCCATCTGTCAAAAGGGCCATGCTGCAAAAAGTGTCAAAACCAGAAATGCAGGACAGGCCATGGAGAAATGGCAGCCTTGCTACACTGATGGGCGGGATGTAAATTGCCAACAGCCACACTGGAGAAGTGTACGTTGTGTCCTGAAACATCGAAAAAAACAGCTTAGGGAGCATAGGGCACGTCCACTCATGGGCGTATAAATTGGAAAAACTAAAAATCAGCAAGACACAGGCACCCGAAAGTTTAGGGCTGCTCTGTTGACAAGAACCTCCACTTCATGACACCTTAAATATCCCAGGAAAGAGAAAAATGGATAAAGAAGTTGTGGTCCTTATGTACAATGAAATATCACTCAGACATGAAATCAATGTCATAAGGCTAGTAGAAGCAAGATGAGTGGAGTTAGGTACGACGATTCTAAGTGAAATAAGTCACACAGAAAAAGACACTTATCATAAGCTATCACTTATACAGGGAATGTAAAAACCGCTACACTTGAACTGAATTACAAAACAGAACAGAGTCACACGTTTAGAAAACACACTATAGCTGCTTAACAGGAAAGGTGAGGTGGGGTGATGCATAAAACAAGGGTTTCAAATTCGCTCAGATACCGTTCCATACACCCAATATGTAATAGACAAGACCTACTCCTTGCTCAGTGAACTGGACTCAACACCCCCTATTCACCGCACAAGAATATATGTGACTAGTAAGAATCTTAAAACCTATGTATTGATATCTGTCTGGAAGTGAGTCAAGTGGGTGTAAAGCCGCATAAACACAGCCATGGAAAGCAGCTAAACCCCATTATAAAAATAAATTACTTTTAAAAACCCGTAAAACAAAGACAGTGAAAGAGAGAGAAATTCTTACAAAATTCGTTCAGAGGCTGTGATGCAACCTGGATTGACCATATCTAGACCCACACCTGGATGAGACATAAGGGTGGACACTCTTGGGGCTGAGAGGTTGGGTGAGGTTGGGTGAGCAAACGCAGACCCTTTAAAGTAATACTGCGTGGTACCCATCCCATGGGTCCCAAATCTCCAGGTTCAAGGGCATCTTCCTACATCGAAAACATGCATGAGAAACCCAGAAGATGGTACACCGTGTGATTTTGAAAGGTTTCTAAAACGCACCTCATTTCTCATCTCCTTGTGCTCGGTTTCGCCATTCCAGCTACTTTACTAGCAATCTCCCTACTTGGAGAATCAGCACCTTTAACCTTCTGTTCCCTACAGGTTGCAATTTGTCCTGAGGATGAACGGGAAGAGGGGCAACCAATGAGAGACTAGATCTAGGTGTTGGGACAGGCACAGGTCACTCTATTTTCCCAACAGGAAGAAGAATTAACCACAGGCTCAGCCTGCCGCCCAGAAGCAGAATAGGGCCTGAGGCAATCCCGCGCTTTTGCGGCCAGCTCCCAAAAAAGACAGTTGAAAAATGGAGCTCAGGGAAAATGCAATTCACAAACCCGCAGAGTTATAAATGATAACTCTCATCCACAGATATATTGAGGGAAGGCAACGAAGAGGATTTGAAAGCAAGGCAGAATTGCAGGAAACAGATTTCAGGAGGTAGATACGAATCGCCTTTAAAGCACATGAAAAGCGGCAAAACGTCGACAATGATGCCCTTGGCCAAAAAGGGCGTATGCGTTTTTTCCTGAATATATTCAGGAAAAAACGCATACGCCCTTTTTGGCCAACCAAGCAACCTGGAAAGGCAAGTCAGCGCTACAAAGAAGTCTCGCTTCCCATCTGTCAAAAGGGCCATGCTGCAAAAAGTGTCAAAACCAGAAATGCAGGACAGGCCATGGAGAAATGGCAGCCTTGCTACACTGATGGGCGGGATGTAAATTGCCAACAGCCACACTGGAGAAGTGTACGTTGTGTCCTGAAACATCGAAAAAAAACAGCTTAGGGAGCATAGGGCACGTCCACTCATGGGCGTATAAATTGGAAAAACTAAAAATCAGCAAGACAAAGGCACCGGAAAGTTTAGGGCTGCTCTGTTGACAAGAACCTCCACTTCATGACACCTTAAATATCCCAGGAAAGAGAAAAATGGATAAAGAAGTTGTGGTCCTTATGTACAATGTAATATCACTCAGACATGAAATCAATGTCATAAGGCTAGTAGAAGCAAGATGAGTGGAGGTAGGTACGACGATTCTAAGTGAAATAAGTCACACAGAAAAAGACACTTATCATAAGCTATCACTTATACAGGGAATGTAAAAACCGCTACACTTGAACTGAATTACAAAACAGAACAGAGTCACACGTTTAGAAAACACACTATAGCTGCTTAACAGGAAAGGTGAGGTGGGGTGATGCATAAAACAAGGGTTTCAAATTCGCTCAGATACCGTTCCATACACCCAATATGTAATAGACAAGACCTACTCCTTGCTCAGTGAACTGGACTCAACACCCCCTATTCCCCGCACAAGAATATATGTGACTAGTAAGAATCTTAAAACCTATGTATTGATATCTGTCTGGAAGTGAGTCAAGTGGGTGTAAAGCCGCATAAACACAGCCATGAAAGGCAGCTAAACCCCATTATAAAAATAAATTACTTTTAAAAACCCGTAAAACAAAGACAGTGAAAGAGAGAGAAATTCTTACAAAATTCGTTCAGAGGCTGTGATGCAACCTGGATTGACCATATCTAGACCCACAGCTGGATGAGACATAATGGTGGACACTCTTGGGGCTGAGAGGTTGGGTGAGGTTGGGTGAGCAAACGCAGACCCTTTAAAGTAATACTGCGTGGTACCCATCCCATGGGTCCCAAATCTCCAGGTTCAAGGGCATCTTCCTACATCGAAAACATGCATGAGAAACCCAGAAGATGGTACACCATGTGATTTTGAAAGGTTTCAAAACGCACCTCATTTCTCATCTCCTTGTGCTCGGTTTTGCCATTCCAGCTACTTTACTAGCAATCTCCCTACTTGGAGAATCAGCACCTTTAACCTCCTGTTCCCTACAGGTTGCAATTTGTCCTGAGGATGAACGGGAAGAGGGGCAACCAATGAGAGACTAGATCTAGGTGTTGGGACAGGCACAGGTCACTCTATTTTCCCAAAAGGAAGAAGAATTAACCACAGGCTCAGCCTGCCGCCCAGAAGCAGAATAGGGCCTGAGGCAATCCCGCGCTTTTGCGGCCAGCTCCCAAAAAAGACAGTTGAAAAATGGAGCTCAGGGAAACTGCAATTCAAAAACCTCAGAGTTATAAGTGATAACTGTCATCCACAGATATATTGAGGGAAGGCAACAAAGAGGATTTGAAAGCAAGGCAGAATTGCAGGAAACAGATTTCAGGAGGTAGATACGAATCGCCTTTAAAGCACATGAAAAGCGGCAAAACGTCGACAATGATGCCCTTGGCCAAAAAGGGCGTATGCGTTTTTTCCTGAATATATTCAGGAAAAAACGCATACGCCCTTTTTGGCCAACCAAGCAACCTGGAAAGGCAAATCAGCGCTACAAAGAAGTCTCGCTTCCCATCGGTGAAAAGGGCCATGCTGCAAAAAGTGTCAAAACCAGAAATGCAGGACAGGCAATGGAGAAATGGCAGCCTTGCTACACTGATGGGCGGGATGTAAATTGCCAACAGCCACTCTGGAGAAGTGTACGTTGTGTCCTGAAACATCGAAAAAAAACAGCTTAGGGAGCATAGGGCACGTCCACTCATGGGCGTATAAATTGGAAAAACTAAAAATCAGCAAGACACAGGCACCGGAAAGTTTAGGGCTGCTCTGTTGACAAGAACCTCCACTTCATGACACCTTAAATATCCCAGGAAAGAGAAAAATGGATAAAGAAGTTGTGGTCCTTATGTACAATTGAATATCACTCAGACATGAAATCAATGTCATAAGGCTAGTAGAAGCAAGATGAGTGGAGTTAGGTACGACGATTCCAAGTGAAATAAGTCACACAGAAAAAGACACTTATCATAAGCTATCACTTATAGAGGGAATGTAAAAACCGCTACACGTGAACTGAATTACAAAACAGAACAGAGTCACACGTTTAGAAAACACACTATGGCTGCTTAACGGGAAAGGTGAGGTGGGGTGATGCATAAAACAAGGGTTTCAAATTAGCTCAGATACCGTTCCATACACCCAATATGTAATAGACAAGACCTACTCCTTGCTCAGTGAACTGGACTCAACACCCCCTATTCCCCGCACAAGAATATATGAGACTAGTAAGAATCTTAAAACCTATGTATTGATATCTGTCTGGAAGTGAGTCAAGTGGGTGTAAAGCCGCATAAACACAGCCATGAAAAGCAGCTAAACCCCATTATAAAAATGAATTACTTTTAAAAACCCGTAAAAAAAGATAGTGAAAGAGAGAGAAATTCTTACAAAATTCGTTCAGAGGCTGTGATGCAACCTGGATTGACCATATCTAGACCCACAGCTGGATGAGACATAAGGGTGGACACTCTTGGGGCTGAGAGGTTGGGTGAGGTTGGGTGAGCAAACGCAGACCCTTTAAAGTAATACTGCGTGGTACCCATCCCATGGGTCCCAAATCTCCAGTTTCAAGGGAATCTTCCTACATCGAAAACCTGCATGAGAAACCCAGAAGATGGTACACCGTGTGATTTTGAAAGGTTTCTAAAACGCACCTCATTTCTCATCTCCTTGTGCTCGGTTTCGCCATTCCAGCTACTTTACTAGCAATCTCCCTACTTGGAGAATCAGCACCTTTAACCTCCTGTTCTGTACAGGTTGCAATTTGTCCTGAGGATGAACGGGAAGAGGGGCAACCAATGAGAGACTAGATCTAGGTGTTGGGACAGGCACAGGTCACTCTATTTTCCCAACAGGAAGAAGAATTAACCACAGGCTCAGCCTGCCGCCCGGAACCAGAATAGGGCCTGAGGCAATCCCGCGCTTTTGTGGCCAGCTCCCAAAAAAGACAGTTGAAAAATGGAGCTCAGGGAAACTGCAATTCACAAACCCGCAGATTTATAAATGATAACTGTCATCCACAGATATATTGAGGGAAGGAAACGAAGAGGATTTGAAAGCAAGGCAGAATTGCAGGAAACAGATTTCAGGAGGTAGATACGAATCGCCTTTAAAGCACATGAAGAGCGGCAAAACGTCGACAATGATGCCCTTGGCCAAAAAGGGCGTATGCGTTTTTTCCTGAATATATTCAGGAAAAAACGCATACGCCCTTTTTGGCCAACCAAGCAACCTGGAAAGGCAAATCAGCGCTACAAAGAAGTCTCGCTTCCCATCGGTCAAAAGGGCGATGCTGCAAAAAGTGTCAAAACCAGAAATGCAGGACAGGCCATGGAGAAATGGCAGCCTTGCTACACTGATGGGCGGGATGTAAATTGCCAACAGCCACTCTGGAGAAGTGTACGTTGTGTCCTGAAACATCGAAAAAAAACAGCTTAGGGAGCATAGGGCACGTCCACTCATGGGCGTATAAATTGGAAAAACTAAAAATCAGCAAGACACAGGCACCGGAAAGTTTAGGGCTGCTCTGTTGACAAGAACCTCCACTTCATGACACCTTAAATATCCCAGGAAAGAGAAAAATGGATAAAGAAGTTGTGGTCCTTATGTACAATGGAATATCACTCAGACATGAAATCAATGTTATAAGGCTAGTAGAAGCAAGATGAGTGGAGTTAGGTACGACGATTCTAAGTGAAATAAGTCACACAGAAAAAGACACTTATCATAAGCTATCACTTATAGAGGGAATGTAAAAACCGCTACACTTGAACTGAATTACAAAACAGAACAGAGTCACACGTTTAGAAAACACACTATAGCTGCTTAACAGGAAAGGTGAGGTGGGGTGATGCATAAAACAAGGGTTTCAAATTCGCTCACATACCGTTCCATACACCCAATATGTAATAGACAAGACCTACTCCTTGCTCAGTGAACTGGACTCAACATCCCCTATTCCCCGCACAAGAATATATGTGACTAGTAAGAAGCTTAAAACCTATGTATTGATATCTGTCTGGAAGTGAGTCAAGTGGGTGTAAAGCCGCATAAACACAGCCATGAAAGGCAGCTAAACCCCATTATAAAAATAAATTACTTTTAAAAACCCATAAAACAAAGACAGTGAAAGAGAGAGAAATTCTTACAAAATTCGTTCAGAGGATGTGATGCAACCTGGATTGACCATATCTAGACCCACAGCTGGATGAGACATAAGGGTGGACACTCTTGGGGCTGAGAGGTTGGGTGAGGTTGGGTGAGAAAACGCAGACCCTTTAAAGTAATACTGCGTGGTACCCATCCCATGGGTCCCAAATCTCCAGGTTCAACGGCATCTTCCTACATCGAAAACATGCATGAGAAACCCAGAAGATGGTACACCGTGTGATTTTGAAAGGTTTCTAAAACGCACCTCATTTCTCATCTCCTTGTGCTCGGTTTCGCCATTCCAGCTACTTTACTAGCAATCTCCCTACTTGGAGAATCAGCACCTTATCCTCCTGTTCCCTACAGGTTGCAATTTGTCCTGAGGATGAACGGGAAGAGGGGCAACCAATGAGAGAATAGATCTAGGTTTTGGGACAGGCACAGGTCACTCTATTTTCCCAACAGGAAGAAGAATTAACCACAGGCTCAGCCTGCCGCCCAGAAGCAGAATAGGGCCTGAGGCAATCCCGCGCTTTTGCGGCCAGCTCCCAAAAAAGACAGTTGAAAAATGGACCTCAGGGAAACTGCAATTCACAAACCCGCAGAGTTATAAATGATAACTCTCATCCACAGATATATTGAGGGAATGCAACGAAGAGGATTTGAAAGCAAGGCAGAATTGCAGGAAACAGATTTCAGGAGGTAGATACGAATCGCCTTTAAAGCACATGAAAAGCGGCAAAACGTCGACAATGATGCCCTTGGCCAAAAAGGGCGTATGCGTTTTTTCCTGAATATATTCAGGAAAAAACGCATACGCCCTTTTTGGCCAACCAAGCAACATGGAAAGGCAAATCAGCGCTACAAAGAAGTCTCGCTTCCCTTCGGACAAAAGGGCCATGCTGCAAAAAGTTTCAAAACCAGAAATGCAGGACAGGCCATGGAGAAATGGCAGCCTTGCTACACTGATGGGCGGGATGTAAATTGCCAACAGCCACTCTGGAGAAGTATACGTTGTGTCCTGAAACATCGAAAAAAAACAGCTTAGGGAGCATAGGGCACGTCCACTCATGGGCGTATAAATTGGAAAAACTAAAAATCAGCAAGACACAGGCACCCGAAAGTTTAGGGCTGCTCTGTTGACAAGAACCTCCACTTCATGACACCTTAAATATCCCAGGAAAGAGAAAAATGGATAAAGAAGTTGTGGTCCTTATGTACAATGGAATATCACTCAGACATGAAATCAATGTCATAAGGCTAGTAGAAGCAAGATGAGTGGAGTTAGGTACGACGATTCTAAGTGAAATAAGTCACACAGAAAAAGACACTTATCATAAGCTATCACTTATAGAGGGAATGTAAAAACCGCTACACTTGAACTGAATTACAAAACAGAACAGAGTCACACGTTTAGAAAACACACTATGGCTGCTTAACGGGAAAGGTGACGTGGGGTGATGCATAAAACAAGGGTTTCAAATTCGCTCAGATACCGTTCCATACACCCAATATGTAATAGAAAAGACCTACTCCTTGCTCAGTGAACTGAACTCAACACCCCCTATTCACCGCACAAGAATATATCTGACTAGTAAGAATCTTAAAACCTATGTATTGATATCTCTCTGGAAGTGAGTCAAGAGTGTGTCAACCGCATAAACACAGCCGTGAAAAGCAGCTATACCCCATTATAAAAATAAATTACTTTTAAAAACCCGTAAAACAAAAACAGTGAAAGAGAGAGAAATACTTACAAAATTCGTTCAGAGGCTGTGATGCAACCTGGATTGACCATATCTAGACCCACAGCTGGATGAGACATAAGGGTGGACACTCTTGGGGCTGAGAGTTTGGGTGAGGTTGGGTGAGCAAACGCAGACCCTTTAAAGTAATACTGCCTGGTACCCATCCCATGGGTCCCAAATGTCCAGGTTCAAGGGCATCTTCCTACATCGAAAACATGCATGAGAAACCCAGAAGATGGTACACCGTGTGATTTTGAAAGGTTTCTAAAACGCACCTCATTTCTCATCTCCTTGTGCTCGGTTTCGCCATTCCAGCTACTTTACTAGCAATCTCCCTACTTGGAGAATCAGCACCTTTAACCTCCTGTTCCCTACAGGTTGCAATTTGTCCTGAGGATGAACGGGAAGAGGGGCAACCAATGAGAGACTAGATCTAGGTGTTGGGACAGGCACAGGTCACTCTATTTTCCCAACAGGAAGAAGAATTAACCACAGGCTCAGCCTGCCGCCCAGAAGCAGAATAGGGCCTGAGGCAATCCTGCGCTTTTGCGGCCAGCTCCCAAAAAAGACAGTTGAAAAATGGAGCTCAGGGAAAATGCAATTCACAAACCCGCAGAGTTATAAATGATAACTCTCATCCACAGATATATTGAGGGAAGGCAACGAAGAGGATTTGAAAGCAAGGCAGAATTGCAGGAAACAGATTTCGGGAGGTAGATACGAATCGCCTTTAAAGCACATGAAAAGCGGCAAAACGTCGACAATGATGCCCTTGGCCAAAAAGGGCGTATGCGTTTTTTCCTGAATATATTCAGGAAAAAACGCATACGCCCTTTTTGGCCAACCAAGCAACCTGGAAAGGCAAATCAGCGCTACAAAGAAGTCTCGCTTCCCATCGGTCAAAAGGGCCATGCTGCAAAAAGTGTCAAAACCAGAAATGCAGGACAGGCCATGGAGAAATGGCAGCCTTGCTACACTGATGGGCGGGATGTAAATTGCCAACAGCCACTCTGGAGAAGTGTACGTTGTGTCCTGAAACATCGAAAAAAAACAGCTTAGGGAGCATAGGGCACGTCCACTCATGGGCGTATAAATTGGAAAAAAGTAAAAATCAGCAAGACACAGGCACCCCAAAGTTTAGGGCTGCTCTGTTGACAAGAACCTCCACTTCATGACACCTTAAATATCCCAGGAAAGAGAAAAATGGATAAAGAAGTTGTGGTCCTTATGTACAATGGAATATCACTCAGACATGAAATCAATGTTATAAGGCTAGTAGAAGCAAGATGAGTGGAGTTAGGAACGACGATTCTAAGTGAAATAAGTCACACAGAAAAAGACACTTATCATAAGCTATCACTTATAGAGGGAATGTAAAAACCGCTACACTTGAAATGAATTACAAAAGAGAACAGAGTCACACGTTTAGAAAACACACTATGGCTGCTTAACGGGAAAGGTGACGTGGGGTGATGCATAAAACAAGGGTTTCAAATTAGCTCAGATACCGTTCCATACACCCAATATGTAATAGTCAAGACCTACTCCTTGCTCAGTGAACTGAACTCAACACCCCCTATTCACTGCACAAGAATATATCTGACTAGTAAGAATCTTAAAACCTATGTAATGATATCTCTCTGGAAGTGAGTCAAGAAGGTGTAAACCGCATAAACACAGCCGTGAAAAGCAGCTAAACCCCATTATAAAAATAAATTACTTTTAAAAACCCGTAAAACAAAGACAGTGAAAGAGAGAGAAATTCTTACAAAATTCGTTCAGAGGCTGTGATGCAACCTGGATTGACCATATCTAGACCCACAGCTGGATGAGACATAAGGGTGGACACTCTTGGGGCTGAGAGGTTGGGTGAGGTTGGGTGAGCAAACGCAGACCCTTTAAAGTAAAACTGCATGGTACCCATCCCATGGGTCCCAAATCTCCAGGTTGAAGGGCATCTTCCTACATCGAAAACATGCATGAGAAACCCAGAAGATGGTACACCGTGTGATTTTGAAAGGTTTCTAAAACGCACCTCATTTCTCATCTCCTTGTGCTCGGGTTCGCCTTTCCAGCTACTTTACTAGCAATCTCCCTACTTGGAGAATCAGCACCTTTAACCTCCTGTTCCCTACAGGTTGCAATTTGTCCTGAGGATGAACGGGTAGAGGGGCAACCAATGAGAGACTAGATCTAGGTGTTGGGACAGGCAGAGGTCACTCTATTTTCCCACCAGGAAGAAGAATTAACCACAGGCTCAGCCTGCCGCCCAGAAGCAGAATAGGGCCTGAGGCAATCCCGCGCTTTTGCGGCCAGCTCCCAAAAAAGA
The DNA here is from genome assembly GCF_028021215.1 of Eschrichtius robustus. NCBI lineage: Eukaryota > Metazoa > Chordata > Mammalia > Artiodactyla > Eschrichtiidae > Eschrichtius > Eschrichtius robustus. The sequence continues at coordinate 79,426 of NW_027175380.1, read as the reverse complement.
CAGTTGAAAAATGGAGCTCAGGGAAACTGCAATTCACAAACCCGCAGAGTTATAAATGATAACTCTCATCCACAGATATATTGAGGGAAGGCAACGAAGAGGATTTGAAAGCAAGGCAGAATTGCAGGAAACAGATTTCAGGAGGTAGATACGAATCGCCTTTAAAGCACATGAAAAGCGGCAAAACGTCGACAATGATGCCCTTGGCCAAAAAGGGCGTATGCGTTTTTTCCTGAATATATTCAGGAAAAAACGCATACGCCCTTTTTGGCCAACCAAGCAACCTGGAAAGGCAAATCAGCGCTACAAAGAAGTCTAGCTTCCCATCGGTCAAAAGGGCCATGCTGCAAAAATGTCAAAACCAGAAATGCAGGACAGGCCATGGAGAAATGGCAGCCTTGCTACACTGATGGGCGGGATGTAAATTGCCAACAGCCACTCTGGAGAAGTGTACGTTTTGTCCTGAAACATGGAAAAAAAACAGCTTATGGAGCATAGGGCACGTCCACTCATGGGGGTATAAATTGGAAAAACTAAAAATCAGCAAGACACAGGCACCCGAATGTTTAGGGCTGCTCTGTTGACAAGAACCTCCACTTCATGACACCTTAAATATCCCAGGAAAGAGAAAAATGGATAAAGAAGTTGTGGTCCTTATGTACAATGGAATATCACTCAGACATGAAATCAATGTTATAAGGCTAGTAGAAGCAAGATGAGTGGAGTTAGGAACGACGATTCTAAGTGAAATAAGTCACACAGAAAAAGACACTTATCATAAGCTATCACTTATAGAGGGAATGTAAAAACCGCTACACGTGAACTGAATTACAAAACAGAACAGAGTCACACGTTTAGAAAACACACTATGGCTGCTTAACGGGAAAGGTGACGTGGGGTGATGCATAAAACAAGGGTTTCAAATTCGCTCAGATACCGTTCCATACACCCAATATGTAATAGACAAGACCTACTCCTTGCTCAGTGAACTGAACTCAACACCCCCTATTCACCGCACAAGAATATATCTGACTAGTAAGAATCTTAAAACCTATGTATTGATATCTCTCTGGAAGTGAGTCAAGAGGGTGTCAACCGCATAAACACAGCCGTGAAAAGCAGCTATACCCCATTATAAAAATAAATTACTTTTAAAAACCCGTAAAACAAAAACAGTGAAAGAGAGAGAAATTCTTACAAAATTCGTTCAGAGGCTGTGATGCAACCTGGTTTGACCATATCTAGACCCACAGCTGGATGAGACATAAGGGTGGACACTCTTGGGGCTGAGAGTTTGGGTGAGCAAACGCAGACCCTTTAAAGTAATACTGCGTGGTACCCATCCCATGGGTCCCAAATCTCCAGGTTCAAGGGCATCTTCCTACATCGAAAACATGCATGAGAAACCCAGAAGATGGTACACCGTGTGATTTTGAAAGGTTTCTAAAACGCACCTCATTTCTCATCTCCTTGTGCTCGGTTTCGCCATTCCAGCTACTTTACTAGCAATCTCCCTACTTGGAGAATCAGCACCTTTAACCTCCTGTTCCCTACAGGTTGCAATTTGTCCTGAGGATGAACGGGAAAAGGGGCAACCAATGAGAGACTAGATCTAGGTGTTGGGACAGGCACAGGTCACTATTTTCCCATCAGGAAGAAGAATTAACCACAGGCTCAGCCTGCCGCCCGGAACAAGAATAGGGCCTGAGGCAATCCCGTGATTTTGAGGCCAGCTCCCAAAAAAGACAGTTGAAAAATTGAGCTCAGGGGCACTGCAATTCACAAACCTGCTGAGTTATAAATGATAACTCTCGTCCACAAATATATTGAGGGAAGGCAACGAAGAGGATTTGAAAGCAAGGCAGAATTGCAGGAAACAGGTTTCAGGAGGTAGATTCGAATCGCCTTTAAAGCACATGAAAAGTGGCAAAACGTCGACAATGATGCCCTTGGCCAAAAAGGGCGTATGCGTTTTTTCCTGAATATATTCAGGAAAAAACGGATACGCACTTTTTGGCCAACCAAGCAACCTGGAAAGGCAAATCAGCGCTACAAAGAAGTCTCGCTTCCCATCGGTGAAAAGGGCCATGCTGCAAAAAGTGTCAAAACCAGAAATGCAGGACAGGCCATGGAGAAATGGCAGCCTTGCTACGCTAATGGGCGGGATGTAAATTGCCAACAGCCACTCTGGAGAAGTGTATGTTGTGTCCTCAAACATCGAAAAAACACAGCTTAGGGAGCATAGGGCACGTCCACTCATGGGAGTATAAATTGGGAAAACTAAAAATCAGCAAGACACAGGCACCCAAAAGTTTAGGGCTGCTCTGTTGACAAGAACCTCCACTTCATGACACCTTAAATATCCCAGGAAAGAGAAAAATGGATAAAGAAGTTGTGGGCCTTATGTACAATGGAATATCACTCAGACATGATATCAATGTCATAAGGCTAGTAGAAGCAAGATGAGTGGATTTAGGTACAACAATTCTAAGTGAAATAAGTCACACAGAAAAAGACACTTATCATAAGCTATCACTTATAGAGGGAATGTAAAAACCGCTACACTTGAACTGAATTACAAAACAGAACAGAATCACACGTTTAGAAAACACACTATGGCTGCTTAACGGGAAAGGTGAGGTGGGGTGATGCATAAAACAAGGGTTTCAAATTCGCTCAGATACCGACCCATACACCCAATATGTAATAGACAAGACCTACTCCTTGCTCAGTGAACTGGACTCAACACCCCCTATTCACCGCACAAGAATATATGTGACTAGTAAGAATCTTAAAACCTGTGTATTGATGTCTGTCTGGAAGTGAGTCAAGTGTGTGTAAAGCCGCATAAACACAGCCGTGAAAAGCAGCTAAACCCCATTATAAAAATAAATTACTTTCAAAAACCCATAAAACAAAGACAGTGAAAGAGAGAGAAATTCTTACAAAATTCGTTCAGAGGCTGTGATGCAACCTGGATTGACCATATCTAGACCCACAGCTGGATGAGACATAAGGGTGGACACTCTTGGGGCTGAGAGGTTGGGTGAGGTTGGGTGAGCAAACGCAGACCCTTTAAAGTAATACTGCGTGGTACCCATCCCATGGGTCCCAAATCTCCAGGTTCAAGGGCATCTTCCTACATCGAAAACATGCATGAGAAACCCATAAGATGGTACACCGTGTGATTTTGAAAGGTTTCTAAAACGCACCTCATTTCTCATCTCCTTGTGCTCGGGTTCGCCTTTCCAGCTACTTTACTAGCAATCTCCCTACTTGGAGAATCAGCACCTTTAACCTCCTGTTCCCTACAGGTTGCAATTTGTCCTGAGGATGAACGGGAAGAGGGGCAACCAATGAGAGACTAGATCTAGGTGTTGGGACAGGCAGAGGTCACTCTATTTTCCCACCAGGAAGAAGAATTAACCACAGGCTCAGCCCGCCGCCCAGAAGCAGAATAGGGCCTGAGGCAATCCCGCACTTTTGCGGCCAGCTCCCAAAAAAGCGATTTGAAAAATGGAGCTCAGGGAAACTGCAATTCACAAACCCGCAGAGTTATAAATGATAACTCTCATCCACAGATATATTGAGGGAAGGCAACGAAGAGGATTTGAAAGCAAGGAAGAATTGCAGGAAACAGATTTCAGGAGGTAGATATGAATCGCCTTTAAAGCACATGAAAAGCGGCAAAACATCGACAATGATGCCCTTGGCCAAAAAGGGCGTATGCGTTTTTTTCTGAATATATTCAGGAAAAAACGCATACGCCCTTTCTGGCCAACCAGGCAACCTGGAAAACAAATCAGCGCTACAAAGAAGTCTCGCTTCCCATCGGTGAAAAGGGCCATGCTGCATAAATTGTCAAAACGAGAAATGCAGGACAGGCCATGGAGAAATGGCAGCCTTGCTACACTGATGGGCGGGATGTAAATTGCCAACAGCCACTCTGGAGAGGTGTACGTTGTGTCCTGAAACATCGAAAAAAAACAGCTTAGGGAGCATAGGGCACGTACCCTCATGGGCGTATAAATTGGAAAAACTAAAAATCAGCAAGACACAGGCACCCGAAAGTTTAGGGCTGCTCTGTTGACAAGAACCTCCACTTCATGACACCTTAAATATCCCAGGAAAGAGAAAAATGGATAAAGAAGTTGTGGTCCTTATGTACAATGGAATATCACTCAGACATGAAATCAATGTTATAAGGCTAGTAGAAGCAAGATGAGTGGAGTTAGGAACGACGATTCTAAGTGAAATAAGTCACACAGAAAAAGACACTTATCATAAGCTATCACTTATAGAGGGAATGTAAAAACCGCTACACTTGAACTGAATTACAAAACAGAACAGAGTCACACCTTTAGAAAACACACTATGGCTGCTTAACGGGAAAGGTGAGGTGGGGTGATGCATAAAACAAGGGTTTCAAATTCGCTGAGGTATCGTTCCATACACCCAATATGTAATAGACAAGACCTACTCCTTGCTCAGTGAACTGAACTCAACACCCCCTATTCACCGCACAAGAATATATCTGACTAGTAAGAATCTTAAAACCTATGTATTGATATCTCTCTGGAAGTGAGTCAAGAGGGTGTCAACCGCATAAACACAGCCGTGAAAAGCAGCTAAACCCCATTATAAAAATAAATTACTTTTAAAAACCCGTAAAACAAAGACAGTGAAAGAGAGAGAAATTCTTACAAAATTCGTTCAGAGGCTGTGATGCAACCTGGATTGACCATATCTAGACCCACAGCTGGATGAGACATAAGGGTGGACACTCTTTGGGCTGAGAGGTTGGGTGAGGTTGGGTGAGAAAACGCAGACCCTTTAAAGTAATACTGCGTGGTACCCATCCCATGGGAACCAAATCTCCAGGTTCAAGGGCATCTTCCTACATCGAAAACATGCATGAGAAACCCAGAAGATGGTACACCGTGTGATTTTCAAAGGGTTCTAAAACGCACCTCATTTCTCATCTCCTTGTGCTCGGGTTCGCCTTTCCAGCTACTTTACTAGCAATCTCCCTACTTGGAGAATCAGCACCTTTAACCTCCTGTTCCCTACAGGTTGCAATTTGTCCTGAGGATGAACGGGAAGAGTGGCAACCAATGAGAGACTAGATCTAGGTGTTGGGACAGGCACAGGTCACTATTTTCCCATCAGGAAGAAGAATTAACCACAGGCTCAGCCTGCCGCCCGGAACAAGAATAGGGCCTGAGGCAATCCCGTGATTTTGAGGCCAGCTCCCAAAAAAGACAGTTGAAAAATGGAGCTCAGGGGCACTGCAATTCACAAACCTGCTGAGTTATAAATGATAACTCTCGTCCACAAATATATTGAGGGAAGGCAACGAAGAGGATTTGAAAGCAAGGCAGAATTGCAGGAAACAGGTTTCAGGAGGTAGATTCGAATCGCCTTTAAAGCACATGAAAAGTGGCAAAACGTCGACAATGATGCCCTTGGCCAAAAAGGGCGTATGCGTTTTTTCCTGAATATATTCAGGAAAAAACGGATACGCCCTTTTTGGCCAACCAAGCAACCTGGAAAGGCAAATCAGCGCTACAAAGAAGTCTCGCTTCCCATCGGTGAAAAGGGCCATGCTGCAAAAAGTGTCAAAACCAGAAATGCAGGACAGGCCATGGAGAAATGGCAGCCTTGCTACGCTAATGGGCGGGATGTAAATTGCCAACAGCCACTCTGGAGAAGTGTATGTTGTGTCCTCAAACATCGAAAAAACACAGCTTAGGGAGCATAGGGCACGTCCACTCATGGGAGTATAAATTGGGAAAACTAAAAATCAGCAAGACACAGGCACCCAAAAGTTTAGGGCTGCTCTGTTGACAAGAACCTCCACTTCATGACACCTTAAATATCCCAGGAAAGAGAAAAATGGATAAAGAAGTTGTGGTCCTTATGTACAATGGAATATCACTCAGACATGAAATCAATGTCATAAGGCTAGTAGAAGCAAGATGAGTGGAGTTAGGTACGACGATTCTAAGTGAAATAAGTCACACAGAAAAAGACACTTATCATAAGCTATCACTTATAGAGGGAATGTAAAAACCGCTACACTTGAACTGAATTACAAAACAGAACAGAGTCACACGTTTAGAAAACACACTATGGCTGCTTAACGGGAAAGGTGATGTGGGGTGATGCATAAAACAAGGGTTTCAAATTAGCTCAGATACCGTTCCATACACCCAATATGTAATAGACAAGACCTACTCCTTGCTCAGTGAACTGAACTCAACACCCCCTATTCACCGCACAAGAATATATCTGACTAGTAAGAATCTTAAAACCTATGTATTGATATCTCTCTGGAAGTGAGTCAAGAGTGTGTCAACCGCATAAACACAGCCGTGAAAAGCAGCTATACCCCATTATAAAAATAAATTACTTTTAAAAACCCGTAAAACAAAAACAGTGAAAGAGAGAGAAATTCTTACAAAATTCGTTCAGAGGCTGTGATGCAACCTGGATTGACCATATCTAGACCCACAGCTGGATGAGACATAAGGGTGGACACTCTTGGGGCTGAGAGTTTGGGTGAGGTTGGGTGAGCAAACGCAGACCCTTTAAAGTAATACTGCGTGGTACCCATCCCATGGGTCCCAAATGTCCAGGTTCAAGGGCATCTTCCTACATCGAAAACATGCATGAGAAACCCAGAAGATGGTACACCGTGTGATTTTGAAAGGTTTCTAAAACGCACCTCATTTCTCATCTCCTTGTGCTCGGTTTCGCCATTCCAGCTACTTTACTAGCAATCTCCCTACTTGGAGAATCAGCACCTTTAACCTCCTGTTCCCTACAGGTTGCAATTTGTCCTGAGGATGAACGGGAAGAGGGGCAACCAATGAGAGACTAGATCTAGGTGTTGGGACAGGCACAGGTCACTCTATTTTCCCAACAGGAAGAAGAATTAACCACAGGCTCAGCCTGCCGCCCAGAAGCAGAATAGGGCCTGAGGCAATCCTGCGCTTTTGCGGCCAGCTCCCAAAAAAGACAGTTGAAAAATGGAGCTCAGGGAAAATGCAATTCACAAACCCGCAGAGTTATAAATGATAACTCTCATCCACAGATATATTGAGGGAAGGCAACGAAGAGGATTTGAAAGCAAGGCAGAATTGCAGGAAACAGATTTCGGGAGGTAGATACGAATCGCCTTTAAAGCACATGAAAAGCGGCAAAACGTCGACAATGATGCCCTTGGCCAAAAAGGGCGTATGCGTTTTTTCCTGAATATATTCAGGAAAAAACGCATACGCCCTTTTTGGCCAACCAAGCAACCTGGAAAGGCAAATCAGCGCTACAAAGAAGTCTCGCTTCCCATCGGTCAAAAGGGCCATGCTGCAAAAAGTGTCAAAACCAGAAATGCAGGACAGGCCATGGAGAAATGGCAGCCTTGCTACACTGATGGGCGGGATGTAAATTGCCAACAGCCACTCTGGAGAAGTGTACGTTGTGTCCTGAAACATCGAAAAAAAACAGCTTAGGGAGCATAGGGCACGTCCACTCATGGGCGTATAAATTGGAAAAACTAAAAATCAGTAAGACACAGGCACCGGAAAGTTTAGGGCTGCTCTGTTGACAAGAACCTCCACTTCATGACACCTTAAATATCCCAGGAAAGAGAAAAATGGATAAAGAAGTTTTGGTCCTTATGTACAATGGAATATCACTCAGACATGAAATCAATGTCATAAGGCTAGTAGAAGCAAGATGAGTGGAGTTAGGTACGACGATTCTAAGTGAAATAAGTCACACAGAAAAGGACACTTATCATAAGCTATCACTTAAAGAGGGAATGTAAAAACCGCTACACTTGAACTGAATTACAAAACAGAACAGAGTCACACGTTTAGAAAACACACTATGGCTGCTTAACGGGAAAGGTGAGGTGCGGTGATGCATAAAACAAGGGTTTCAAATTCGCTCAGATACCGTTCCATACACTCAATATGTAATAGACAAGACCTACTCCTTGCTCAGTGAACTGGACTCAACACCCCCTATTCACCGCACAAGAATATATGTGACTAGTAAGAATCTTAAAACCTATGTATTGATATCTGTCTGGAAGTGAGTCAAGTGGGTGTAAAGCCGCATAAACACAGCCATGAAAAGCAGCTAAACCCCATTATAAAAATAAATTACTTTTAAAAACCCGTAAAACAAAGACAGTGAAAGAGAGAGAAATTCTTACAAAATTCGTTCAGAGGCTGTGATGCAACCTGGATTGACCATATCTAGACCCACAGCTGGATGAGATATAAGGGTGGACACTCTTGGGGCTGAGAGGTTGGGTGAGGTTGGGTGAGCAAACGCAGACCCTTTAAAGTAATACTGCGTGGTACCCATCCCATGGGTCCCAAATCTCCAGTTCAAGGGCATCTTCCTACATCGAAAACATGCATGAGATACCCAGAAGATGGTACACCGTGTGATTTTGAAAGGTTTCTAAAACGCACCTCATTTCTCATCTCCTTGTGCTCGGGTTCGCCATTCCAGCTACTTTACTAGCAATCTCCCTACTTGGAGAATCAGCACCTTTAACCTCCTGTTCCCTACAGGTTGCAATTTGTCCTGAGGATGAACGGGAAGAGGGGCAACCAATAAGAGACTAGATGTAGGTGTTGGGACAGGCACAGGTCACTCTATTTTCCCAACAGGAAGAAGAATTAACCACAGGCTCAGCCTGCCACCCAGAAGCAGAATAGGACCTGAGGCAATCCCGCACATTTGCGGCCAGCTCCCAAAAAAGACAGTTGAAAAATGGAGCTCAGGGTAACTGCAATTCACAAACCCGCAGAGTTATAAATGATAACTCTCATCCACAGATATATTGAGGGAAGGCAACGAAGAGGATTTGAAAGCAAGGCAGAATTGCAGGAAAGAGATTTCAGGAAGTAGATTCGAATCGCCTTTAAAGCACATGAAAAGCGGCAAAACGTCGACAATGATGCCCTTGGCCAAAAAGGGCGTATGCGTTTTTTCCTGAATATATTCAGGAAAAAACGCATACGCCCTTTTTGGCCAACCAAGCAACCTGGAAAGGCAAATCAGCGCTACCAAGAAGTCTCGCTTCCCATCGGTGAAAAGGGCCATGCTGCAAAAAGTGTCAAAACCGGAAATGCAGGACAGGCCATGGAGAAATGGCAGCCTTGCTACACTGATGGGCGGGATGTAAATTGCCAACAGCCACTCTGGAGAAGTGTACGTTGTGTCCTGAAACATCGAAAAAAAACAGCTTAGGGAGCATAGGGCACGTCCACTCATGGGCGTATAAATTGGAAAAAAGTAAAAATCAGCAAGACACTGGCACCCCAAAGTTTAGGGCTGCTCTGTTGACAAGAACCTCCACTTCATGACACCTTAAATATCCCAGGAAAGAGAAAAATGGATAAAGAAGTTGTGGTCCTTATGTACAATGGAATATCACTCAGACATGAAATCAATGTTATAAGGCTAGTAGAAGCAAGATGAGTGGAGTTAGGAACGACGATTCTAAGTGAAATAAGTCACACAGAAAAAGACACTTATCATAAGCTATCACTTATAGAGGGAATGTAAAAACCGCTACACTTGAAATGAATTACAAAAGAGAACAGAGTCACACGTTTAGAAAACACACTATGGCTGCTTAACGGGAAAGGTGACGTGGGGTGATGCATAAAACAAGGGTTTCAAATTAGCTCAGATACCGTTCCATACACCCAATATGTAATAGTCAAGACCTACTCCTTGCTCAGTGAACTGAACTCAACACCCCCTATTCACTGCACAAGAATATATCTGACTAGTAAGAATCTTAAAACCTATGTAATGATATCTCTCTGGAAGTGAGTCAAGAAGGTGTAAACCGCATAAACACAGCCGTGAAAAGCAGCTAAACCCCATTATAAAAATAAATTACTTTTAAAAACCCGTAAAACAAAGACAGTGAAAGAGAGAGAAATTCTTACAAAATTCGTTCAGAGGCTGTGATGCAACCTGGATTGACCATATCTAGACCCACAGCTGGATGAGACATAAGGGTGGACACTCTTGGGGCTGAGAGGTTGGGTGAGGTTGGGTGAGCAAACGCAGACCCTTTAAAGTAAAACTGCATGGTACCCATCCCATGGGTCCCAAATCTCCAGGTTGAAGGGCATCTTCCTACATCGAAAACATGCATGAGAAACCCAGAAGATGGTACACCGTGTGATTTTGAAAGGTTTCTAAAACGCACCTCATTTCTCATCTCCTTGTGCTCGGGTTCGCCTTTCCAGCTACTTTACTAGCAATCTCCCTACTTGGAGAATCAGCACCTTTAACCTCCTGTTCCCTACAGGTTGCAATTTGTCCTGAGGATGAACGGGTAGAGGGGCAACCAATGAGAGACTAGATCTAGGTGTTGGGACAGGCAGAGGTCACTCTATTTTCCCACCAGGAAGAAGAATTAACCACAGGCTCAGCCTGCCGCCCAGAAGCAGAATAGGGCCTGAGGCAATCCCGCGCTTTTGCGGCCAGCTCCCAAAAAAGACAGTTGAAAAATGGAGCTCAGGGAAACTGCAATTCACAAACCCGCAGAGTTATAAATGATAACTCTCATCCACAGATATATTGAGGGAAGGCAACGAAGAGGATTTGAAAGCAAGGCAGAATTGCAGGAAACAGATTTCAGGAGGTAGATACGAATCGCCTTTAAAGCACATGAAAAGCGGCAAAACGTCGACAATGATGCCCTTGGCCAAAAAGGGCGTATGCGTTTTTTCCTGAATATATTCAGGAAAAAACGCATACGCCCTTTTTGGCCAACCAAGCAACCTGGAAAGGCAAATCAGCGCTACAAAGAAGTCTCGCTTCCCATCGGTCAAAAGGGCCATGCTGCAAAAATGTCAAAACCAGAAATGCAGGACAGGCCATGGAGAAATGGCAGCCTTGCTACACTGATGGGCGGGATGTAAATTGCCAACAGCCACTCTGGAGAAGTGTACGTTTTGTCCTGAAACATGGAAAAAAAACAGCTTATGGAGCATAGGGCACGTCCACTCATGGGGGTATAAATTGGAAAAACTAAAAATCAGCAAGACACAGGCACCCGAAAGTTTAGGGCTTCTCTGTTGACAAGAACCTCCACTTCATGACACCTTAAATATCCCAGGAAAGAGAAAAATGGATAAAGAAGTTGTGGTCCTTATGTACAATGGAATATCACTCAGACATGAAATCAATGTTATAAGGCTAGTAGAAGCAAGATGAGTGGAGTTAGGAACGACGATTCTAAGTGAAATAAGTCACACAGAAAAAGACACTTATCATAAGCTATCACTTATAGAGGGAATGTAAAAACCGCTACACGTGAACTGAATTACAAAACAGAACAGAGTCACACGTTTAGAAAACACACTATGGCTGCTTAACGGGAAAGGTGACGTGGGGTGATGCATAAAACAAGGGTTTCAAATTAGCTCAGATACCGTTCCATACACCCAATATGTAATAGACAAGACCTACTCCTTGCTCAGTGAACTGAACTCAACACCCCCTATTCACCGCACAAGAATATATCTGACTAGTAAGAATCTTAAAACCTATGTATTGATATCTCTCTGGAAGTGAGTCAAGAGGGTGTCAACCGCATAAACACAGCCGTGAAAAGCAGCTATACCCCATTATAAAAATAAATTACTTTTAAAAACCCGTAAAACAAAAACAGTGAAAGAGAGAGAAATTCTTACAAAATTCGTTCAGAGGCTGTGATGCAACCTGGTTTGACCATATCTAGACCCACAGCTGGATGAGACATAAGGGTGGACACTCTTGGGGCTGAGAGTTTGGGTGAGCAAACGCAGACCCTTTAAAGTAATACTGTGTGGTACCCATCCCATGGGTCCCAAATCTCCAGGTTCAAGGGCATCTTCCTACATCGAAAACATGCATGAGAAACCCAGAAGATGGTACACCGTGTGATTTTGAAAGGTTTCTAAAACGCACCTCATTTCTCATCTCCTTGTGCTCGGTTTCGCCATTCCAGCTACTTTACTAGCAATCTCCCTACTTGGAGAATCAGCACCTTTAACCTCCTGTTCCCTACAGGTTGCAATTTGTCCTGAGGATGAACGGGAAAAGGGGCAACCAATGAGAGACTAGATCTAGGTGTTGGGACAGGCACAGGTCACTATTTTCCCATCAGGAAGAAGAATTAACCACAGGCTCAGCCTGCCGCCCGGAACAAGAATAGGGCCTGAGGCAATCCCGTGATTTTGAGGCCAGCTCCCAAAAAAGACAGTTGAAAAATTGAGCTCAGGGGCACTGCAATTCACAAACCTGCTGAGTTATAAATGATAACTCTCGTCCACAAATATATTGAGGGAAGGCAACGAAGAGGATTTGAAAGCAAGGCAGAATTGCAGGAAACAGGTTTCAGGAGGTAGATTCGAATCGCCTTTAAAGCACATGAAAAGTGGCAAAACGTCGACAATGATGCCCTTGGCCAAAAAGGGCGTATGCGTTTTTTCCTGAATATATTCAGGAAAAAACGGATACGCCCTTTTTGGCCAACCAAGCAACCTGGAAAGGCAAATCAGCGCTACAAAGAAGTCTCGCTTCCCATCGGTGAAAAGGGCCATGCTGCAAAAAGTGTCAAAACCAGAAATGCAGGACAGGCCATGGAGAAATGGCAGCCTTGCTACGCTGATAGGCGGGATGTTAATTGCCAACAGCCACTCTGGAGAAGTGTACGGTGTGTCCTGAAACATCGAAAAAACACAGCTTAGGGAGCATAGGGCACGTCCACTCATGGGCGTATAAATTGGGAAAACTAAAAATCAGCAAGACACAGGCACCCCAAAGTTTAGGGCTGCTCTGTTGACAAGAACCTCCACTTCATGACACCTTAAATATCCCAGGAAAGAGAAAAATGGATAAAGAAGTTGTGGTCCTTATGTACAATGGAATATCACTCAGACATGAAATCAATGTTATAAGGCTAGTAGAAGCAAGATGAGTGGAGTTAGGAACGACGATTCTAAGTGAAATAAGTCACACAGAAAAAGACACTTATCATAAGCTATCACTTATAGAGGGAATGTAAAAACCGCTACACGTGAACTGAATTACAAAACAGAACAGAGTCACACGTTTAGAAAACACACTATGGCTGCTTAACGGGAAAGGTGACGTGGGGTGATGCATAAAACAAGGGTTTCAAATTAGCTCAGATACCGTTCCATACACCCAATATGTAATAGACAAGACCTACTCCTTGCTCAGTGAACTGAACTCAACACCCCCTATTCACCGCACAAGAATATATCTGACTAGTAAGAATCTTAAAACCTATGTATTGATATCTCTCTGGAAGTGAGTCAAGAGGTTGTCAACCGCATAAACACAGCCGTGAAAAGCAGCTATACCCCATTATAAAAATAAATTACTTTTAAAAACCCGTAAAACAAAAACAGTGAAAGAGAGAGAAATTCTTACAAAATTCGTTCAGAGGCTGTGATGCAACCTGGTTTGACCATATCTAGACCCACAGCTGGATGAGACATAAGGGTGGACACTCTTGGGGCTGAGAGTTTGGGTGAGCAAACGCAGACCCTTTAAAGTAATACTGCGTGGTACCCATCCCATGGGTCCCAAATCTCCAGGTTCAAGGGCATCTTCCTACATCGAAAACATGCATGAGAAACCCAGAAGATGGTACACCGTGTGATTTTGAAAGGTTTCTAAAACGCACCTCATTTCTCATCTCCTTGTGCTCGGTTTCGCCATTCCAGCTACTTTACTAGCAATCTCCCTACTTGGAGAATCAGCACCTTTAACCTCCTGTTCCCTACAGGTTGCAATTTGTCCTGAGGATGAACGGGAAAAGGGGCAACCAATGAGAGACTAGATCTAGGTGTTGGGACAGGCACAGGTCACTATTTTCCCATCAGGAAGAAGAATTAACCACAGGCTCAGCCTGCCGCCCGGAACAAGAATAGGGCCTGAGGCAATCCCGTGATTTTGAGGCCAGCTCCCAAAAAAGACAGTTGAAAAATTGAGCTCAGGGGCACTGCAATTCACAAACCTGCTGAGTTATAAATGATAACTCTCGTCCACAAATATATTGAGGGAAGGCAACGAAGAGGATTTGAAAGCAAGGCAGAATTGCAGGAAACAGGTTTCAGGAGGTAGATTCGAATCGCCTTTAAAGCACATGAAAAGTGGCAAAACGTCGACAATGATGCCCTTGGCCAAAAAGGGCGTATGCGTTTTTTCCTGAATATATTCAGGAAAAAACGGATACGCCCTTTTTGGCCAACCAAGCAACCTGGAAAGGCAAATCAGCGCTACAAAGAAGTCTTGCTTCCCATCGGTGAAAAGGGCCATGCTGCAAAAAGTGTCAAAACAAGAAATGCAGGACAGGCCATGGAGAAATGGCAGCCTTGCTACGCTAATGGGCGGGATGTAAATTGCCAACAGCCACTCTGGAGAAGTGTATGTTGTGTCCTCAAACATCGAAAAAACACAGCTTAGGGAGCATAGGGCACGTCCACTCATGGGAGTATAAATTGGGAAAACTAAAAATCAGCAAGACACAGGCACCCAAAAGTTTAGGGCTGCTCTGTTGACAAGAACCTCCACTTCATGACACCTTAAATATCCCAGGAAAGAGAAAAATGGATAAAGAAGTTGTGGGCCTTATGTACAATGGAATATCACTCAGACATGATATCAATGTCATAAGGCTAGTAGAAGCAAGATGAGTGGATTTAGGTACAACGATTCTAAGTGAAATAAGTCACACAGAAAAAGACACTTATCATAAGCTATCACTTATAGAGGGAATGTAAAAACCGCTACACTTGAACTGAATTACAAAACAGAACAGAATCACACGTTTAGAAAACACACTATGGCTGCTTAACGGGAAAGGTGAGGTGGGGTGATGCATAAAACAAGGGTTTCAAATTCGCTCAGATACCGACCCATACACCCAATATGTAATAGACAAGACCTACTCCTTGCTCAGTGAACTGGACTCAACACCCCCTATTCACCGCACAAGAATATATGTGACTAGTAAGAATCTTAAAACCTGTGTATTGATGTCTGTCTGGAAGTGAGTCAAGTGTGTGTAAAGCCGCATAAACACAGCCGTGAAAAGCAGCTAAACCCCATTATAAAAATAAATTACTTTCAAAAACCCATAAAACAAAGACAGTGAAAGAGAGAGAAATTCTTACAAAATTCGTTCAGAGGCTGTGATGCAACCTGGATTGACCATATCTAGACCCACAGCTGGATGAGACATAAGGGTGGACACTCTTGGGGCTGAGAGGTTGGGTGAGGTTGGGTGAGCAAACGCAGACCCTTTAAAGTAATACTGCGTGGTACCCATCCCATGGGTCCCAAATCTCCAGGTTCAAGGGCATCTTCCTACATCGAAAACATGCATGAGAAACCCATAAGATGGTACACCGTGTGATTTTGAAAGGTTTCTAAAACGCACCTCATTTCTCATCTCCTTGTGCTCGGGTTCGCCTTTCCAGCTACTTTACTAGCAATCTCCCTACTTGGAGAATCAGCACCTTTAACCTCCTGTTCCCTACAGGTTGCAATTTGTCCTGAGGATGAACGGGAAGAGGGGCAACCAATGAGAGACTAGATCTAGGTGTTGGGACAGGCAGAGGTCACTCTATTTTCCCACCAGGAAGAAGAATTAACCACAGGCTCAGCCTGCCGCCCAGAAGCAGAATAGGGCCTGAGGCAATCCCGCACTTTTGCGGCCAGCTCCCAAAAAAGCGATTTGAAAAATGGAGCTCAGGGAAACTGCAATTCACAAACCCGCAGAGTTATAAATGATAACTCTCATCCACAGATATATTGAGGGAAGGCAACGAAGAGGATTTGAAAGCAAGGAAGAATTGCAGGAAACAGATTTCAGGAGGTAGATATGAATCGCCTTTAAAGCACATGAAAAGCGGCAAAACATCGACAATGATGCCCTTGGCCAAAAAGGGCGTATGCGTTTTTTCCTGAATATATTCAGGAAAAAACGCATACGCCCTTTCTGGCCAACCAGGCAACCTGGAAAACAAATCAGCGCTACAAAGAAGTCTCGCTTCCCATCGGTGAAAAGGGCCATGCTGCAAAAAGTGTCAAAACCAGAAATGCAGGACAGGTCATGGAGAAATGGCAGCCTTGCTACACTGATGGGCGGGATGTAAATTGCCAACAGCCACTCTGGAGAGGTGTACGTTGTGTCCTGAAACATCGAAAAAAAACAGCTTAGGGAGCATAGGGCACGTACCCTCATGGGCGTATAAATTGGAAAAACTAAAAATCAGCAAGACACAGGCACCCGAAAGTTTAGGGCTGCTCTGTTGACAAGAACCTCCACTTCATGACACCTTAAATATCCCAGGAAAGAGAAAAATGGATAAAGAAGTTGTGGTCCTTATGTACAATGGAATATCACTCAGACATGAAATCAATGTCATAAGGCTAGTAGAAGCAAGATGAGTGGAGTTAGGTACGACGATTCTAAGTGAAATAAGTCACACAGAAAAAGACACTTATCATAAGCTATCACTTAAAGAGGGAATGTAAAAACCGCTACACTTGAACTGAATTACAAAACAGAACAGAGTCACACGTTTAGAAAACACACTATGGCTGCTTAACGGGAAAGGTGAGGTGCGGTGATGCATAAAACAAGGGTTTCAAATTCGCTCAGATACCGTTCCATACACTCAATATGTAATAGACAAGACCTACTCCTTGCTCAGTGAACTGGACTCAACACCCCCTATTCACCGCACAAGAATATATGTGACTAGTAAGAATCTTAAAACCTATGTATTGATATCTGTCTGGAAGTGAGTCAAGTGGGTGTAAAGCCGCATAAACACAGCCATGAAAAGCAGCTAAACCCCATTATAAAAATAAATTACTTTTAAAAACCCGTAAAACAAAGACAGTGAAAGAGAGAGAAATTCTTACAAAATTCGTTCAGAGGCTGTGATGCAACCTGGATTGACCATATCTAGACCCACAGCTGGATGAGATATAAGGGTGGACACTCTTGGGGCTGAGAGGTTGGGTGAGGTTGGGTGAGCAAACGCAGACCCTTTAAAGTAATACTGCGTGGTACCCATCCCATGGGTCCCAAATCTCCAGTTCAAGGGCATCTTCCTACATCGAAAACATGCATGAGATACCCAGAAGATGGTACACCGTGTGATTTTGAAAGGTTTCTAAAACGCACCTCATTTCTCATCTCCTTGTGCTCGGGTTCGCCATTCCAGCTACTTTACTAGCAATCTCCCTACTTGGAGAATCAGCACCTTTAACCTCCTGTTCCCTACAGGTTGCAATTTGTCCTGAGGATGAACGGGAAGAGGGGCAACCAATAAGAGACTAGATGTAGGTGTTGGGACAGGCACAGGTCACTCTATTTTCCCAACAGGAAGAAGAATTAACCACAGGCTCAGCCTGCCACCCAGAAGCAGAATAGGACCTGAGGCAATCCCGCACTTTTGCGGCCAGCTCCCAAAAAAGACAGTTGAAAAATGGAGCTCAGGGAAACTGCAATTCACAAACCCGCAGAGTTATAAATGATAACTCTCATCCACAGATATATTGAGGGAAGGCAACGAAGAGGATTTGAAAGCAAGGCAGAATTGCAGGAAAGGGATTTCAGGAAGTAGATTCGAATCGCCTTTAAAGCACATGAAAAGCGGCAAAACGTCGACAATGATGCCCTTGGCCAAAAAGGGCGTATGCGTTTTTTCCTGAATATATTCAGGAAAAAACGCATACGCCCTTTTTGGCCAACCAAGCAACCTGGAAAGGCAAATCAGCGCTACCAAGAAGTCTCGCTTCCCATCGGTGAAAAGGGCCATGCTGCAAAAAGTGTCAAAACCGGAAATGCAGGACAGGCCATGGAGAAATGGCAGCCTTGCTACACTGATGGGCGGGATGTAAATTGCCAACAGCCACTCTGGAGAAGTGTACGTTGTGTCCTGAAACATCGAAAAAAAACAGCTTAGGGAGCATAGGGCACGTCCACTCATGGGCGTATAAATTGGAAAAAAGTAAAAATCAGCAAGACACCGGCACCCCAAAGTTTAGGGCTGCTCTGTTGACAAGAACCTCCACTTCATGACACCTTAAATATCCCAGGAAAGAGAAAAATGGATAAAGAAGTTGTGGTCCTTATGTACAATGGAATATCACTCAGACATGAAATCAATGTTATAAGGATAGTAGAAGCAAGATGAGTGGAGTTAGGAACGACGATTCTAAGTGAAATAAGTCACACAGAAAAAGACACTTATCATAAGCTATCACTTATAGAGGGAATGTAAAAACCGCTACACTTGAAATGAATTACAAAAGAGAACAGAGTCACACGTTTAGAAAACACACTATGGCTGCTTAACGGGAAAGGTGACGTGGGGTGATGCATAAAACAAGGGTTTCAAATTAGCTCAGATACCGTTCCATACACCCAATATGTAATAGTCAAGACCTACTCCTTGCTCAGTGAACTGAACTCAACACCCCCTATTCACTGCACAAGAATATATCTGACTAGTAAGAATCTTAAAACCTATGTAATGATATCTCTCTGGAAGTGAGTCAAGAAGGTGTAAACCGCATAAACACAGCCGTGAAAAGCAGCTAAACCCCATTATAAAAATAAATTACTTTTAAAAACCCGTAAAACAAAGACAGTGAAAGAGAGAGAAATTCTTACAAAATTCGTTCAGAGGCTGTGATGCAACCTGGATTGACCATATCTAGACCCACAGCTGGATGAGACATAAGGGTGGACACTCTTGGGGCTGAGAGGTTGGGTGAGGTTGGGTGAGCAAACGCAGACCCTTTAAAGTAAAACTGCATGGTACCCATCCCATGGGTCCCAAATCTCCAGGTTGAAGGGCATCTTCCTACATCGAAAACATGCATGAGAAACCCAGAAGATGGTACACCGTGTGATTTTGAAAGGTTTCTAAAACGCACCTCATTTCTCATCTCCTTGTGCTCGGGTTCGCCTTTCCAGCTACTTTACTAGCAATCTCCCTACTTGGAGAATCAGCACCTTTAACCTCCTGTTCCCTACAGGTTGCAATTTGTCCTGAGGATGAACGGGTAGAGGGGCAACCAATGAGAGACTAGATCTAGGTGTTGGGACAGGCAGAGGTCACTCTATTTTCCCACCAGGAAGAAGAATTAACCACAGGCTCAGCCTGCCGCCCAGAAGCAGAATAGGGCCTGAGGCAATCCCGCGCTTTTGCGGCCAGCTCCCAAAAAAGACAGTTGAAAAATGGAGCTCAGGGAAACTGCAATTCACAAACCCGCAGAGTTATAAATGATAACTCTCATCCACAGATATATTGAGGGAAGGCAACGAAGAGGATTTGAAAGCAAGGCAGAATTGCAGGAAACAGATTTCAGGAGGTAGATACGAATCGCCTTTAAAGCACATGAAAAGCGGCAAAACGTCGACAATGATGCCCTTGGCCAAAAAGGGCGTATGCGTTTTTTCCTGAATATATTCAGGAAAAAACGCATACGCCCTTTTTGGCCAACCAAGCAACCTGGAAAGGCAAATCAGCGCTACAAAGAAGTCTCGCTTCCCATCGGTCAAAAGGGCCATGCTGCAAAAATGTCAAAACCAGAAATGCAGGACAGGCCATGGAGAAATGGCAGCCTTGCTACACTGATGGGCGGGATGTAAATTGCCAACAGCCACTCTGGAGAAGTGTACGTTTTGTCCTGAAACATGGAAAAAAAACAGCTTATGGAGCATAGGGCACGTCCACTCATGGGGGTATAAATTGGAAAAATTAAAAATCAGCAAGACACAGGCACCCGAAAGTTTAGGGCTGCTCTGTTGACAAGAACCTCCACTTCATGACACCTTAAATATCCCAGGAAAGAGAAAAATGGATAAAGAAGTTGTGGTCCTTATGTACAATGGAATATCACTCAGACATGAAATCAATGTTATAAGGCTAGTGGAAGCAAGATGAGTGGAGTTAGGAACGACGATTCTAAGTGAAATAAGTCACACAGAAAAAGACACTTATCATAAGCTATCACTTATAGAGGGAATGTAAAAACCGCTACACGTGAACTGAATTACAAAACAGAACAGAGTCACACGTTTAGAAAACACACTATGGCTGCTTAACGGGAAAGGTGACGTGGGGTGATGCATAAAACAAGGGTTTCAAATTAGCTCAGATACCGTTCCATACACCCAATATGTAATAGACAAGACCTACTCCTTGCTCAGTGAACTGAACTCAACACCCCCTATTCACCGCACAAGAATATATCTGACTAGTAAGAATCTTAAAACCTATGTATTGATATCTCTCTGGAAGTGAGTCAAGAGGGTGTCAACCGCATAAACACAGCCGTGAAAAGCAGCTATACCCCATTATAAAAATAAATTACTTTTAAAAACCCGTAAAACAAAAACAGTGAAAGAGAGAGAAATTCTTACAAAATTCGTTCAGAGGCTGTGATGCAACCTGGTTTGACCATATCTAGACCCACAGCTGGATGAGACATAAGGGTGGACACTCTTGGGGCTGAGAGTTTGGGTGAGCAAACGCAGACCCTTTAAAGTAATACTGCGTGGTACCCATCCCATGGGTCCCAAATCTCCAGGTTCAAGGGCATCTTCCTACATCGAAAATATGCATGAGAAACCCAGAAGATGGTACACCGTGTGATTTTGAAAGGTTTCTAAAACGCACCTCATTTCTCATCTCCTTGTGCTCGGTTTCGCCATTCCAGCTACTTTACTAGCAATCTCCCTACTTGGAGAATCAGCACCTTTAACCTCCTGTTCCCTACAGGTTGCAATTTGTCCTGAGGATGAACGGGAAAAGGGGCAACCAATGAGAGACTAGATCTAGGTGTTGGGACAGGCACAGGTCACTATTTTCCCATCAGGAAGAAGAATTAACCACAGGCTCAGCCTGCCGCCCGGAACAAGAATAGGGCCTGAGGCAATCCCGTGATTTTGAGGCCAGCTCCCAAAAAAGACAGTTGAAAAATTGAGCTCAGGGGCACTGCAATTCACAAACCTGCTGAGTTATAAATGATAACTCTCGTCCACAAATATATTGAGGGAAGGCAACGAAGAGGATTTGAAAGCAAGGCAGAATTGCAGGAAACAGGTTTCAGGAGGTAGATTCGAATCGCCTTTAAAGCACATGAAAAGTGGCAAAACGTCGACAATGATGCCCTTGGCCAAAAAGGGCGTATGCGTTTTTTCCTGAATATATTCAGGAAAAAACGGATACGCCCTTTTTGGCCAACCAAGCAACCTGGAAAGGCAAATCAGCGCTACAAAGAAGTCTCGCTTCCCATCGGTGAAAAGGGCCATGCTGCAAAAAGTGTCAAAACCAGAAATGCAGGACAGGCCATGGAGAAATGGCAGCCTTGCTACGCTAATGGGCGGGATGTAAATTGCCAACAGCCACTCTGGAGAAGTGTATGTTGTGTCCTCAAACATCGAAAAAACACAGCTTAGGGAGCATAGGGCACGTCCACTCATGGGAGTATAAATTGGGAAAACTAAAAATCAGCAAGACACAGGCACCCAAAAGTT
Source organism: Eschrichtius robustus (assembly GCF_028021215.1). Classification (NCBI taxonomy): domain Eukaryota; kingdom Metazoa; phylum Chordata; class Mammalia; order Artiodactyla; family Eschrichtiidae; genus Eschrichtius; species Eschrichtius robustus. The sequence continues at coordinate 57,801 of NW_027175380.1, read as the reverse complement.
TAGGGCTGCTCTGTTGACAAGAACCTCCACTTCATGACACCTTAAATATCCCAGGAAAGAGAAAAATGGATAAAGAAGTTGTGGGCCTTATGTACAATGGAATATCACTCAGACATGATATCAATGTCATAAGGCTAGTAGAAGCAAGATGAGTGGATTTAGGTACAACGATTCTAAGTGAAATAAGTCACACAGAAAAAGACACTTATCATAAGCTATCACTTATAGAGGGAATGTAAAAACCGCTACACTTGAACTGAATTACAAAACAGAACAGAATCACACGTTTAGAAAACACACTATGGCTGCTTAACGGGAAAGGTGAGGTGGGGTGATGCATAAAACAAGGGTTTCAAATTCGCTCAGATACCGACCCATACACCCAATATGTAATAGACAAGACCTACTCCTTGCTCAGTGAACTGGACTCAACACCCCCTATTCACCGCACAAGAATATATGTGACTAGTAAGAATCTTAAAACCTGTGTATTGATGTCTGTCTGGAAGTGAGTCAAGTGTGTGTAAAGCCGCATAAACACAGCCGTGAAAAGCAGCTAAACCCCATTATAAAAATAAATTACTTTCAAAAACCCATAAAACAAAGACAGTGAAAGAGAGAGAAATTCTTACAAAATTCGTTCAGAGGCTGTGATGCAACCTGGATTGACCATATCTAGACCCACAGCTGGATGAGACATAAGGGTGGACACTCTTGGGGCTGAGAGGTTGGGTGAGGTTGGGTGAGCAAACGCAGACCCTTTAAAGTAATACTGCGTGGTACCCATCCCATGGGTCCCAAATCTCCAGGTTCAAGGGCATCTTCCTACATCGAAAACATGCATGAGAAACCCATAAGATGGTACACCGTGTGATTTTGAAAGGTTTCTAAAACGCACCTCATTTCTCATCTCCTTGTGCTCGGGTTCGCCTTTCCAGCTACTTTACTAGCAATCTCCCTACTTGGAGAATCAGCACCTTTAACCTCCTGTTCCCTACAGGTTGCAATTTGTCCTGAGGATGAACGGGAAGAGGGGCAACCAATGAGAGACTAGATCTAGGTGTTGGGACAGGCAGAGGTCACTCTATTTTCCCACCAGGAAGAAGAATTAACCACAGGCTCAGCCTGCCGCCCAGAAGCAGAATAGGGCCTGAGGCAATCCCGCACTTTTGCGGCCAGCTCCCAAAAAAGCGATTTGAAAAATGGAGCTCAGGGAAACTGCAATTCACAAACCCGCAGAGTTATAAATGATAACTGTCATCCACAGATATATTGAGGGAAGGCAACGAAGAGGATTTGAAAGCAAGGAAGAATTGCAGGAAACAGATTTCAGGAGGTAGATATGAATCGCCTTTAAAGCACATGAAAAGCGGCAAAACGTCGACAATGATGCCCTTGGCCAAAAAGGGCGTATGCGTTTTTTCCTGAATATATTCAGGAAAAAACGCATACGCCCTTTCTGGCCAACCAGGCAACCTGGAAAACAAATCAGCGCTACAAAGAAGTCTCGCTTCCCATCGGTGAAAAGGGCCATGCTGCATAAATTGTCAAAACGAGAAATGCAGGACAGGCCATGGAGAAATGGCAGCCTTGCTACACTGATGGGCGGGATGTAAATTGCCAACAGCCACTCTGGAGAGGTGTACGTTGTGTCCTGAAACATCGAAAAAAAACAGCTTAGGGAGCATAGGGCACGTACCCTCATGGGCGTATAAATTGGAAAAACTAAAAATCAGCAAGACACAGGCACCCGAAAGTTTAGGGCTGCTCTGTTGACAAGAACCTCCACTTCATGACACCTTAAATATCCCAGGAAAGAGAAAAATGGATAAAGAAGTTGTGGTCCTTATGTACAATGGAATATCACTCAGACATGAATTCAATGTTATAAGGCTAGTAGAAGCAAGATGAGTGGAGTTAGGAACGACGATTCTAAGTGAAATAAGTCACACAGAAAAAGACACTTATCATAAGCTATCACTTATAGAGGGAATGTAAAAACCGCTACACTTGAACTGAATTACAAAACAGAACAGAGTCACACCTTTAGAAAACACACTATGGCTGCTTAACGGGAAAGGTGAGGTGGGGTGATGCATAAAACAAGGGTTTCAAATTCGCTGAGGTATCGTTCCATACACCCAATATGTAATAGACAAGACCTACTCCTTGCTCAGTGAACTGAACTCAACACCCCCTATTCACCGCACAAGAATATATCTGACTAGTAAGAATCTTAAAACCTATGTATTGATATCTCTCTGGAAGTGAGTCAAGAGGGTGTCAACCGCATAAACACAGCCGTGAAAAGCAGCTAAACCCCATTATAAAAATAAATTACTTTTAAAAACCCGTAAAACAAAGACAGTGAAAGAGAGAGAAATTCTTACAAAATTCGTTCAGAGGCTGTGATGCAACCTGGTTTGACCATATCTAGACCCACAGCTGGATGAGACATAAGGGTGGACACTCTTGGGGCTGAGAGTTTGGGTGAGCAAACGCAGACCCTTTAAAGTAATACTGCGTGGTACCCATCCCATGGGTCCCAAATCTCCAGGTTCAAGGGCATCTTCCTACATCGAAAACATGCATGAGAAACCCAGAAGATGGTACACCGTGTGATTTTGAAAGGTTTCTAAAACGCACCTCATTTCTCATCTCCTTGTGCTCGGTTTCGCCATTCCAGCTACTTTACTAGCAATCTCCCTACTTGGAGAATCAGCACCTTTAACCTCCTGTTCCCTACAGGTTGCAATTTGTCCTGAGGATGAACGGGAAAAGGGGCAACCAATGAGAGACTAGATCTAGGTGTTGGGACAGGCACAGGTCACTATTTTCCCATCAGGAAGAAGAATTAACCACAGGCTCAGCCTGCCGCCCGGAACAAGAATAGGGCCTGAGGCAATCCCGTGATTTTGAGGCCAGCTCCCAAAAAAGACAGTTGAAAAATTGAGCTCAGGGGCACTGCAATTCACAAACCTGCTGAGTTATAAATGATAACTCTCGTCCACAAATATATTGAGGGAAGGCAACGAAGAGGATTTGAAAGCAAGGCAGAATTGCAGGAAACAGGTTTCAGGAGGTAGATTCGAATCGCCTTTAAAGCACATGAAAAGTGGCAAAACGTCGACAATGATGCCCTTGGCCAAAAAGGGCGTATGCGTTTTTTCCTGAATATATTCAGGAAAAAACGGATACGCCCTTTTTGGCCAACCAAGCAACCTGGAAAGGCAAATCAGCGCTACAAAGAAGTCTCGCTTCCCATCGGTGAAAAGGGCCATGCTGCAAAAAGTGTCAAAACCAGAAATGCAGGACAGGCCATGGAGAAATGGCAGCCTTGCTACGCTAATGGGCGGGATGTAAATTGCCAACAGCCACTCTGGAGAAGTGTATGTTGTGTCCTCAAACATCGAAAAAACACAGCTTAGGGAGCATAGGGCACGTCCACTCATGGGAGTATAAATTGGGAAAACTAAAAATCAGCAAGACACAGGCACCCAAAAGTTTAGGGCTGCTCTGTTGACAAGAACCTCCACTTCATGACACCTTAAATATCCCAGGAAAGAGAAAAATGGATAAAGAAGTTGTGGGCCTTATGTACAATGGAATATCACTCAGACATGATATCAATGTCATAAGGCTAGTAGAAGCAAGATGAGTGGATTTAGGTACAACGATTCTAAGTGAAATAAGTCACACAGAAAAAGACACTTATCATAAGCTATCACTTATAGAGGGAATGTAAAAACCGCTACACTTGAACTGAATTACAAAACAGAACAGAATCACACGTTTAGAAAACACACTATGGCTGCTTAACGGGAAAGGTGAGGTGGGGTGATGCATAAAACAAGGGTTTCAAATTCGCTCAGATACCGACAAATACACCCAATATGTAATAGACAAGACCTACTCCTTGCTCAGTGAACTGGACTCAACACCCCCTATTCACCGCACAAGAATATATGTGACTAGTAAGAATCTTAAAACCTGTGTATTGATGTCTGTCTGGAAGTGAGTCAAGTGTGTGTAAAGCCGCATAAACACAGCCGTGAAAAGCAGCTAAACCCCATTATAAAAATAAATTACTTTCAAAAACCCATAAAACAAAGACAGTGAAAGAGAGAGAAATTCTTACAAAATTCGTTCAGAGGCTGTGATGCAACCTGGATTGACCATATCTAGACCCACAGCTGGATGAGACATAAGGGTGGACACTCTTGGGGCTGAGAGGTTGGGTGAGGTTGGGTGAGCAAACGCAGACCCTTTAAAGTAATACTGCGTGGTACCCATCCCATGGGTCCCAAATCTCCAGGTTCAAGGGCATCTTCCTACATCGAAAACATGCATGAGAAACCCATAAGATGGTACACCGTGTGATTTTGAAAGGTTTCTAAAACGCACCTCATTTCTCATCTCCTTGTGCTCGGGTTCGCCTTTCCAGCTACTTTACTAGCAATCTCCCTACTTGGAGAATCAGCACCTTTAACCTCCTGTTCCCTACAGGTTGCAATTTGTCCTGAGGATGAACGGGAAGAGGGGCAACCAATGAGAGACTAGATCTAGGTGTTGGGACAGGCAGAGGTCACTCTATTTTCCCACCAGGAAGAAGAATTAACCACAGGCTCAGCCTGCCGCCCAGAAGCAGAATAGGGCCTGAGGCAATCCCGCACTTTTGCGGCCAGCTCCCAAAAAAGCGATTTGAAAAATGGAGCTCAGGGAAACTGCAATTCACAAACCCGCAGAGTTATAAATGATAACTCTCATCCACAGATATATTGAGGGAAGGCAACGAAGAGGATTTGAAAGCAAGGAAGAATTGCAGGAAACAGATTTCAGGAGGTAGATATGAATCGCCTTTAAAGCACATGAAAAGCGGCAAAACATCGACAATGATGCCCTAGGCCAAAAAGGGCGTATGCGTTTTTTCCTGAATATATTCAGGAAAAAACGCATACGCCCTTTCTGGCCAACCAGGCAACCTGGAAAACAAATCAGCGCTACAAAGAAGTCTCGCTTCCCATCGGTGAAAAGGGCCATGCTGCATAAATTGTCAAAACGAGAAATGCAGGACAGGCCATGGAGAAATGGCAGCCTTGCTACACTGATGGGCGGGATGTAAATTGCCAACAGCCACTCTGGAGAAGTGTACGTTGTGTCCTGAAACATCGAAAAAAAACAGCTTAGGGAGCATAGGGCACGTACCCTCATGGGCGTATAAATTGGAAAAACTAAAAATCAGCAAGACACACGCACCCGAAAGTTTAGGGCTGCTCTGTTGACAAGAACCTCCACTTCATGACACCTTAAATATCCCAGGAAAGAGAAAAATGGATAAAGAAGTTGTGGTCCTTATGTACAATGGAATATCACTCAGACATGAAATCAATGTTATAAGGCTAGTAGAAGCAAGATGAGTGGAGTTAGGAACGACGATTCTAAGTGAAATAAGTCACACAGAAAAAGACACTTATCATAAGCTATCACTTAGAGAGGGAATGTAAAAACCGCTACACTTGAACTGAATTACAAAACAGAACAGAGTCACACGTTTAGAAAACACACTATGGCTGCTTAACGGGAAAGGTGAGGTGGGGTGATGCATAAAACAAGGGTTTCAAATTCGCTGAGGTATCGTTCCATACACCCAATATGTAATAGACAAGACCTACTCCTTGCTCAGTGAACTGAACTCAACACCCCCTATTCACCGCACAAGAATATATCTGACTAGTAAGAATCTTAAAACCTATGTATTGATATCTCTCTGGAAGTGAGTCAAGAGGGTGTCAACCGCATAAACACAGCCGTGAAAAGCAGCTAAACCCCATTATAAAAATAAATTACTTTTAAAAACCCGTAAAACAAAGACAGTGAAAGAGAGAGAAATTCTTACAAAATTCGTTCAGAGGCTGTGATGCAACCTGGATTGACCATATCTAGACCCACAGCTGGATGAGACATAAGGGTGGACACTCTTTGGGCTGAGAGGTTGGGTGAGGTTGGGTGAGAAAACGCAGACCCTTTAAAGTAATACTGCGTGGTACCCATCCCATGGGAACCAAATCTCCAGGTTCAAGGGCATCTTCCTACATCGAAAACATGCATGAGAAACCCAGAAGATGGTACACCGTGTGATTTTCAAAGGGTTCTAAAACGCACCTCATTTCTCATCTCCTTGTGCTCGGGTTCGCCATTCCAGCTTCTTTACTAATAATCTCCCTACTTGGCTAATCAGCACCTTTAACCTCCTGTTCCGTACAGGTTGCAATTTGTCCTGAGGATGAAAGGGAAGGGGGCAACCAATGAGAGACTAGATCTAGGTGTTGGGACAGGCACTGGTCACTCTATTTTCCCAACAGGAAGAAGAATTAACCACAGGCTCAGCCTGCCGCCCAGAAGCAGAATAGGGCCTGAGGCAATCCCGCGCTTTTGCGGCCAGCTCCCAAAAAAGACAGTTGAAAAATGGAGCTCAGGGAAAATGCAATTCACAAACCCGCAGAGTTATAAATGATAACTCTCATCCACAGATATATTGAGGGAAGGCAACGAAGAGGATTTGAAAGCAAGGCAGAAATGCAGGAAACAGATTTCAGGAGGTAGATTCGAATCGCCTTTAAAGCACATGAAAAGCGGCAAAACGTCGACAATGATGCCCTTGGCCAAAAAGGGCGTATGCGTTTTTTCCTGAATATATTCAGGAAAAAACGCATACGCCCTTTTTGGCCAACCAAGCAACCTGGAAAGGCAAATCAGCGCTACAAAGAAGTCTCGCTTCCCATCGGTGAAAAGGGCCATGCTGCAAAAAGTGTCAAAACCAGAAATGCAGGACAGGCCATGGAGAAATGGCAGCCTTGCTACACTGATAGGCGGGATGTAAATTGCCAACAGCCACTCTGGAGAAGTGTACGTTGTGTCCTGAAACATCGAAAAAAAACAGCTTAGGGAGCATAGGGCACGTCCACTCATGGGCGTATAAATTGGAAAAACTAAAAATCAGCAAGACACAGGCACCGGAAAGTTTAGGGCTGCTCTGTTGACAAGAACCTCCACTTCATGACACCTTAAATATCCCAGGAAAGAGAAAAATGGATAAAGAAGTTGTGGTCCTTATGTACAATGGAATATCACTCAGACATGAAATCAATGTCTCATAAGGCTAGTAGAAGCAAGATGAGTGGAGTTAGGTACGACGATTCTAAGTGAAATAAGTCACACAGAAAAAGACACTTATCATAAGCTATCACTTATAGAGGGAATGTAAAAACCGCTACACTTGAACTGAATTACAAAACAGAACAGAGTCACACATTTAGAAAACACACTATGGCTGCTTAACGGGAATGGTGAGGTGGGGTGATGCATAAAACAAGGGTTTCAAATTCGCTCAGATACCGTTCCATACACCCAATATGTAATAGAAAAGACCTACACCTTGCTCAGTGAACTGGACTCAACACCCCCTATTCCCCGCACAAGAATATATGTGACTAGTAAGAATCTTAAAACCTATGTATTGATATCTCTCTGGAAGTGAGTCAAGTGGGTGTAAAGCTGCATAAACAGAGCTGTGAAAAGCAGCTAAACCCCATTATAAAAATAAATTACTTTTAAAAACCCGTAAAACAAAGACAGTGAAAGAGAGAGAAATTCTTACAAAATTCGTTCAGAGGCTGTGATGCAACCTGGATTGACCATATCTAGACCCACAGCTGGATGAGACATAAGGGTGGACACTCTTGGGGCTGACAGGTTTGGTGAGGTTGGGTGAGCAAACGCAGACCCTTTAAAGTAATACTGCGTGGTACCCATCCCATGGGTCCCAAATCTCCAGGTTCAAGGGCATCTTCCTACATCGAAAACTTGCATGAGAAACCCAGAAGATGGTACACCGTGTGATCGGAAAAGGTTTCTAAAATGCACCTCATTTCTCATCTCCTTGTGCTCGGGTTCGCCATTCCAGCTTCTTTACTAGTAATCTCCCTACTTGGCTAATCAGCACCTTTAACCTCCTGTTCCGTACAGGTTGCAATTTGTCCTGAGGATGAAAGGGAAGGGGGCAACCAATGAGAGACTAGATCTAGGTGTTGGGACAGGCACAGGTCACTCTATTTTCCCAACAGGAAAAAGAATTAACCACAGGCTCAGCCTGCCGCCCAGAAGCAGAATAGGGCCTGAGGCAATCCCGCGCTTTTGCGGCCAGCTCCCAAAAAAGACAGTTGAAAAATGGAGCTCAGGGAAAATGCAATTCACAAACCCGCAGAGTTATAAATGATAACTCTCATCCACAGATATATTGAGGGAAGGCAACGAAGAGGATTTGAAAGCAAGGCAGAATTGCAGGAAACAGATTTCAGGAGGTAGATACGAATCGCCTTTAAAGCACATGAAAAGCGGCAAAACGTCGACAATGATGCCCTTGGCCAAAAAGGGCGTATGCGTTTTTTCCTGAATATATTCAGGAAAAAACGCATACGCCCTTTTTGGCCAACCAAGCAACCTGGAAAGGCAAATCAGCGCTACAAAGAAGTCTCGCTTCCCATCGGTGAAAAGGGCCATGCTGCAAAAAGTGTCAAAACCAGAAATGCAGGACAGGCCATGGAGAAATGGCAGCCTTGCTACACTGATAGGCGGGATGTAAATTGCCAAGAGCCACTCTGGAGAAGTGTACGTTGTGTCCTGAAACATCGAAAAAAAACAGCTTAGGGAGCATAGGGCACGTCCACTCATGGGCGTATAAATTGGAAAAACTAAAAATCAGCAAGACACAGGCACCCCAATGTTTAGGGCTGCTCTGTTGACAAGAACCTCCACTTCATGACACCTTAAATATCCCAGGAAAGAGAAAAATGGATAAAGAAGTTGTGGTCCTTATGTACAATGGAATATCACTCAGACATGAAATCAATGTCTCATAAGGCTAGTAGAAGCAAGATGAGTGGAGTTAGGTACGACGATTCTAAGTGAAATAAGTCACACAGAAAAAGACACTTATCATAAGCTATCACTTATAGAGGGAATGTAAAAACCGCTACACTTGAACTGAATTACAAAACAGAACAGAGTCACACATTTAGAAAACACACTATGGCTGCTTAACGGGAATGGTGAGGTGGGGTGATGCATAAAACAAGGGTTTCAAATTCGCTCAGATACCGTTCCATACACCCAATATGTAATAGACAAGACCTACACCTTGCTCAGTGAACTGGACTCAACACCCCCTATTCCCCGCACAAGAATATATGTGACTAGTAAGAATCTTAAAACCTATGTATTGATATCTGTTTGGAAGTGAGTCAAGTGGGTGTAAAGCCGCATAAAAACAACCATGAAAAGCAGCTAAACCCCATTATAAAAATAAATTACTTTTAAAAACCCGTAAAACAAAGACAGTGAAAGAGAGAGAAATTCTTACAAAATTCGTTCAGAGGCTGTGATGCAACCTGGATTGACCATATCTAGACCCACACCTGGATGAGACATAAGGGTGGACACTCTTGGGGCTGAGAGGTTGGGTGAGGTTGGGTGAGAAAACGCAGACCCTTTAAAGTAATACTGCGTGGTACCCATCCCATGGGTCCCAAATCTCCAGGTTCAAGGGCATCTTCCTACATCGAAAACATGCATGAGAAAACCAGAAGATGGTACACCGTGTGATTTTGAAAGGTTTCTAAAACGCACCTCATTTCTCATCTCCTTGTGCTGGGTTTCGCCATTCCAGCTACTTTACTAGCAATCTCCCTACTTGGAGAATCAGCACCTTTAACCTCCTGTTCCCTACAGGTTGCAATTTGTCCTGAGGATGAACGGGAAGAGGGGCAACCAATGAGAGACTAGATCTAGGTGTTGGGACAGGCACAGGTCACTCTATTTTCCCAACAGGAAGAAGAATTAACCACAGGCTCAGCCTGCCGCCCAGAAGCAGAATAGGGCCTGAGGCAATCCCGCGCTTTTGTGGCCAGCTCCCAAAAAAGACAGTTGAAAAATGGACCTCAGGGAAACTGCAATTCACAAACCCGCAGAGTTATAAATGATAACTCTCATCCACAGATGTATTGAGGGAAGGCAACGAAGAGGATTTGAAAGCAAGGCAGAATTGCAGGAAAAAGATTTCAGGAGGTAGATACGAATCGCCTTTAAAGCACATGAAAAGCGGCAAAACGTCGACAATGATGCCCTTGGCCAAAAAGGGCGTATGCGTTTTTTACTGAATATATTCAGGAAAAAACGCATACACCCTTTTTGGCCAACCAAGCAACCTGGAAAGGCAAATCAGCGCTACAAAGAAGTCTCGCTTCCCATCGGTGAAAAGGGCCATGCTGCATAAATTGTCAAAACGAGAAATGCAGGACAGGCCATGGAGAAATGGCAGCCTTGCTACACTGATGGGCGGTATGTAAATTGCCAACAGCCACTCTGGAGAAGTGTACGTTGTGTCCTGAAACATCGAAAAAAAAACAGCTTAGGGAGCATAGGGCACGCACCCTCATGGGCGTATAAATTGGAAAAACTAAAAATCAGCAAGACACAGGCACCCGAAAGTTTAGGGCTGCTCTGTTGACAAGAACCTCCACTTCATGACACCTTAAATATCCCAGGAAAGAGAAAAATGGATAAAGAAGTTGTGGTCCTTATGTACAATGGAATATCACTCAGACATGAAATCAATATTATAAGGCTAGTAGAAGCAAGATGAGTGGAGTTAGGAACGACGATTCTAAGTGAAATAAGTCACACAGAAAAAGACACTTATCATAAGCTATCACTTATAGAGGGAATGTAAAAACCGCTACACTTGAACTGAATTACAAAACAGAACAGAGTCACACGTTTAGAAAACACACTATGGCTGCTTAACGGGAAAGGTGACGTGGGGTGATGCATAAAACAAGGGTTTCAAATTAGCTCAGATACCGTTCCATACACCCAATATGTAATAGACAAGACCTACTCCTTGCTCAGTGAACTGAACTCAACACCCCCTATTCACCGCACAAGAATATATCTGACTAGTAAGAATCTTAAAACCTATGTATTGATATCTCTCTGGAAGTGAGTCAAGAGGGTGTCAACCGCATAAACACAGCCGTGAAAAGCAGCTATACCCCATTATAAAAATAAATTACTTTTAAAAACCCGTAAAACAAAAACAGTGAAAGAGAGAGAAATTCTTACAAAATTCGTTCAGAGGCTGTGATGCAACCTGGTTTGACCATATCTAGACCCACAGCTGGATGAGACATAAGGGTGGACACTCTTGGGGCTGAGAGTTTGGGTGAGCAAACGCAGACCCTTTAAAGTAATACTGCGTGGTACCCATCCCATGGGTCCCAAATCTCCAGGTTCAAGGGCATCTTCCTACATCGAAAACATGCATGAGAAACCCAGAAGATGGTACACCGTGTGATTTTGAAAGGTTTCTAAAACGCACCTCATTTCTCATCTCCTTGTGCTCGGTTTCGCCATTCCAGCTACTTTACTAGCAATCTCCCTACTTGGAGAATCAGCACCTTTAACCTCCTGTTCCCTACAGGTTGCAATTTGTCCTGAGGATGAACGGGAAAAGGGGCAACCAATGAGAGACTAGATCTAGGTGTTGGGACAGGCACAGGTCACTATTTTCCCATCAGGAAGAAGAATTAACCACAGGCTCAGCCTGCCGCCCGGAACAAGAATAGGGCCTGAGGCAATCCCGTGATTTTGAGGCCAGCTCCCAAAAAAGACAGTTGAAAAATTGAGCTCAGGGGCACTGCAATTCACAAACCTGCTGAGTTATAAATGATAACTCTCGTCCACAAATATATTGAGGGAAGGCAACGAAGAGGATTTGAAAGCAAGGCAGAATTGCAGGAAACAGGTTTCAGGAGGTAGATTCGAATCGCCTTTAAAGCACATGAAAAGTGGCAAAACGTCGACAATGATGCCCTTGGCCAAAAAGGGCGTATGCGTTTTTTCCTGAATATATTCAGGAAAAAACGGATACGCCCTTTTTGGCCAACCAAGCAACCTGGAAAGGCAAATCAGCGCTACAAAGAAGTCTCGCTTCCCATCGGTGAAAAGGGCCATGCTGCAAAAAGTGTCAAAACCAGAAATGCAGGACAGGCCATGGAGAAATGGCAGCCTTGCTACGCTAATGGGCGGGATGTAAATTGCCAACAGCCACTCTGGAGAAGTGTATGTTGTGTCCTCAAACATCGAAAAAACACAGCTTAGGGAGCATAGGGCACGTCCACTCATGGGAGTATAAATTGGGAAAACTAAAAATCAGCAAGACACAGGCACCCAAAAGTTTAGGGCTGCTCTGTTGACAAGAACCTCCACTTCATGACACCTTAAATATCCCAGGAAAGAGAAAAATGGATAAAGAAGTTGTGGGCCTTATGTACAATGGAATATCACTCAGACATGATATCAATGTCATAAGGCTAGTAGAAGCAAGATGAGTGGATTTAGGTACAACGATTCTAAGTGAAATAAGTCACACAGAAAAAGACACTTATCATAAGCTATCACTTATAGAGGGAATGTAAAAACCGCTACACTTGAACTGAATTACAAAACAGAACAGAATCACACGTTTAGAAAACACACTATGGCTGCTTAACGGGAAAGGTGAGGTGGGGTGATGCATAAAACAAGGGTTTCAAATTCGCTCAGATACCGACAAATACACCCAATATGTAATAGACAAGACCTACTCCTTGCTCAGTGAACTGGACTCAACACCCCCTATTCACCGCACAAGAATATATGTGACTAGTAAGAATCTTAAAACCTGTGTATTGATGTCTGTCTGGAAGTGAGTCAAGTGTGTGTAAAGCCGCATAAACACAGCCGTGAAAAGCAGCTAAACCCCATTATAAAAATAAATTACTTTCAAAAACCCATAAAACAAAGACAGTGAAAGAGAGAGAAATTCTTACAAAATTCGTTCAGAGGCTGTGATGCAACCTGGATTGACCATATCTAGACCCACAGCTGGATGAGACATAAGGGTGGACACTCTTGGGGCTGAGAGGTTGGGTGAGGTTGGGTGAGCAAACGCAGACCCTTTAAAGTAATACTGCGTGGTACCCATCCCATGGGTCCCAAATCTCCAGGTTCAAGGGCATCTTCCTACATCGAAAACATGCATGAGAAACCCATAAGATGGTACACCGTGTGATTTTGAAAGGTTTCTAAAACGCACCTCATTTCTCATCTCCTTGTGCTCGGGTTCGCCTTTCCAGCTACTTTACTAGCAATCTCCCTACTTGGAGAATCAGCACCTTTAACCTCCTGTTCCCTACAGGTTGCAATTTGTCCTGAGGATGAACGGGAAGAGGGGCAACCAATGAGAGACTAGATCTAGGTGTTGGGACAGGCAGAGGTCACTCTATTTTCCCACCAGGAAGAAGAATTAACCACAGGCTCAGCCTGCCGCCCAGAAGCAGAATAGGGCCTGAGGCAATCCCGCACTTTTGCGGCCAGCTCCCAAAAAAGCGATTTGAAAAATGGAGCTCAGGGAAACTGCAATTCACAAACCCGCAGAGTTATAAATGATAACTCTCATCCACAGATATATTGAGGGAAGGCAACGAAGAGGATTTGAAAGCAAGGAAGAATTGCAGGAAACAGATTTCAGGAGGTAGATATGAATCGCCTTTAAAGCACATGAAAAGCGGCAAAACATCGACAATGATGCCCTAGGCCAAAAAGGGCGTATGCGTTTTTTCCTGAATATATTCAGGAAAAAACGCATACGCCCTTTCTGGCCAACCAGGCAACCTGGAAAACAAATCAGCGCTACAAAGAAGTCTCGCTTCCCATCGGTGAAAAGGGCCATGCTGCATAAATTGTCAAAACGAGAAATGCAGGACAGGCCATGGAGAAATGGCAGCCTTGCTACACTGATGGGCGGGATGTAAATTGCCAACAGCCACTCTGGAGAAGTGTACGTTGTGTCCTGAAACATCGAAAAAAAACAGCTTAGGGAGCATAGGGCACGTACCCTCATGGGCGTATAAATTGGAAAAACTAAAAATCAGCAAGACACACGCACCCGAAAGTTTAGGGCTGCTCTGTTGACAAGAACCTCCACTTCATGACACCTTAAATATCCCAGGAAAGAGAAAAATGGATAAAGAAGTTGTGGTCCTTATGTACAATGGAATATCACTCAGACATGAAATCAATGTTATAAGGCTAGTAGAAGCAAGATGAGTGGAGTTAGGAACGACGATTCTAAGTGAAATAAGTCACACAGAAAAAGACACTTATCATAAGCTATCACTTAGAGAGGGAATGTAAAAACCGCTACACTTGAACTGAATTACAAAACAGAACAGAGTCACACGTTTAGAAAACACACTATGGCTGCTTAACGGGAAAGGTGAGGTGGGGTGATGCATAAAACAAGGGTTTCAAATTCGCTGAGGTATCGTTCCATACACCCAATATGTAATAGACAAGACCTACTCCTTGCTCAGTGAACTGAACTCAACACCCCCTATTCACCGCACAAGAATATATCTGACTAGTAAGAATCTTAAAACCTATGTATTGATATCTCTCTGGAAGTGAGTCAAGAGGGTGTCAACCGCATAAACACAGCCGTGAAAAGCAGCTAAACCCCATTATAAAAATAAATTACTTTTAAAAACCCGTAAAACAAAGACAGTGAAAGAGAGAGAAATTCTTACAAAATTCGTTCAGAGGCTGTGATGCAACCTGGATTGACCATATCTAGACCCACAGCTGGATGAGACATAAGGGTGGACACTCTTTGGGCTGAGAGGTTGGGTGAGGTTGGGTGAGAAAACGCAGACCCTTTAAAGTAATACTGCGTGGTACCCATCCCATGGGAACCAAATCTCCAGGTTCAAGGGCATCTTCCTACATCGAAAACATGCATGAGAAACCCAGAAGATGGTACACCGTGTGATTTTCAAAGGGTTATAAAACGCACCTCATTTCTCATCTCCTTGTGCTCGGGTTCGCCATTCCAGCTTCTTTACTAATAATCTCCCTACTTGGCTAATCAGCACCTTTAACCTCCTGTTCCGTACAGGTTGCAATTTGTCCTGAGGATGAAAGGGAAGGGGGCAACCAATGAGAGACTAGATCTAGGTGTTGGGACAGGCACTGGTCACTCTATTTTCCCAACAGGAAGAAGAATTAACCACAGGCTCAGCCTGCCGCCCAGAAGCAGAATAGGGCCTGAGGCAATCCCGCGCTTTTGCGGCCAGCTCCCAAAAAAGACAGTTGAAAAATGGAGCTCAGGGAAAATGCAATTCACAAACCCGCAGAGTTATAAATGATAACTCTCATCCACAGATATATTGAGGGAAGGCAACGAAGAGGATTTGAAAGCAAGGCAGAATTGCAGGAAACAGATTTCAGGAGGTAGATTCGAATCGCCTTTAAAGCACATGAAAAGCGGCAAAACGTCGACAATGATGCCCTTGGCCAAAAAGGGCGTATGCGTTTTTTCCTGAATATATTCAGGAAAAAACGCATACGCCCTTTTTGGCCAACCAAGCAACCTGGAAAGGCAAATCAGCGCTACAAAGAAGTCTCGCTTCCCATCGGTGAAAAGGGCCATGCTGCAAAAAGTGTCAAAACCAGAAATGCAGGACAGGCCATGGAGAAATGGCAGCCTTGCTACACTGATAGGCGGGATGTAAATTGCCAACAGCCACTCTGGAGAAGTGTACGTTGTGTCCTGAAACATCGAAAAAAAACAGCTTAGGGAGCATAGGGCACGTCCACTCATGGGCGTATAAATTGGAAAAACTAAAAATCAGCAAGACACAGGCACCGGAAAGTTTAGGGCTGCTCTGTTGACAAGAACCTCCACTTCATGACACCTTAAATATCCCAGGAAAGAGAAAAATGGATAAAGAAGTTGTGGTCCTTATGTACAATGGAATATCACTCAGACATGAAATCAATGTCTCATAAGGCTAGTAGAAGCAAGATGAGTGGAGTTAGGTACGACGATTCTAAGTGAAATAAGTCACACAGAAAAAGACACTTATCATAAGCTATCACTTATAGAGGGAATGTAAAAACCGCTACACTTGAACTGAATTACAAAACAGAACAGAGTCACACATTTAGAAAACACACTATGGCTGCTTAACGGGAATGGTGAGGTGGGGTGATGCATAAAACAAGGGTTTCAAATTCGCTCAGATACCGTTCCATACACCCAATATGTAATAGAAAAGACCTACACCTTGCTCAGTGAACTGGACTCAACACCCCCTATTCCCCGCACAAGAATATATGTGACTAGTAAGAATCTTAAAACCTATGTATTGATATCTCTCTGGAAGTGAGTCAAGTGGGTGTAAAGCTGCATAAACAGAGCTGTGAAAAGCAGCTAAACCCCATTATAAAAATAAATTACTTTTAAAAACCCGTAAAACAAAGACAGTGAAAGAGAGAGAAATTCTTACAAAATTCGTTCAGAGGCTGTGATGCAACCTGGATTGACCATATCTAGACCCACAGCTGGATGAGACATAAGGGTGGACACTCTTGGGGCTGACAGGTTTGGTGAGGTTGGGTGAGCAAACGCAGACCCTTTAAAGTAATACTGCGTGGTACCCATCCCATGGGTCCCAAATCTCCAGGTTCAAGGGCATCTTCCTACATCGAAAACTTGCATGAGAAACCCAGAAGATGGTACACCGTGTGATCGGAAAAGGTTTCTAAAATGCACCTCATTTCTCATCTCCTTGTGCTCGGGTTCGCCATTCCAGCTTCTTTACTAGTAATCTCCCTACTTGGCTAATCAGCACCTTTAACCTCCTGTTCCGTACAGGTTGCAATTTGTCCTGAGGATGAAAGGGAAGGGGGCAACCAATGAGAGACTAGATCTAGGTGTTGGGACAGGCACAGGTCACTCTATTTTCCCAACAGGAAAAAGAATTAACCACAGGCTCAGCCTGCCGCCCAGAAGCAGAATAGGGCCTGAGGCAATCCCGCGCTTTTGCGGCCAGCTCCCAAAAAAGACAGTTGAAAAATGGAGCTCAGGGAAAATGCAATTCACAAACCCGCAGAGTTATAAATGATAACTCTCATCCACAGATATATTGAGGGAAGGCAACGAAGAGGATTTGAAAGCAAGGCAGAATTGCAGGAAACAGATTTCAGGAGGTAGATACGAATCGCCTTTAAAGCACATGAAAAGCGGCAAAACGTCGACAATGATGCCCTTGGCCAAAAAGGGCGTATGCGTTTTTTCCTGAATATATTCAGGAAAAAACGCATACGCCCTTTTTGGCCAACCAAGCAACCTGGAAAGGCAAATCAGCGCTACAAAGAAGTCTCGCTTCCCATCGGTGAAAAGGGCCATGCTGCAAAAAGTGTCAAAACCAGAAATGCAGGACAGGCCATGGAGAAATGGCAGCCTTGCTAC
Source organism: Eschrichtius robustus (assembly GCF_028021215.1). Lineage (NCBI taxonomy): Eukaryota > Metazoa > Chordata > Mammalia > Artiodactyla > Eschrichtiidae > Eschrichtius > Eschrichtius robustus. Next base: position 40,391 of record NW_027175380.1, on the reverse strand, counting down.
ACTGATAGGCGGGATGTAAATTGCCAAGAGCCACTCTGGAGAAGTGTACGTTGTGTCCTGAAACATCGAAAAAAAACAGCTTAGGGAGCATAGGGCACGTCCACTCATGGGCGTATAAATTGGAAAAACTAAAAATCAGCAAGACACAGGCACCCCAATGTTTAGGGCTGCTCTGTTGACAAGAACCTCCACTTCATGACACCTTAAATATCCCAGGAAAGAGAAAAATGGATAAAGAAGTTGTGGTCCTTATGTACAATGGAATATCACTCAGACATGAAATCAATGTCTCATAAGGCTAGTAGAAGCAAGATGAGTGGAGTTAGGTACGACGATTCTAAGTGAAATAAGTCACACAGAAAAAGACACTTATCATAAGCTATCACTTATAGAGGGAATGTAAAAACCGCTACACTTGAACTGAATTACAAAACAGAACAGAGTCACACATTTAGAAAACACACTATGGCTGCTTAACGGGAATGGTGAGGTGGGGTGATGCATAAAACAAGGGTTTCAAATTCGCTCAGATACCGTTCCATACACCCAATATGTAATAGACAAGACCTACACCTTGCTCAGTGAACTGGACTCAACACCCCCTATTCCCCGCACAAGAATATATGTGACTAGTAAGAATCTTAAAACCTATGTATTGATATCTGTTTGGAAGTGAGTCAAGTGGGTGTAAAGCCGCATAAAAACAACCATGAAAAGCAGCTAAACCCCATTATAAAAATAAATTACTTTTAAAAACCCGTAAAACAAAGACAGTGAAAGAGAGAGAAATTCTTACAAAATTCGTTCAGAGGCTGTGATGCAACCTGGATTGACCATATCTAGACCCACACCTGGATGAGACATAAGGGTGGACACTCTTGGGGCTGAGAGGTTGGGTGAGGTTGGGTGAGAAAACGCAGACCCTTTAAAGTAATACTGCGTGGTACCCATCCCATGGGTCCCAAATCTCCAGGTTCAAGGGCATCTTCCTACATCGAAAACATGCATGAGAAAACCAGAAGATGGTACACCGTGTGATTTTGAAAGGTTTCTAAAACGCACCTCATTTCTCATCTCCTTGTGCTCGGTTTCGCCATTCCAGCTACTTTACTAGCAATCTCCCTACTTGGAGAATCAGCACCTTTAACCTCCTGTTCCCTACAGGTTGCAATTTGTCCTGAGGATGAACGGGAAGAGGGGCAACCAATGAGAGACTAGATCTAGGTGTTGGGACAGGCACAGGTCACTCTATTTTCCCAACAGGAAGAAGAATTAACCACAGGCTCAGCCTGCCGCCCAGAAGCAGAATAGGGCCTGAGGCAATCCCGCGCTTTTGTGGCCAGCTCCCAAAAAAGACAGTTGAAAAATGGACCTCAGGGAAACTGCAATTCACAAACCCGCAGAGTTATAAATGATAACTCTCATCCACAGATGTATTGAGGGAAGGCAACGAAGAGGATTTGAAAGCAAGGCAGAATTGCAGGAAAAAGATTTCAGGAGGTAGATACGAATCGCCTTTAAAGCACATGAAAAGCGGCAAAACGTCGACAATGATGCCCTTGGCCAAAAAGGGCGTATGCGTTTTTTACTGAATATATTCAGGAAAAAACGCATACACCCTTTTTGGCCAACCAAGCAACCTGGAAAGGCAAATCAGCGCTACAAAGAAGTCTCGCTTCCCATCGGTGAAAAGGGCCATGCTGCATAAATTGTCAAAACGAGAAATGCAGGACAGGCCATGGAGAAATGGCAGCCTTGCTACACTGATGGGCGGGATGTAAATTGCCAACAGCCACTCTGGAGAAGTGTACGTTGTGTCCTGAAACATCGAAAAAAAAACAGCTTAGGGAGCATAGGGCACGCACCCTCATGGGCGTATAAATTGGAAAAACTAAAAATCAGCAAGACACAGGCACCCGAAAGTTTAGGGCTGCTCTGTTGACAAGAACCTCCACTTCATGACACCTTAAATATCCCAGGAAAGAGAAAAATGGATAAAGAAGTTGTGGTCCTTATGTACAATGGAATATCACTCAGACATGAAATCAATATTATAAGGCTAGTAGAAGCAAGATGAGTGGAGTTAGGAACGACGATTCTAAGTGAAATAAGTCACACAGAAAAAGACACTTATCATAAGCTATCACTTATAGAGGGAATGTAAAAACCGCTACACTTGAACTGAATTACAAAAGAGAACAGAGTCACACGTTTAGAAAACACACTATGGCTGCTTAACGGGAAAGGTGAGGTGGGGTGATGCATAATACAAGGGTTTCAAATTCGCTGAGGTATCGTTCCATACACCCAATATGTAATAGACAAGACCTACTCCTTGCTCAGTGAACTGAACTCAACACCCCCTATTCACCGCACAAGAATATATCTGACTAGTAAGAATCTTAAAACCTATGTATTGATATCTCTCTGGAAGTGAGTCAAGAGGGTGTATACCGCATAAACACAGCCGTGAAAAGCAGCTAAACCCCATTATAAAAATAAATTACTTTTAAAAACCCGTAAAACAAAGACAGTGAAAGAGAGAGAAATTCTTACAAAATTCGTTCAGAGGCTGTGATGCAACCTGGATTGACCATATCTAGACCCACAGCTGGATGAGACATAAGGGTGGACACTCTTGGGGCTGAGAGGTTGGGTGAGGTTGGGTGAGAAAACGCAGACCCTTTAAAGTAATACTGCTTGGTACCCATCCCATGGGAACCAAATCTCCAGGTTCAAGGGCATCTTCCTACATCGAAAACATGCATGAGAAACCCAGAAGATGGTACACTGTGTGATTTTGAAAGGTTTCTAAAACGCACCTCATTTCTCATCTCCTTGTGCTCGGGTTCGCCTTTCCAGCTACTTTACTAGCAATCTCCCTACTTGGAGAATCAGCACCTTTAACCTCCTGTTCCCTACAGGTTGCAATTTGTCCTGAGGATGAACGGGAGGAGGGGCAACCAATGAGAGACTAGATCTAGGTGTTGGGACAGGCACAGGTCACTCTATTTTCCCAACAGGAAGAAGAATTAACCACAGGCTCAGCCTGCCACCCAGAAGCAGAATAGGGCCTGAGGCAATCCCGCGCTTTTGCGGCCAGCTCCCACAAAAGACACTTGAAAAATGGAGCTCAGGGAAACTGCAATTCACAAACCCGCAGAGTTATAAATGATAACTCTCATCCACAGATATATTGAGGGAAGGCAACGAAGAGGATTTGAAAGCAAGGCAGAATTGCAGGAAACAGATTTCAGGAGGTAGATACGAATCGCCTTTAAAGCACATGAAAAGCGGCAAAAGGTCGACAATGATGCCCTTGGCCAAAAAGGGCATATGCGTTTTTTCCTGAATATATTCAGGAAAAAACGCATACGCCCTTTTTGGCCAACCAAGCAACCTGGAAAGGCAAATCAGCGCTACAAAGAAGTCTCGCTTCCCATCGGTGAAAAGGACCGTGCTGCATAAATTGTCAAAACCAGAAATGCAGGACAGGCCATGGAGAAATGGCAGCCTTGCTACACTGATGGGCGGGATGTAAATTGCCAACAGCCACTCTGGAGAAGTGTACGTTGTGTCCTGAAACATCGAAAAGAAACAGCTTAGGGAGCATAGGGCACGTCCACTCATGGGCGTATAAATTGGAAAAACTAAAAATCAGCAAGACACAGGCACCGGAAAGTTTAGGGCTGCTCTGTTGACAAGAACCTCCACTTCATGACACCTTAAATATCCCAGGAAAGAGAAAAATGGATAAAGAAGTTGTGGTCCTTATGTACAATGGAATATCACTCAGACATGAAATCAATGTCATAAGGCTAGTAGAAGCAAGATGAGTGGAGTTAGGTACGACGATTCTAAGTGAAATAAGTCACACAGAAAAAGACACTTATCATAAGCTATCACTTATAGAGGGAATGTAAAAACCGCTACACTTGAACTGAATTACAAAACAGAGCAGAGTCACACGTTTAGAAAACGCACTATATCTGCTTAACAGGAAAGGTGAAGTGGGGTGATGCATAAAACAAGGGTTTCAAATTCGCTCAGATACCGTTCCATACACCCAATATGTAATAGACAAGACCTACTCCTTGCTCAGTGAACTGGACTTAACACCCCCTATTCACCGCACAAGAATATATGTGACTAGTAAGAATCTTAAAACCTATGTATTGATATCTGTCTGGAAGTGAGTCAAGTGGGTGTAAAGCCGCATAAACACAGCCATGAAAAGCAGCTAAACCCCATTATAAAAATAAATTACTTTTAAAAACCCGTAAAACAAAGACAGTGAAAGAGAGAGAAATTCTTACAAAATTCGTTCAGAGGCTGTGATGCAACCTGGATTGACCATATCTAGACCCACACCTGGATGAGACATAAGGGTGGACACTCTTGGGGCTGAGAGGTTGGGTGAGGTTGGGTGAGCAAACGCAGACCCTTTAAAGTAATACTGCGTGGTACCCATCCCATGGGAACCAAATCTCCTGGTTCAAGGGCATCTTCCTACATCGACAACATGCATGAGAAACCCAGAAGATGGTACACCGTGTGATTTTGAAAGGTTTCTAAAACGCACCTCATTTCTCATCTCCTTGTGCTCGGTTTCGCCATTCCAGCTACTTTACTAGCAATCTCCCTACTTGGAGAATCAGCACCTTTAACCTCCTGTTCCCTACAGGTTGCAATTTGTCCTGAGGATGAACGGGAAGAGGGGCAACCAATGAGAGACTAGATCTAGGTGTTGGGACAGGCACAGGTCACTGTATTTTCCCAACAGGAAGAAGAATTAACCACAGGCTCAGCCTGCCGCCCAGAAGCAGAATAGGGCCTGAGGCAATCCCGCGCTTTTGCGGCCAGCTCCCAAAAAAGACAGTTGAAAAATGGAGCTCAGGGAAAATGCAATTCACAAACCCGCAGAGTTATAAATGATAACTCTCATCCACAGATATATTGAGGGAAGGCAACGAAGAGGATTTGAAAGCAAGGCAGAATTGCAGGAAACAGATTTCAGGAGGTAGATACGAATCGCCTTTAAAGCACATGAAAAGCGGCAAAACGTCGACAATGATGCCCTTGGCCAAAAAGGGCGTATGCGTTTTTTCCTGAATATATTCAGGAAAAAACGCATACGCCCTTTTTGGCCAACCAAGCAACCTGGAAAGGCAAGTCAGCGCTACAAAGAAGTCTCGCTTCCCATCTGTCAAAAGGGCCATGCTGCAAAAAGTGTCAAAACCAGAAATGCAGGACAGGCCATGGAGAAATGGCAGCCTTGCTACACTGATGGGCGGGATGTAAATTGCCAACAGCCACTCTGGAGAAGTGTACGTTGTGTCCTGAAACATCGAAAAAAAACAGCTTAGGGAGCATAGGGCACGTCCACTCATGGGCGTATAAATTGGAAAAACTAAAAATCAGCAAGACAAAGGCACCGGAAAGTTTAGGGCTGCTCTGTTGACAAGAACCTCCACTTCATGACACCTTAAATATCCCAGGAAAGAGAAAAATGGATAAAGAAGTTGTGGTCCTTATGTACAATGGAATATAACTCAGACATGAAATCAATGTCATAAGGCTAGTAGAAGCAAGATGAGTGGAGTTAGGTACGACGATTCTAAGTGAAATAAGTCACACAGAAAAAGACACTTATCATAAGCTATCACTTATAGAGGGAATGTAAAAACCGCTACACTTGAACTGAATTACAAAACAGAACAGAGTCACACGTTTAGAAAACACACTATAGCTGCTTAACAGGAAAGGTGAGGTGGGGTGATGCATAAAACAAGGGTTTCAAATTCGCTCAGATACCGTTCCATACACCCAATATGTAATAGACAAGACCTACTCCTTGCTCAGTGAACTGGACTCAACACCCCCTATTCTCCGCACAAGAATATATGTGACTAGTAAGAATCTTAAAACCTATGTATTGATATCTGTCTGGAAGTGAGTCAAGTGGGTGTAAAGCCGCATAAACACAGCCATGAAAGGCAGCTAAACCCCATTATAAAAATAAATTACTTTTAAAAACCCGTAAAACAAAGACAGTGAAAGAGAGAGAAATTCTTACAAAATTCGTTCAGAGGCTGTGATGCAACCTGGATTGACCATATCTAGACCCACAGCTGGATGAGACATAAGGGTGGACACTCTTGGGGCTGAGAGGTTGGGTGAGGTTGGGTGAGAAAACGCAGACCCTTTAAAGTAATACTGCGTGGTACCCATCCCATGGGTCCCAAATCTCCAGGTTCAAGGGCATCTTCCTACATCGAAAACATGCATGAGAAACCCAGAAGATGGTACACCATGTGATTTTGAAAGGTTTCTAAAACGCACCTCATTTCTCATCTCCTTGTGCTCGGTTTCGCCATTCCAGCTACTTTACTAGCAATCTCCCTACTTGGAGAATCAGCACCTTTAACCTCCTGTTCCCTACAGGTTGCAATTTGTCCTGAGGATGAACGGGAAGAGGGGCAACCAATGAGAGACTAGATCTAGGTGTTGGGACAGGCACAGGTCACTCTATTTTCCCAACAGGAAGAAGAATTAACCACAGGCTCAGCCTGCCGCCCAGAAGCAGAATAGGGCCTGAGGCAATCCCGCGCTTTTGCGGCCAGCTCCCAAAAAAGACAGTTGAAAAATGGAGCTCAGGGAAACTGCAATTCACAAACCCGCAGAGTTATAAATGATAACTCTCATCCACAGATATATTGAGGGAAGGCAACGAAGAGGATTTGAAAGCAAGGCAGAATTGCAGGAAACAGATTTCAGGAGGTAGATACGAATCGCCTTTAAAGTACATGAAAAGCGGCAAAACGTGGACAATGATGCCCTTGGCCAAAAAGGGCGTATGCGTTTTTTCCTGAATATATTCAGGAAAAAACGCATACGCCCTTTTTGGCCAACCAAGCAACCTGGAAAGGCAAATCAGCGCTACAAAGAAGTCTCGCTTCCCATCGGTCAAAAGGGCCATGCTGCAAAAAGTGTCAAAACCAGAAATGCAGGACAGGCCATGGAGAAATGGCAGCCTTGCTACACTGATGGGCGGGATGTAAATTGCCAACAGCCCCTCTGGAGAAGTGTACGTTGTGTCCTGAAACATGGAAAAAAAACAGCTTAGGGAGCATAGGGCACGTCCACTCATGGGCGTATAAATTGGAAAAACTAAAAATCAGCAAGACACAGGCACCGGAAAGTTTAGGGCGGCTCTGTTGACAAGAACCTCCACTTCATGACACCTTAAATATCCCAGGAAAGAGAAAAATGGATAAAGAAGTTGTGGTCCTTATGTACAATGGAATATCACTCAGACATGAAATCAATGTCATAAGGCTAGTAGAAGCAAGATGAGTGGAGTTAGGTACGACGATTCTAAGTGAAATAAGTCACACAGAAAAAGACACTTATCATAAGCTATCACTTATAGAGGGAATGTAAAAACCGCTACACTTGAACTGAATTACAAAACAGAACAGAGTCACACGTTTAGAAAACACACTATGGCTGCTTAACGGGGAAGGTGAGGTGGGGTGATGCATAAAACAAGGGTTTCAAATTCGCTCAGATACCGTTCCATACACCCAATATGCAATAGACAAGACCTATTCCTTGCTCAGTGAACTGTACTCAACACCCCCTATTCCCCGCACAAGAATATATGTGACTAGTAAGAATCTTAAAACCTATGTATTGATATCTGTCTGGAAGTGAGTCAAGTGGGTGTAAAGCCGCATAAACACAACCATGAAAAGCAGCTAAACCCCATTATAAAAATAAATTACTTTTAAAAACCCGTAAAACAAAGACAGTGAAAGAGAGAGAAATTCTTACAAAATTCGTTCAGAGGCTGTGATGCAACCTGGATTGACCATATCTAGACCCACACCTGGATGAGACATAAGGGTGGACACTCTTGGGGCTGAGAGGTTGGGTGAGGTTGGGTGAGCAAACGCAGACCCTTTAAAGTAATACTGCGTGGTACCCATCCCATGGGTCCCAAATCTCCAGGTTCAAGAGCATCTTCCTACATCGAAAACATGCATGAGAAACCCAGAAGCTGGTACACCGTGTGATTTTGAAAGGTTCCTAAAACGCACATCATTTCTCATCTCCTTGTGCTCGGTTTCGCCATTCCAGCTACTTTACTAGCAATCTCCCTACTTGGAGAATCAGCACCTTTAACCTCCTGTTCCCTACAGGTTGCAATTTGTCCTGAGGATGAAAGGGAAGAGGGGCAACCAATGAGAGACTAGATCTAGGTGTTGGGACAGGCACAGGTCACTCTATTTTCCCAACAGGAAGAAGAATTAACCACAGGCTCAGCCTGCCGCCCAGAAGCAGAATAGGGCCTGAGGCAATCCCGCGCTTTTGCGGCCAGCTCCCAAAAAAGACAGTTGAAAAATGGAGCTCAGAGAAACTGCAATTCAAAAACCTCAGAGTTATAATTGATAACTGTCATCCACAGATATATTGAGGGAAGGCAACGAAGAGGATTTGAAAGCAAGGCAGAATTGCAGGAAACAGATTTCAGGAGGTAGATACGAATCGCCTTTAAAGCACATGAAAAGCGGCAAAACGTCGACAATGATGCCCTTGGCCAAAAAGGGCGTATGCGTTTTTTCCTGAATATATTCAGGAAAAAACGCATACGCCCTTTTTGGCCAACCAAGCAACCTGGAAAGGCAAATCAGCGCTACAAAGAAGTCTCGCTTCCCATCGGTCAAAAGGGCGATGCTGCAAAAAGTGTCAAAACCAGAAATGCAGGACAGGCCATGGAGAAATGGCAGCCTTGCTACACTGATGGGCGGGATGTAAATTGCCAACAGCCACTCTGGAGAAGTGTACGTTGTGTCCTGAAATATCGAAAAAAAACAGCTTAGGGAGCATAGGGCACGTCCACTCATGGGCGTATAATTTGGAAAAACTAAAAATCAGCAAGACACAGGCACCGGAAAGTTTAGGGCTGCTCTGTTGACAAGAACCTCCACTTCATGACACCTTAAATATCCCAGGAAAGAGAAAAATGGATAAAGAAGTTGTGGTCCTTATGTACAATGGAATATCACTCAGACATGAAATCAATGTTATAAGGCTAGTAGAAGCAAGATGAGTGGAGTTAGGTACGACGATTCTAAGTGAAATAAGTCACACAGAAAAAGACACTTATCATAAGCTATCACTTATAGAGGGAATGTAAAAACCGCTACACTTGAACTGAATTACAAAACAGAACAGAGTCACACGTTTAGAAAACACACTATAGCTGCTTAACAGGAAAGGTGAGGTGGGGTGATGCATAAAACAAGGGTTTCAAATTCGCTCACATACCGTTCCATACACCCAATATGTAATAGACAAGACCTACTCCTTGCTCAGTGAACTGGACTCAACACCCCCTATTCCCCGCACAAGAATATATGTGACTAGTAAGAATCTTAAAACCTATGTATTGATATCTGTCTGGAAGTGAGTCAAGTGGGTGTAAAGTCGCATAAACACAGCCATGAAAGGCAGCTGAACCCCATTATAAAAATAAATTACTTTTAAAAACCCGTAAAACAAAGACAGTGAAAGAGAGAGAAATTCTTACAAAATTCGTTCAGAGGCTGTGATGCAACCTGGATTGACCATATCTAGACACACAGCTGGATGAGACATAAGGGTGGACACTCTTGGGGCTGAGAGGTTGGGTGAGGTTGGGTGAGAAAACGCAGACCCTTTAAAGTAATACTGCGTGGTCCCCATCCCATGGGTCCCAAATCTCCAGGTTCAAGGGCATCTTCCTACATCGAAAACATGCATGAGAAACCCAGAAGATGGTACACCGTGTGATTTTGAAAGGTTTCTAAAACGCACCTCATTTCTCATCTCCTTGTGCTCGGTTTCGCCATTCCAGCTACTTTACTAGCAGTCTCCCTACTTGGAGAATCAGCACCTTATCCTCCTGTTCCCTACAGGTTGCAATTTGTCCTGAGGATGAACGGGAAGAGGGGCAACCAATGAGAGAATAGATCTAGGTGTTGGGACAGGCACAGGTCACTCTATTTTCCCAACAGGAAGAATAATTAACCACAGGCTCATCCTGCCGCCCAGAAGCAGAATAGGGCCTGAGGCAATCCCGCGCTTTGGCGGCCAGCTCCCAAAAAAGACAGTTGAAAAATGGAGCTCAGGGAAACTGCAATTCACAAACCCGCAGAGTTATAAATGATAACTCTCATCCACAGATATATTGAGGGAAGGCAACGAAGAGGATTTGAAAGCAAGGCAGAATTGCAGGAAACAGATTTCAGGAGGTAGATACGAATCGCCTTTAAAGCACATGAAAAGCGGCAAAACGTGGACAATGATGCCCTTGGCCAAAAAGGGCGTATGCGTTTTTTCCTGAATATATTCAGGAAAAAACGCATACGCCCTTTTTGGCCAACCAAGCAACCTGGAAAGGCAAATCAGCGCTACAAAGAAGTCTCGCTTCCCTTCGGACAAAAGGGCCATGCTGCAAAAAGTGTCAAAACCAGAAATGCAGGACAGGCCATGGAGAAATGGCAGCCTTGCTACACTGATGGGCGGGATGTAAATTGCCAACAGCCACTCTGGAGAAGTATACGTTGTGTCCTGAAACATCGAAAAAAAACAGCTTAGGGAGCATAGGGCACGTCCACTCATGGGCGTATAAATTGGAAAAACTAAAAATCAGCAAGACACAGGCACCCGAAAGTTTAGGGCTGCTCTGTTGACAAGAACCTCCACTTCATGACACCTTAAATATCCCAGGAAAGAGAAAAATGGATAAAGAAGTTGTGGTCCTTATGTACAATGGAATATCACTCAGACATGAAATCAATGTCATAAGGCTAGTAGAAGCAAGATGAGTGGAGTTAGGTACGACGATTCTAAGTGAAATAAGTCACACAGAAAAAGACACTTATCATAAGCTATCACTTATAGAGGGAATGTAAAAACCGCTACACTTGAACTGAATTACAAAACAGAACAGAGTCACACGTTTAGAAAACACACTATAGCTGCTTAACAGGAAAGGTGAGGTGGGGTGATGCATAAAACAAGGGTTTCAAATTGGCTCAGATACCGTTCCATACACCCAATATGTAATAGACAAGACCTACTCCTTGCTCAGTGAACTGGACTCAACACCCCCTATTCCCCGCACAAGAATATATGTGACTAGTAAGAATCTTAAAACCTATGTATTGATATCTGTCTGGAAGTGAGTCAAGTGGGTGTAAAGCCGCATAAACACAGCCATGAAAGGCAGCTAAACCCCATTATAAAAATAAATTACTTTTAAAAACCCGTAAAACAAAGACAGTGAAAGAGAGAGAAATTCTTACAAAATTCGTTCAGAGGCTGTGATGCAACCTGGATTGACCATATCTAGACCCACACCTGGATGAGACATAAGGGTGGACACTCTTGGGGCTGAGAGGTTGGGTGAGGTTGGGTGAGAAAACGCAGACCCTTTAAAGTAATACTGCGTGGTACCCATCCCATGGGTCCCAAATCTCCAGGTTCAAGGGCATCTTCCTACATCGAAAACATGCATGAGAAACCCAGAAGATGGTACACCGTGTGATTTTGAAAGGTTTCTAAAACGCACCTCATTTCTCATCTCCTTGTGCTCGGTTTCGCCATTCCAGCTACTTTACTAGCAATCTCCCTACTTGGAGAATCAGCACCTTTAACCTCCTGTTCCCTACAGGTTGCAATTTGTCCTGAGGACGAACGGGAAGAGGGGCAACCAATGAGAGACTAGATCTAGGTGTTGGGACAGGCACAGGTCACTCTATTTTCCCAACAGGAAGAAGAATTAACCACAGGCTCAGCCTGCCGCCCAGAAGCAGAATAGGGCCTGAGGCAATCCCGCGCTTTTGCGGCCAGCTCCCAAAAAAGACAGTTGAAAAATGGACCTCAGGGAAACTGCAATTCACAAACCCGCAGAGTTATAAATGATAACTCTCATCCACAGATATATTGAGGGAAGGCAACGAAGAGGATTTGAAAGCAAGGCAGAATTGCAGGAAACAGATTTCAGGAGGTAGATACGAATCGCCTTTAAAGCACATGAAAAGCGGCAAAAGGTCGACAATGATTCCCTTGGCCAAAAAGGGCGTATGCGTTTTTTCCTGAATATATTCAGGAAAAAACACATACGCCCTTTTTGGCCAACCAAGCAACCTGGAAAGGCAAATCAGCGCTACAAAGAAGTCTCGCTTCCCATCGGTGAAAAGGGCCATGCTGCAAAAAGTGTCAAAACCAGAAATGCAGGACAGGCCATGGAGAAATGGCAGCCTTGCTACACTGATGGGCGGGATGTAAATTGCCAACAGCCACTCTGGAGAAGTGTACGTTGTGTCCTGAAACATCGAAAAAAAACAGCTTAGGGAGCATAGGGCACGTCCACTCATGGGCGTATAAATTGGAAAAACTAAAAATCAGCAAGACACAGGCACCGGAAAGTTTAGGGCTGCTCTGTTGACAAGAACCTCCACTTCATGACACCTTAAATATCCCAGGAAAGAGAAAAATGGATAAAGAAGTTGTGGTCCTTATGTACAATGGAATATCACTCAGACATGAAATCAATGTCATAAGGCTAGTAGAAGCAAGATGAGTGGAGTTAGGTACGACGATTCTAAGTGAAATAAGTCACACAGAAAAAGACACTTATCATAAGCTATCACTTATAGAGGGAATGTAAAAACCGCTACACTTGAACTGAATTACAAAACAGAACAGAGTCACACGTTTAGAAAACACACTATGGCTGCTTAACGGGAAAGGTGAGGTGGGGTGATGCATAAAACAAGGGTTTCAAATTCGCTCAGATACCGTTCCATACACCCAATATGTAATAGACAAGACCTACTCCTTGCTCAGTGAACTGGACTCAACACCCCCTATTCCCCGCACAAGAATATATGTGACTAGTAAGAATCTTAAAACCTATGTATTGATATCTGTCTGGAAGTGAGTCAAGTGGGTGTAAAGCCGCATAAACACAACAATTAAAAGCAGCTAAACCCCATTATAAAAATGAATTACTTTTAAAAACCCGTAAAAAAAGATAGTGAAAGAGAGAGAAATTCTTACAAAATTCGTTCAGAGGCTGTGATGCAACCTGGATTGACCATAACTAGACCCACAGCTGGATGAGACATAAGGGTGGACACTCTTGGGGCTGAGAGGTTGGGTGAGGTTGGGTGAGCAAACGCAGACCCTTTAAAGTAATACTGCGTGGTACCCATCCCATGGGTCCCAAATCTCCAGGTTCAAGGGCATCTTCCTACATCGAAAACATGCATGAGAAACCCAGAAGATGGTACACCGTGTGATTTTGAAAGGTTTCTAAAACGCACCTCATTTCTCATCTCCTTGTGCTCGGTTTCGCCATTCCAGCTACTTTACTAGCAGTCTCCCTACTTGGAGAATCAGCACCTTATCCTCCTGTTCCCTACAGGTTGCAATTTGTCCTGAGGATGAACGGGAAGAGGGGCAACCAATGAGAGAATAGATCTAGGTGTTGGGACAGGCACAGGTCACTCTATTTTCCCAACAGGAAGAAGAATTAACCACAGGCTCAGCCTGCCGCCCAGAAGCAGAATAGGGCCTGAGGCAATCCCGCGCTTTTGCGGCCAGCTCCCAAAAAAGACAGTTGAAAAATGGACCTCAGGGAAACTGCGATTCACAAACCCGCAGAGTTATAAATGATAACTCTCATCCACAGATATATTGAGGGAAGGCAACGAAGAGGATTTGAAAGCAAGGCAGAATTGCAGGAAACAGATTTCAGGAGGTAGATACGAATCGCCTTTAAAGCACATGAAAAGCGGCAAAACGTCGACAATGATGCCCTTGGCCAAAAAGGGCGTATGCGTTTTTTCCTGAATATATTCAGGAAAAAACGCATACGCCCTTTTTGGCCAACCAAGCAACCTGGAAAGGCAAATCAGCGCTACAAAGAAGTCTCGCTTCCCTTCGGACAAAAGGGCCATGCTGCAAAAAGTGTCAAAACCAGAAATGCAGGACAGGCCATGGAGAAATGGCAGCCTTGCTACACTGATGGGCGGGATGTAAATTGCCAACAGCCACTCTGGAGAAGTATACGTTGTGTCCTGAAACATCGAAAAAAAACAGCTTAGGGAGCATAGGGCACGTCCACTCATGGGCGTATAAATTGGAAAAACTAAAAATCAGCAAGACACAGGCACCCGAAAGTTTAGGGCTGCTCTGTTGACAAGAACCTCCAATTCATGACACCTTAAATATCCCAGGAAAGAGAAAAATGGATAAAGAAGTTGTGGTCCTTATGTACAATGGAATATCACTCAGACATGAAATCAATGTCATAAGGCTAGTAGAAGCAAGATGAGTGGAGTTAGGTACGACGATTCTAAGTGAAATAAGTCACACAGAAAAAGACACTTATCATAAGCTATCACTTATAGAGGGAATGTAAAAACCGCTACACTTGAACTGAATTACAAAACAGAACAGAGTCACACGTTTAGAAAACACACTATAGCTGCTTAACAGGAAAGGTGAGGTGGGGTGATGCATAAAACAAGGGTTTCAAATTGGCTCAGATACCGTTCCATACACCCAATATGTAATAGACAAGACCTACTCCTTGCTCAGTGAACTGGACTCAACACCCCCTATTCCCCGCACAAGAATACATGTGACTAGTAAGAATCTTAAAACCTATGTATTGATATCTGTCTGGAAGTGAGTCAAGTGGGTGTAAAGCCGCATAAACACAGCCATGAAAGGCAGCTAAACCCCATTATAAAAATAAATTACTTTTAAAAACCCGTAAAACAAAGACAGTGAAAGAGAGAGAAATTCTTACAAAATTCGTTCAGAGGCTGTGATGCAACCTGGATTGACCATATCTAGACCCACACCTGGATGAGACATAAGGGTGGACACTCTTGGGGCTGAGAGGTTGGGTGAGGTTGGGTGAGAAAACGCAGACCCTTTAAAGTAATACTGCGTGGTACCCATCCCATGGGTCCCAAATCTCCAGGTTCAAGGGCATCTTCCTACATCGAAAACATGCATGAGAAACCCAGAAGATGGTACACCGTGTGATTTTGAAAGGTTTCTAAAACGCACCTCATTTCTCATGTCCTTGTGCTCGGTTTCATCATTCCAGCTATTTTACTAGCAATCTCCCTACTTGGAGAATCAGCACCTTTAACCTCCTGTTCCCTACAGGTTGCAATTTGTCCTGAGGATGAACGGGAAGAGGGGCAACCAATGAGAGACTAGATCTAGGTGTTGGGAGAGGCACAGGTCACTCTATTTTCCCAACAGGAAGAAGAATTAACCACAGGCTCAGCCTGCCGCCCAGAAGCAGAATAGGGCCTGAGGCAATCCCGCGCTTTTGCGGCCAGCTCCCAAAAAAGACAGTTGAAAAATGGAGCTCAGGGAAACTGCAATTCACAAACCCGCAGAGTTATAAATGATAACTCTCATCCACAGATATATTGAGGGAAGGCAACGAAGAGGATTTGAAAGCAAGGCAGAATTGCAGGAAACAGATTTCAGGAGGTAGATACGAATCGCTTTAAAGCACATGAAAAGCGGCAAAACGTCGACAATGATGCCCTTGGCCAAAAAGGGCGTATGCGTTTTTTCCTGAATATATTCAGGAAAAAACGCATACGCCCTTTTTGGCCAACCAAGCAACCTGGAAAGGCAAATCAGCGCTACAAAGAAGTCTCGCTTCCCATCGGTGAAAAGGGCCATGCTGCAAAAAGTGTCAAAACCAGAAATGCAGGACAGGCCATGGAGAAATGGCAGCCTTGCTACACTGATGGGCGGGATGTAAATTGCCAACAGCCACTCTGGAGAAGTGTACGTTGTGTCCTGAAACATCGAAAAAAAACAGCTTAGGGAGCATAGGGCAGGTCCACTCATGGGCGTATAAATTGGAAAAACTAAAAATCAGCAAGACACAGGCACCGGAAAGTTTAGGGCTGCTCTGTTGACAAGAACCTCCACTTCATGACACCTTAAATATCCCAGGAAAGAGAAAAATGGATAAAGAAGTTGTGGTCCTTATGTACAATGGAATATCACTCAGACATGAAATCAATGTCATAAGGCTAGTAGAAGCAAGATGAGTGGAGTTAGGTACGACGATTCTAAGTGAAATAAGTCACACAGAAAAAGACACTTATCATAAGCTATCACTTATAGAGGGAATGTAAAAACCGCTACACTTGAACTGAATTACAAAACAGAACAGAGTCACACGTTTAGAAAACACACTATGGCTGCTTAACGGGAATGGTGAGGTGGGGTGATGCATAAAACAAGGGTTTCAAATTCGCTCAGATACCGTTCCATACACCCAATATGTAATAGACAAGACCTACTCCTTGCTCAGTGAACTGGACTCAACACCCCCTATTCACCACACAAGAATATATGTGACTAGTAAGAATCTTAAAACCTATGTATTGATATCTCTCTGGAAGTGAGTCAAGTGGGTGTAAAGCCGCATAAACACAGCCATGAAAAGCAGCTAAACCCCATTATAAAAATAAATTACTTTTAAAAACCCATAAAACAAAGACAGTGAAAGAGAGAGAAATTCTTACAAAATTCGTTCAGAGGCTGTGATGCAACCTGGATTGACCATATCAAGACCCACTGCTGGATGAGACATAAGGGTGGACACTCTTGGGGCTGAGAGGTTGGGTGTGGTTGGGTGAGCAAACTCAGACCCTTTAAAGTAATACTGCATGGTACCCATCCCATGGGTCCCAAATCTCCAGGTTCAAGGGCATCTTCCTACATCGAAAACATGCATGAGAAACCCAGAAGATGGTACACCGTGTGATTTTGAAAGGTTTCTAAAACGCACCTCATTTCTCATCTCCTTGTGCTCGGTTTCGCCATTCCAGCTACTTTACTAGCAATCTCCCTACTTGGAGAATCAGCACCTTTAACCTCCTGTTCCCTACAGGTTGCAATTTGTCCTGAGGACGAACGGGAAGAGGGGCAACCAATGAGAGACAAGATCTAGGTGTTGGGACAGGCACAGGTCACTCTATTTTCCCAACAGGAAGAAGAATTAACCACAGGCTCAGCCTGCCGCCCAGAAGCAGAATAGGGCCTGAGGCAATCCCGCGCTTTTGCGGCCAGCTCCCAAAAAAGACAGTTGAAAAATGGAGCTCAGGGAAACTGCAATTCACAAACCCGCAGAGTTATAAATGATAACTCTCATCCACAGATATATTGAGGGAAGGCAACGAAGAGGATTTGAAAGCAAGGCAGAATTGCAGGAAACAGATTTCAGGAGGTAGATACGAATCGCCTTTAAAGCACATGAAAAGCGGCAAAACGTCGACAATGATGCCCTTGGCCAAAAAGGGCGTATGCGTTTTTTCCTGAATATATTCAGGAAAAAACGCATACGCCCTTTTTGGCCAACCAAGCAACCTGGAAAGGCAAATCAGCGCTACAAAGAAGTCTCGCTTCCCATCGGTGAAAAGGGCCATGCTGCAAAAAGTGTCAAAACCAGAAATGCAGGACAGGCCATGGAGAAATGGCAGCCTTGCTACACTGATGGGCGGGATGTAAATTGCCAACAGCCACTCTGGAGAAGTATACGTTGTGTCCTGAAACATCGAAAAAAAACAGCTTAGGGAGCATAGGGCACGTCCACTCATGGGCGTATAAATTGGAAAAACTAAAAATCAGCAAGACACAGGCACCGGAAAGTTTAGGGCTGCTCTGTTGACAAGAACCTCCACTTCATGACACCTTAAATATCCCAGGAAAGAGAAAAATGGATAAAGAAGTTGTGGTCCTTATGTACAATGGAATATCACTCACACATGAAATCAATGTCATAAGGCTAGTAGAAGCAAGATGAGTGGAGTTAGGTACGACGATTCTAAGTGAAATAAGTCACACAGAAAAAGACACTTATCATAAGCTATCACTTATAGAGGGAATGTAAAAACCGCTACACTTGAACTGAATTACAAAACAGAACAGAGTCACACGTTTAGAAAACACACTATGGCTGCTTAACGGGAAAGGTGAGGTGGGGTGATGCATAAAACAAGGGTTTCAAATTCGCTCAGATACCGTTCCATACACCCAATATGTAATAGACAAGACCTACTCCTTGCTCAGTGAACTGGACTCAACACCCCCTATTCCCCGCACAAGAATATATGTGACTAGTAAGAATCTTAAAACCTATGTATTGATATCTGTCTGGAAGTGAGTCAAGTGGGTGTAAAGCCGCATAAACACAACCATGAAAAGCAGCTAAACCCCATTATAAAAATGAATTACTTTTAAAAACCCGTAAAAAAAGATAGTGAAAGAGAGAGAAATTCTTACAAAATTCGTTCAGAGGCTGTGATGCAACCTGGATTGACCATAACTAGACCCACAGCTGGATGAGACATAAGGGTGGACACTCTTGGGGCTGAGAGGTTGGGTGAGGTTGGGTGAGCAAACGCAGACCCTTTAAAGTAATACTGCGTGGTACCCATCCCATGGGTCCCAAATCTCCAGGTTCAAGGGCATCTTCCTACATCGAAAACATGCATGAGAAACCCAGAAGATGGTACACCGTGTGATTTTGAAAGGTTTCTAAAACGCACCTCATTTCTCATCTCCTTGTGCTCGGTTTCGTCATTCCAGCTATTTTACTAGCAATCTCCCTACTTGGAGAATCAGCACCTTTAACCTCCTGTTCCCTACAGGTTGCAATTTGTCCTGAGGATGAACGGGAAGAGGGGCAACCAATGAGAGACTAGATCTAGGTGTTGGGACAGGCACAGGTCACTCTATTTTCCCAACAGGAAGAAGAATTAACCACAGGCTCAGCCTGCCGCCCAGAAGCAGAATAGGGCCTGAGGCAATCCCGCGCTTTTGCGGCCAGCTCCCAAAAAAGACAGTTGAAAAATGGAGCTCAGGGAAACTGCAATTCACAAACCCGCAGAGTTATAAATGATAACTCTCATCCACAGATATATTGAGGGAAGGCAACGAAGAGGATTTGAAAGCAAGGCAGAATTGCAGGAAACAGATTTCAGGAGGTAGATACGAATCGCCTTTAAAGCACATGAAAAGCGGCAAAACGTCGACAATGATGCCCTTGGCCAAAAAGGGCGTATGCGTTTTTTCCTGAATATATTCAGGAAAAAACGCATACGCCCTTTTTGGCCAACCAAGCAACCTGGAAAGGCAAATCAGCGCTACAAAGAAGTCTCGCTTCCCATCGGTGAAAAGGGCCATGCTGCAAAAAGTGTCAAAACCAGAAATGCAGGACAGGCCATGGAGAAATGGCAGCCTTGCTACACTGATGGGCGGGATGTAAATTGCCAACAACCACTCTGGAGTAGTGTACGTTGTGTCCTGAAACATCGAAAAAAAACAGCTTAGGGAGCATAGGGCACGTCCACTCATGGGCGTATAAATTGGAAAAACTAAAAATCAGCAAGACACAGGCACCGGAAAGTTTAGGGCTGCTCTGTTGACAAGAACCTCCACTTCATGACACCTTAAATATCCCAGGAAAGAGAAAAATGGATAAAGAAGTTGTGGTCCTTATGTACAATGGAATATCACTCAGACATGAAATCAATGTCATAAGGCTAGTAGAAGCAAGATGAGTGGAGTTAGGTACAACGATTCTAAGTGAAATAAGTCACACAGAAAAAGACACTTATCATAAGCTATCACTTATAGAGGGAATGTAAAAACCGCTACACGTGAACTGAATTACAAAACAGAACAGAGTCACACGTTTAGAAAACACACTATGGCTGCTTAACGGGAAAGGTGAGGTGGGGTGATGCATAAAACAAGGGTTTCAAATTCGCTCAGATACCGTTCCATACACCCAATATGTAATAGACAAGACCTACTCCTTGCTCAGTGAACTGGACTCAACACCCCCTATTCCCTGCACAAGAATATATGTGACTAGTAAGAATCTTAAAACCTATGTATTGATATCTGTCTGGAAGTGAGTCAAGTGGGTGTAAAGCCGCATAAACACAACCATGAAAAGCAGCTAAACCCCATTATAAAAATGAATTACTTTTAAAAACCCGTAAAAAAAGATAGTGAAAGAGAGAGAAATTCTTACAAAATTCGTTCAGAGGCTGTGATGCAACCTGGATTGACCATAACTAGACCCACAGCTGGATGAGACATAAGGGTGGACACTCTTGGGGCTGAGAGGTTGGGTGAGGTTGGGTGAGCAAACGCAGACCCTTTAAAGTAATACTGCATGGTACCCATCCCATGGGTCCCAAATCTCCAGGTTCAAGGGCATCTTCCTACATCGAAAACATGCATGAGAAACCCAGAAGATGGTACACCGTGTGATTTTGAAAGGTTTCTAAAACGCACCTCATTTCTCATCTCCTTGTGCTCGGTTTCGTCATTCCAGCTATTTTACTAGCAATCTCCCTACTTGGAGAATCAGCACCTTTAACCTCCTGTTCCCTACAGGTTGCAATTTGTCCTGAGGATGAACGGGAAGAGGGGCAACCAATGAGAGACTAGATCTAGGTGTTGGGACAGGCACAGGTCACTCTATTTTCCCAACAGGAAGAAGAATTAACCACAGGCTCAGCCTGCCGCCCAGAAGCAGAATAGGGCCTGAGGCAATCCCGCGCTTTTGCGGCCAGCTCCCAAAAAAGACAGTTGAAAAATGGAGCTCAGGGAAACTGCAATTCACAAACCCGCAGAGTTATAAATGATAACTCTCATCCACAGATATATTGAGGGAAGGCAACGAAGAGGATTTGAAAGCAAGGCAGAATTGCAGGAAACAGATTTCAGGAGGTAGATACGAATCGCCTTTAAAGCACATGAAAAGCGGCAAAACGTCGACAATGATGCCCTTGGCCAAAAAGGGCGTATGCGTTTTTTCCTGAATATATTCAGGAAAAAAAGCATACGCCCTTTTTGGCCAACCAAGCAACCTGGAAAGGCAAATCAGCGCTACAAAGAAGTCTCGCTTCCCATCGGTGAAAAGGGCCATGCTGCAAAAAGTGTCAAAACCAGAAATGCAGGACAGGCCATGGAGAAATGGCAGCCTTGCTACACTGATGGGCGGGATGTAAATTGCCAACAACCACTCTGGAGAAGTGTACGTTGTGTCCTGAAACATCGAAAAAAAACAGCTTAGGGAGCATAGGGCACGTCCACTCATGGGCGTATAAATTGGAAAAACTAAAAATCAGCAAGACACACGCACCGGAAAGTTTAGGGCTGCTCTGTTGACAAGAACCTCCACTTCATGACACCTTAAATATCCCAGGAAAGAGAAAAATGGATAAAGAAGTTGTGGTCCTTATGTACAATGGAATATCACTCACACATGAAATCAATGTCATAAGGCTAGTAGAAGCAAGATGAGTGGAGTTAGGTACGACGATTCTAAGTGAAATAAGTCACACAGAAAAAGACACTTATCATAAGCTATCACTTATAGAGGGAATGTAAAAACCGCTACACTTGAACTGAATTACAAAACAGAATAGAGTCACACGTTTAGAAAACACACTATGGCTGCTTAACGGGAAAGGTGAGGTGGGGTGATGCATAAAACAAGGGTTTCAAATTCGCTCAGATTCCGTTCCATACACCCAATATGTAATAGACAAGACCTACTCCTTGCTCAGTGAACTGGACTCAACACCCCCTATTCCCTGCACAAGAATATATGTGACTAGTAAGAATCTTAAAACCTATGTATTGATATCTGTCTGGAAGTGAGTCAAGTGGGTGTAAAGCCACATAAACACAACCATGAAAAGCAGCTAAACCCCATTATAAAAATGAATTACTTTTAAAAACCCGTAAAAAAAGATAGTGAAAGAGAGAGAAATTCTTACAAAATTCGTTCAGAGGCTGTGATGCAACCTGGATTGACCATAACTAGACCCACAGCTGGATGAGACATAAGGGTGGACACTCTTGGGGCTGAGAGGTTGGGTGAGGTTGGGTGAGCAAACGCAGACCCTTTAAAGTAATACTGCGTGGTACCCATCCCATGGGTCCCAAATCTCCAGGTTCAAGGGCATCTTCCTACATCGAAAACATGCATGAGAAACCCAGAAGATGGTACACCGTGTGATTTTGAAAGGTTTCTAAAACGCACCTCATTTCTCATCTCCTTGTGCTCGGTTTCGTCATTCCAGCTATTTTACTAGCAATCTCCCTACTTGGAGAATCAGCACCTTTAACCTCCTGTTCCCTACAGGTTGCAATTTGTCCTGAGGATGAACGGGAAGAGGGGCAACCAATGAGAGACTAGATCTAGGTGTTGGGACAGGCACAGGTCACTCTATTTTCCCAACAGGAAGAAGAATTAACCACAGGCTCAGCCTGCCGCCCAGAAGCAGAATAGGGCCTGAGGCAATCCCGCGCTTTTGCGGCCAGCTCCCAAAAAAGACAGTTGAAAAAGGGAGCTCAGGGAAACTGCAATTCACAAACCCGCAGAGTTATAAATGATAACTCTCATCCACAGATGTATTGAGGGAAGGCAACGAAGAGGATTTGAAAGCAAGGCAGAATTGCAGGAAACAGATTTCAGGAGGTAGATACGAATCGCCTTTAAAGCACATGAAAAGCGGCAAAACGTCCACAATGATGCCCTTGGCCAAAAAGGGCGTATGCGTTTTTTCCTGAATATATTCAGGAAAAAACGCATACGCCCTTTTTGGCCAACCAAGCAACCTGGAAAGGCAAATCAGCGCTACAAAGAAGTCTCGCTTCCCATCGGTGAAAAGGGCCATGCTGCAAAAAGTGTCAAACCCAGAAATCCAGGACAGGCCATGGAGAAATGGCAGCCTTGCTACACTGATGGGCGGGATGTAAATTGCCAACAGCCACTCTGGATAAGTGTACGTTGTGTCCTGAAACATGGAAAAAAAACAGCTTAGGGAGCATAGGGCACGTCCACTCATAGGCGTATAAATTGGAAAAACTAAAAATCAGCAAGACACAGGCACCGGAAAGTTTAGGGCTGCTCTGTTGACAAGAACCTCCACTTCATGACACCTTAAATATCCCAGGAAAGAGAAAAATGGATAAAGAAGTTGTGGTCCTTATGTACAATGGAATATCACTCAAACATGAAATCAATGTTATAAGGCTAGTAGAAGCAAGATGAGTGGAGTTAGGTACGACGATTCTAAGTGAAATAAGTCACACAGAAAAAGACACTTATCATAAGCTATCACTTATAGAGGGAATGTAAAAACCGCTACACTTGAACTGAATTACAAAACAGAACAGAGTCACACGTTTAGAAAACACACTATAGCTGCTTAACAGGAAAGGTGAGGTGGGGTGATGCATAAAACAAGGGTTTCAAATTCGCTCACATACCGTTCCATACACCCAATATGTAATAGACAAGACCTACTCCTTGCTCAGTGAACTGGACTCAACACCCCCTATTCACCGCACAAGAATATATGTGACTAGTAAGAATCTTAAAACCTATGTATTGATATCTGTCTGGAAGTGAGTCAAGTGGGTGTAAAGCCGCATAAACACAGCCATGAAAAGCAGCTAAACCCCATTATAAAAATAAATTACTTTTAAAAACCCGTAAAACAAAGACAGTGAAAGAGAGAGAAATTCTTACAAAATTCGTTCAGAGGCTGTGATGCAACCTGGATTGACCATATCTGGACCCACAGCTGGATGAGACATAAGGGTGGACACTCTTGGGGCTGAGAGGTTGGGTGAGGTTGGGTGAGCAAACGCAGACCCTTTAAAGTAATACTGCGTGGTACCCATCACATGGGTCCCAAATCTCCAGGTTCAAGGGCATCTTCCTACATCGAAAACATGCATGAGAAACCCAGAAGATGGTACACCGTGTGATTTTGAAAGGTTTCTAAAACGCACCTCATTTCTCATCTCCTTGTGCTCGGTTTCGCCATTCCAGCTACTTTACTAGCAATCTCCCTACTTGGAGAATCAGCACCTTTAACCTCCTGTTCCCTACAGGTTGCAATTTGTCCTGAGGATGAACGGGAAGAGGGGCAACCAATGAGAGACTTGATCTAGGTGTTGGGACAGGCACAGGTCACTCTATTTTCCCAACAGGAAGAAGAATTAACCACAGGCTCAGCCTGCCACCCAGAAGCAGAATAGGGCCTGAGGCAATCCCGCGCTTTTGTGGCCAGCTCCCAAAAAAGACAGTTGAAAAATGGAGCTCAGGGAAACTGCAATTCACAAACCCGCAGAGTTATAAATGATAACTGTCATCCACAGATATATTGAGGGAAGGCAACGAAGAGGATTTGAAAGCAAGGCAGAATTGCAGGAAACAGATTTCAGGAGGTAGATACGAATCGCTTTAAAGCACATGAAAAGCGGCAAAACGTCGACAATGATGCCCTTGGCCAAAAAGGGCGTATGCGTTTTTTCCTGAATATATTCAGGAAAAAACGCATACGCCCTTTTTGGCCAACCAAGCAACCTGGAAAGGCAAATCAGCACTACAAAGAAGTCTCGCTTCCCATCGGTCAAAAGGGCGATGCTGCAAAAAGTGTCAAAACCAGAAATGCAGGACAGGCCATGGAGAAATGGCAGCCTTGCTACACTGATGGGCGGGATGTAAATTGCCAACACCCACTCTGGAGAAGTGTACGTTGTGTCCTGAAACATCGAAAAAAAACAGCTTAGGGAGCATAGGGCACGTCCACTCATGGGCGTATAAATTGGAAAAACTAAAAATCAGCAAGACACAGGCACCGGAAAGTTTAGGGCTGCTCTGTTGACAAGAACCTCCACTTCATGACACCTTAAATATCCCAGGAAAGAGAAAAATGGATAAAGAAGTTGTGGTCCTTATGTACAATGGAATATCACTCAGACATGAAATCAATGTCATAAGGCTAGTAGAAGCAAGATGAGTGGAGTTAGGTACGACGATTCTAAGTGAAATAAGTCACACAGAAAAAGACACTTATCATAAGCTATCACTTATAGCGGGAATGTAAAAACCGCTACACTTGAACTGAATTACAAAACAGAACAGAGTCACACGTTTAGAAAACACACTATAGCTGCTTAACAGGAAAGGTGAGGTGGGGTGATGCATAAAACAAGGGTTTCAAATTCGCTCACATACCGTTCCATACACCCAATATGTAATAGACAAGACCTACTCCTTGCTCAGTGAACTGGACTCAACACCCCCTATTCCCCGCACAAGAATATATATGACTAGTAAGAATCTTAAAACCTATGTATTGATATCTGTCTAGAAGTGAGTCAAGTGGGTGTAAAGCCGCATAAACACAGCCATGAAAGGCAGCTAAACCCCATTATAAAAATAAATTACTTTTAGAAACCCGTAAAACAAAGACAGTGAAAGAGAGAGAAATTCTTACAAAATTCGTTCAGAGGCTGTGATGCAACCTGGATTGACCATATCTAGACCCACACCCGGATGAGACATAAGGGTGGACACTCTTGGGGCTGAGAGGTTGGGTGAGGTTGGGTGAGAAAACGCAGACCCTTTAAAGTAATACTGCGTGGTACCCATCCCATGGGTCCCAAATCTCCAGGTTCAACGGCATCTTCCTACATCGAAAACATGCATGAGAAACCCAGAAGATGGTACACCGTGTGATTTTGAAAGGTTTCTAAAACGCACCTCATTTCTCATCTCCTTGTGCTCGGTTTCGCCATTCCAGCTACTTTACTAGCAATCTCCCTACTTGGAGAATCAGCACCTTTAACCTCCTGTTCCCTACAGGTTGCAATTTGTCCTGAGGACGAACGGGAAGAGGGGCAACCAATGAGAGACTAGATCTAGGTGTTGGGACAGGCACAGGTCACTCTATTTTCCCAACAGGAAGAAGAATTAACCACAGGCTCAGCCTGCCGCCCAGAAGCAGAATAGGGCCTGAGGCAATCCCGCGCTTTTGCGGCCAGCTCCCAAAAAAGACAGTTGAAAAATGGACCTCAGGGAAACTGCAATTCACAAACCCGCAGAGTTATAAATGATAACTCTCATCCACAGATATATTGAGGGAAGGCAACGAAGAGGATTTGAAAGCAAGGCAGAATTGCAGGAAACAGATTTCAGGAGGTAGATACGAATCGCCTTTAAAGCCCATGAAAAGCGGCAAAACGTCGACAATGATGCCCTTGGCCAAAAAGGGCGTATGCGTTTTTTCCTGAATATATTCAGGAAAAAACACATACGCCCTTTTTGGCCAACCAAGCAACCTGGAAAGGCAAATCAGCGCTACAAAGAAGTCTCGCTTCCCATCGGTGAAAAGGGCCATGCTGCAAAAAGTGTCAAAACCAGAAATGCAGGACAGGCCATGGAGAAATGGCAGCCTTGCTACACTGATGGGCGGGATGTAAATTGCCAACAGCCACTCTGGAGAAGTGTACGTTGTGTCCTGAAACATCGAAAAAAAACAGCTTAGGGAGCATAGGGCACGTCCACTCATGGGCGTATAAATTGGAAAAACTAAAAATCAGCAAGACACAGGCACCGGAAAGTTTAGGGCTGCTCTGTTGACAAGAACCTCCACTTCATGACACCTTAAATATCCCAGGAAAGAGAAAAATGGATAAAGAAGTTGTGGTCCTTATGTACAATGGAATATCACTCAGACATGAAATCAATGTCATAAGGCTAGTAGAAGCAAGATGAGTGGAGTTAGGTACGACGATTCTAAGTGAAATAAGTCACACAGAAAAAGACACTTATCATAAGCTATCACTTATAGAGGGAATGTAAAAACCGCTACACTTGAACTGAATTACAAAACAGAACAGAGTCACACGTTTAGAAAACACACTATGGCTGCTTAACGGGAATGGTGAGGTGGGGTGATGCATAAAACAAGGGTTTCAAATTCGCTCAGATACCGTTCCATACACCCAATATGTAATAGACAAGACCTACTCCTTGCTCAGTGAACTGGACTCAACACCCCCTATTCACCACACAAGAATATATGTGACTAGTAAGAATCTTAAAACCTATGTATTGATATCTCTCTGGAAGTGAGTCAAGTGGGTGTAAAGCCACATAAACACAGCCATGAAAAGCAGCTAAACCCCATTATAAAAATAAATTACTTTTAAAAACCCATAAAACAAAGACAGTGAAAGAGAGAGAAATTCTTACAAAATTCGTTCAGAGGCTGTGATGCAACCTGGATTGACCATATCAAGACCCACAGCTGGATGAGACATAAGGGTGGACACTCTTGGGGCTGAGAGGTTGGGTGTGGTTGGGTGAGCAAACGCAGACCCTTTAAAGTAATACTGCATGGTACCCATCCCATGGGTCCCAAATCTCCAGGTTCAAGGGCATCTTCCTACATCGAAAACATGCATGAGAAACCCAGAAGATGGTACACCGTGTGATTTTGAAAGGTTTCTAAAACGCACCTCATTTCTCATCTCCTTGTGCTCGGTTTCGCCATTCCAGCTACTTTACTAGCAATCTCCCTACTTGGAGAATCAGCACCTTTAACCTCCTGTTCCCTACAGGTTGCAATTTGTCCTGAGGACGAACGGGAAGAGGGGCAACCAATGAGAGACTAGATCTAGGTGTTGGGACAGGCACAGGTCACTCTATTTTCCCAACAGGAAGAAGAATTAACCACAGGCTCAGCCTGCCGCCCAGAAGCAGAATAGGGCCTGAGGCAATCCCGCGCTTTTGCGGCCAGCTCCCAAAAAAGACAGTTGAAAAATGGACCTCAGGGAAACTGCAATTCACAAACCCGCAGAGTTATAAATGATAACTCTCATCCACAGATATATTGAGGGAAGGCAACGAAGAGGATTTGAAAGCAAGGCAGAATTGCAGGAAACAGATTTCAGGAGGTAGATACGAATCGCCTTTAAAGCACATGAAAAGCGGCAAAACGTCGACAATGATGCCCTTGGCCAAAAAGGGCTTATGCGTTTTTTCCTGAATATATTCAGGAAAAAACGCATACGCCCTTTTTGGCCAACCAAGCAACCTGGAAAGGCAAATCAGCGCTACAAAGAAGTCTCGCTTCCCATCCGTGAAAAGGGCCATGCTGCAAAAAGTGTCAAAACCAGAAATGCAGGACAGGCCATGGAGAAATGGCAGCCTTGCTACACTGATGGGCGGGATGTAAATTGCCAACAACCACTCTGGAGAAGTGTACGTTGTGTCCTGAAACATCGGAAAAAAAACAGCTTAGGGAGCATAGGGCACGTCCACTCATGGGCGTATAAATTGGAAAAACTAAAAATCAGCAAGACACAGGCACCGGAAAGTTTAGGGCTGCTCTGTTGACAAGAACCTCCACTTCATGACACCTTAAATATCCCAGGAAAGAGAAAAATGGATAAACAAGTTGTGGTCCTTATGTACAATGGAATATCACTCAGACATGAAATCAATGTCATAAGGCTAGTAGAAGCAAGATGAGTGGAGTTAGGTACGACGATTCTAAGTGAAATAAGTCACACAGAAAAAGACACTTATCATAAGCTATCACTTATAGAGGGAATGTAAAAACCGCTACACTTGAACTGAATTACAAAACAGAACAGAGTCACACGTTTAGAAAACACACTATAGCTGCTTAACAGGAAAGGTGAGGTGGGGTGATGCATAAAACAAGGGTTTCAAATTCGCTCAGATACCGTTCCATACACCCAATATGTAATAGACAAGACCTACTCCTTGCTCAGTGAACTGGACTCAACACCCCCTATTCACCGCACAAGAATATATGTGACTAGTAAGAATCTTAAAACCTATGTATTGATATCTGTCTGGAAGTGAGTCAAGTGGGTGTAAAGCCGCATAAACACAGCCATGAAAAGCAGCTAAACCCCATTATAAAAATAAATTACTTTTAAAAACCCGTAAAACAAAGACAGTGAAAGAGAGAGAAATTCTTACAAAATTCGTTCAGAGGCTGTGATGCAACCTGGATTGACCATATCTAGACCCACAGCTGGATGAGACATAAGGGTGGACACTCTTGGGGCTGAGAGGTTGGGTGAGGTTGGGTGAGCAAACGCAGACCCTTTAAAGTAATACTGCGTGGTACCCATCCCATGGGTCCCAAATCTCCAGGTTCAAGGGCATCTTCCTACATCGAAAACATGCATGAGAAACCCAGAAGATGGTACACCGTGTGATTTTGAAAGGTTTCTAAAACGCACCTCATTTCTCATCTCCTTGTGCTCGGTTTCGCCATTCCAGCTACTTTACTAGCAATCTCCCTACTTGGAGAATCAGCACCTTTAACCTCCTGTTCCCTACAGGTTGCAATTTGTCCTGAGGATGAACGGGAAGAGGGGCAACCAATGAGAGACTAGATCTAGGTGTTGGGACAGGCACAGGTCACTCTATTTTCCCAACAGGAAGAAGAATTAACCACAGGCTCAGCCTGCCGCCCAGAAGCAGAATAGGGCCTGAGGCAATCCCGCGCTTTTGTGGCCAGCTCCCAAAAAAGACAGTTGAAAAATGGAGCTCAGGGAAACTGCAATTCACAAACCCGCAGAGTTATAAATGATAACTGTCATCCACAGATATATTGAGGGAAGGCAACGAAGAGGATTTGAAAGCAAGGCAGAATTGCAGGAAACAGATTTCAGGAGGTAGATACGAATCGCTTTAAAGCACATGAAAAGCGGCAAAACGTCGACAATGATGCCCTTGGCCAAAAAGGGCGTATGCGTTTTTTCCTGAATATATTCAGGAAAAAACGCATACGCCCTTTTTGGCCAACCAAGCAACCTGGAAAGGCAAATCAGCACTATAAAGAAGTCTCGCTTCCCATCGGTCAAAAGGGCGATGCTGCAAAAAGTGTCAAAACCAGAAATGCAGGACAGGCCATGGAGAAATGGCAGCCTTGCTACACTGATGGGCGGGATGTAAATTGCCAACACCCACTCTGGAGAAGTGTACGTTGTGTCCTGAAACATCGAAAAAAAACAGCTTAGGGAGCATAGGGCACGTCCACTCATGGGCGTATAAATTGGAAAAACTAAAAATCAGCAAGACACAGGCACCGGAAAGTTTAGGGCTGCTCTGTTGACAAGAACCTCCACTTCATGACACCTTAAATATCCCAGGAAAGAGAAAAATGGATAAAGAAGTTGTGGTCCTTATGAACAATGGAATATCACTCAGACATGAAATCAATGTCATAAGGCTAGTAGAAGCAAGATGAGTGGAGTTAGGTACGACGATTCTAAGTGAAATAAGTCACACAGAAAAAGACACTTATCATAAGCTATCACTTATAGCGGGAATGTAAAAACCGCTACACTTGAACTGAATTACAAAACAGAACAGAGTCACACGTTTAGAAAACACACTATAGCTGCTTAACAGGAAAGGTGAGGTGGGGTGATGCATAAAACAAGGGTTTCAAATTCGCTCACATACCGTTCCATACACCCAATATGTAATAGACAAGACCTACTCCTTGCTCAGTGAACTGGACTCAACACCCCCTATTCCCCGCACAAGAATATATGTGACTAGTAAGAATCTTAAAACCTATGTATTGATATCTGTCTAGAAGTGAGTCAAGTGGGTGTAAAGCCGCATAAACACAGCCATGAAAGGCAGCTAAACCCCATTATAAAAATAAATTACTTTTAGAAACCCGTAAAACAAAGACAGTGAAAGAGAGAGAAATTCTTACAAAATTCGTTCAGAGGCTGTGATGCAACCTGGATTGACCATATCTAGACCCACACCTGGATGAGACATAAGGGTGGACACTCTTGGGGCTGAGAGGTTGGGTGAGGTTGGGTGAGAAAACGCAGACCCTTTAAAGTAATACTGCGTGGTACCCATCCCATGGGTCCCAAATCTCCAGGTTCAACGGCATCTTCCTACATCGAAAACATGCATGAGAAACCCAGAAGATGGTACACCGTGTGATTTTGAAAGGTTTCTAAAACGCACCTCATTTCTCATCTCCTTGTGCTCGGTTTCGCCATTCCAGCTACTTTACTAGCAATCTCCCTACTTGGAGAATCAGCACCTTTAACCTCCTGTTCCCTACAGGTTGCAATTTGTCCTGAGGACGAACGGGAAGAGGGGCAACCAATGAGAGACTAGATCTAGGTGTTGGGACAGGCACAGGTCACTCTATTTTCCCAACAGGAAGAAGAATTAACCACAGGCTCAGCCTGCCGCCCAGAAGCAGAATAGGGCCTGAGGCAATCCCGCGCTTTTGCGGCCAGCTCCCAAAAAAGACAGTTGAAAAATGGACCTCAGGGAAACTGCAATTCACAAACCCGCAGAGTTATAAATGATAACTCTCATCCACAGATATATTGAGGGAAGGCAACGAAGAGGATTTGAAAGCAAGGCAGAATTGCAGGAAACAGATTTCAGGAGGTAGATACGAATCGCCTTTAAAGCCCATGAAAAGCGGCAAAACGTCGACAATGATGCCCTTGGCCAAAAAGGGCGTATGCGTTTTTTCCTGAATATATTCAGGAAAAAACACATACGCCCTTTTTGGCCAACCAAGCAACCTGGAAAGGCAAATCAGCGCTACAAAGAAGTCTCGCTTCCCATCGGTGAAAAGGGCCATGCTGCAAAAAGTGTCAAAACCAGAAATGCAGGACAGGCCATGGAGAAATGGCAGCCTTGCTACACTGATGGGCGGGATGTAAATTGCCAACAGCCACTCTGGAGAAGTGTACGTTGTGTCCTGAAACATCGAAAAAAAACAGCTTAGGGAGCATAGGGCACGTCCACTCATGGGCGTATAAATTGGAAAAATTAAAAATCAGCAAGACACAGGCACCGGAAAGTTTAGGGCTGCTCTGTTGACAAGAACCTCCACTTCATGACACCTTAAATATCCCAGGAAAGAGAAAAATGGATAAAGAAGTTGTGGTCCTTATGTACAATGGAATATCACTCAGACATGAAATCAATGACATAAGGCTAGTAGAAGCAAGATGAGTCGAGTTAGGTACGACGATTCTAAGTGAAATAAGTCACACAGAAAAAGACACTTATCATAAGCTATCACTTATAGTGGGAATGTAAAAACCGCTACACTTGAACTGAATTACAAAACAGAACAGAGTCACACGTTTAGAAAACACACTATAGCTGCTTAACAGGAAAGGTGAGGTGGGGTGATGCATAAAACAAGGGTTTCAAATTCCATACACCCAATATGTAATAGACAAGACCTACTCCTTGCTCAGTGAACTGGACTCAACACCCCCTATTCCCCGCACAAGAATATATGTGACTAGTAAGAATCTTAAAACCTATGTATTGATATCTGTCTGGAAGTGAGTCAAGTGGGTGTAAAGCCGCATAAACACAGCCATGAAAGGCAGCTAAACCCCATTATAAAAATAAATTACTTTTAAAAACCCGTAAAACAAAGACAGTGAAAGAGAGAGAAATTCTTACAAAATTCGTTCAGAGGCTGTGATGCAACCTGGATTGACCATATCTAGACCCACACCTGGATGAGACATAAGGGTGGACACTCGTGGGGCTGAGAGGTTGGGTGAGGTTGGGTGAGAAAACGCAGACCCTTTAAAGTAATACTGCGTGGTACCCATCCCATGGGTCCCAAATATCCAGGTTCAAGGGCATCTTCCTACATCGAAAACATGCATGAGAAACCCAGAAGATGGTACACCGTGTGATTTTGAAAGGTTTCTAAAACGCACCTCATTTCTCATCTCCTTGTGCTCGGTTTCGCCATTCCAGCTAGTTTACTAGCAATCTCCCTACTTGGAGAATCAGCACCTTTAACCTCCTGTTCCCTACAGGTTGCAATTTGTCCTGAGGACGAACGGGAAGAGGGGCAACCAATGAGAGAATAGATCTAGGTGTTGGGACAGGCACAGGTCACTCTATTTTCCCAACAGGAAGAAGAATTAACCACAGGCTCAGCCTGCCGCCCAGAAGCAGAATAGGGCCTGAGGCAATCCCGCGCTTTTGCGGCCAGCTCCCAAAAAAGACATTTGAAAAATGGAGCTCAGGGAAACTGCAATTCACAAACCCGCAGAGTTATAAATGATAACTCTCATCCACAGATATATTGAGGGAAGGCAACGAAGAGGATTTGAAAGCAAGGCAGAATTGCAGGAAACAGATTTCAGGAGGTAGATACGAATCGCCTTTAAAGCACATGAAAAGCGGCAAAAGGTCGACAATGATGCCCTTGGCCAAAAAGGGCGTATGCGTTTTTTCCTGAATATATTCAGGAAAAAACACATACGCCCTTTTTGGCCAACCAAGCAACCTGGAAAGGCAAATCAGCGCTACAAAGAAGTCTTGCTTCCCATCCGTGAAAAGGGCCATGCTGCAAAAAGTGTCAAAACCAGAAATGCAGGACAGGCCATGGAGAAATGGCAGCCTTGCTACACTGATGGGCGGGATGTAAATTGCCAACAGCCACTCTGGAGAAGTGTACGTTGTGTCCTGAAACATCGAAAAAAAACAGCTTAGGGAGCATAGGGCACGTCCACTCATGGGCGTATAAATTGGAAAAACTAAAAATCAGCAAGACACAGGCACCGGAAAGTTTAGGGCTGCTCTGTTGACAAGAACCTCCACTTCATGACACCTTAAATATCCCAGGAAAGAGAAAAATGGATAAAGAAGTTGTGGTCCTTATGTACAATGGAATATCACTCACACATGAAATCAATGTCATAAGGCTAGTAGAAGCAAGATGAGTGGAGTTAGGTACGACGATTCTAAGTGAAATAAGTCACACAGAAAAAGACACTTATCATAAGCTATCACTTATAGAGGGAATGTAAAAACCGCTACACTTGAACTGAATTACAAAACAGAACAGAGTCACACGTTTAGAAAACACACTATGGCTGCTTAACGGGAATGGTGAGGTGGGGTGATGCATAAAACAAGGGTTTCAAATTCGCTCAGATACCGTTCCATACACCCAATATGTAATAGACAAGACCTACTCCTTGCTCAGTGAACTGGACTCAACACCCCCTATTCCCCGCACAAGAATATATGTGACTAGTAAGAATCTTAAAACCTATGTATTGATATCTGTCTGGAAGTGAGTCAAGTGGGTGTAAAGCCGCATAAACACAGCCATGAAAAGCAGCTAAACCCCATTATAAAAATAAATTACTTTTAAAAACCCGTAAAACAAAGACAGTGAAAGAGAGAGAAATTCTTACAAAATTCGTTCAGAGGCTGTGATGCAACCTGGATTGACCATATCTAGACCCACACCTGGATGAGACATAAGGGTGGACACTCTTGGGGCTGAGAGGTTGGGTGAGGTTGGGTGAGAAAACGCAGACCCTTTAAAGTAATACTGCGTGGTACCCATCCCATGGGTCCCAAATCTCCAGGTTCAAGGGCATCTTCCTACATCGAAAACATGCATGAGAAACCCAGAAGATGGTACACCGTGTGATTTTGAAAGGTTTCTAAAACGCACCTCATTTCTCATCTCCTTGTGCTCGGTTTCGCCATTCCAGCTACTTTACTAGCAATCTCCCTACTTGGAGAATCAGCACCTTTAACCTCCTGTTCCCTACAGGTTGCAATTTGTCCTGAGGACGAACGGGAAGAGGGGCAACCAATGAGAGACTAGATCTAGGTGTTGGGACAGGCACAGGTCACTCTATTTTCCCAACAGGAAGAAGAATTAACCACAGGCTCAGCCTGCCGCCCAGAAGCAGAATAGGGCCTGAGGCAATCCCGCGCTTTTGCGGCCAGCTCCCAAAAAAGACAGTTGAAAAATGGAGCTCAGGGAAACTGCAATTCACAAACCCGCAGAGTTATAAATGATAACTCTCATCCACAGATATATTGAGGGAAGGCAACGAAGAGGATTTGAAAGCAAGGCAGAATTGCAGGAAACAGATTTCAGGAGGTAGATACGAATCGCCTTTAAAGCACATGAAAAGCGGCAAAACGTCGACAATGATGCCCTTGGCCAAAAAGGGCGTATGCGTTTTTTCCTGAATATATTCAGGAAAAAACGCATACGCCCTTTTTGGCTAACCAAGCAACCTGGAAAGGCAAATCAGCGCTACAAAGAAGTCTCGCTTCCCATCGGTCAAAAGGGCGATGCTGCAAAAAGTGTCAAAACCAGAAATGCAGGACAGCCCATGGAGAAATGGCAGCCTTGCTACACTGATGGGCGGGATGTAAATTGCCAACACCCACTCTGGAGAAGTGTACGTTGTGTCCTGAAACATCGAAAAAAAACAGCTTAGGGAGCATAGGGCACGTCCACTCATGGGCGTAGAAATTGGAAAAATTAAAAATCAGCAAGACACAGGCACCGGAAAGTTTAGGGCTGCTCTGTTGACAAGAACCTCCACTTCATGACACCTTAAATATCCCAGGAAAGAGAAAAATGGATAAAGAAGTTGTGGTCCTTATGTACAATGGAATATCACTCAGACATGAAATCAATGACATAAGGCTAGTAGAAGCAAGATGAGTCGAGTTAGGTACGACGATTCTAAGTGAAATAAGTCACACAGAAAAAGACACTTATCATAAGCTATCACTTATAGTGGGAATGTAAAAACCGCTACACTTGAACTGAATTACAAAACAGAACAGAGTCACACGTTTAGAAAACACACTATAGCTGCTTAAAAGGAAAGGTGAGGTGGGGTGATGCATAAAACAAGGGTTTCAAATTCCATACACCCAATATGTAATAGACAAGACCTACTCCTTGCTCAGTGAACTGGACTCAACACCCCCTATTCCCCGCACAAGAATATATGTGACTAGTAAGAATCTTAAAACCTATGTATTGATATCTGTCTGGAAGTGAGTCAAGTGGGTGTAAAGCCGCATAAACACAGCCATGAAAGGCAGCTAAACCCCATTATAAAAATAAATTACTTTTAAAAACCCGTAAAACAAAGACAGTGAAAGAGAGAGAAATTCTTACAAAATTCGTTCAGAGGCTGTGATGCAACCTGGATTGACCATATCTAGACCCACACCTGGATGAGACATAAGGGTGGACACTCCTGGGGCTGAGAGGTTGGGTGAGGTTGGGTGAGAAAACGCAGACCCTTTAAAGTAATACTGCGTGGTACCCATCCCATGGGTCCCAAATATCCAGGTTCAAGGGCATCTTCCTACATCGAAAACATGCATGAGAAACCCAGAAGATGGTACACCGTGTGATTTTGAAAGGTTTCTAAAACGCACCTCATTTCTCATCTCCTTGTGCTCGGTTTCGCCATTCCAGCTAGTTTACTAGCAATCTCCCTACTTGGAGAATCAGCACCTTTAACCTCCTGTTCCCTACAGGTTGCAATTTGTCCTGAGGACGAACGGGAAGAGGGGCAACCAATGAGAGAATAGATCTAGGTGTTGGGACAGGCACAGGTCACTCTATTTTCCCAACAGGAAGAAGAATTAACCACAGGCTCAGCCTGCCGCCCAGAAGCAGAATAGGGCCTGAGGCAATCCCGCGCTTTTGCGGCCAGCTCCCAAAAAAGACATTTGAAAAATGGAGCTCAGGGAAACTGCAATTCACAAACCCGCAGAGTTATAAATGATAACTCTCATCCACAGATATATTGAGGGAAGGCAACGAAGAGGATTTGAAAGCAAGGCAGAATTGCAGGAAACAGATTTCAGGAGGTAGATACGAATCGCCTTTAAAGCACATGAAAAGCGGCAAAAGGTCGACAATGATGCCCTTGGCCAAAAAGGGCGTATGCGTTTTTTCCTGAATATATTCAGGAAAAAACACATACGCCCTTTTTGGCCAACCAAGCAACCTGGAAAGGCAAATCAGCGCTACAAAGAAGTCTTGCTTCCCATCCGTGAAAAGGGCCATGCTGCAAAAAGTGTCAAAACCAGAAATGCAGGACAGGCCATGGAGAAATGGCAGCCTTGCTACACTGATGGGCGGGATGTAAATTGCCAACAGCCACTCTGGAGAAGTGTACGTTGTGTCCTGAAACATCGAAAAAAAACAGCTTAGGGAGCATAGGGCACGTCCACTCATGGGCGTATAAATTGGAAAAACTAAAAATCAGCAAGACACAGGCACCGGAAAGTTTAGGGCTGCTCTGTTGACAAGAACCTCCACTTCATGACACCTTAAATATCCCAGGAAAGAGAAAAATGGATAAAGAAGTTGTGGTCCTTATGTACAATGGAATATCACTCACACATGAAATCAATGTCATAAGGCTAGTAGAAGCAAGATGAGTGGAGTTAGGTACGACGATTCTAAGTGGAATAAGTCACACAGAAAAAGACACTTATCATAAGCTATCACTTATAGAGGGAATGTAAAAACCGCTACACTTGAACTGAATTACAAAACAGAACAGAGTCACACGTTTAGAAAACACACTATGGCTGCTTAACGGGAATGGTGCGGTGGGGTGGTGCATAAAACAAGGGTTTCAAATTCGCTCAGATACCGTTCCATACACCCAATATGTAATAGACAAGACCTACTCCTTGCTCAGTGAACTGGACTCAACACCCCCTATTCCCCGCACAAGAATATATGTGACTAGTAAGAATCTTAAAACCTATGTATTGATATCTGTCTGGAAGTGAGTCAAGTGGGTGTAAAGCCGCATAAACACAGCCATGAAAGGCAGCTAAACCCCATTATAAAAATAAATTACTTTTAAAAACCCGTAAAACAAAGACAGTGAAAGAGAGAGAAATTCTTACAAAATTCGTTCAGAGGCTGTGATGCAACCTGGATTGACCATATCTAGACCCACACCTGGATGAGACATAAGGGTGGACACTCTTGGGGCTGAGAGGTTGGGTGAGGTTGGGTGAGCAAACGCAGACCCTTTAAAGTAATACTGCGTGGTACCCATCCCATGGGTCCCAAATCTCCAGGTTCAAGGGCATCTTCCTACATCGAAAACATGCATGAGAAACCCAGAAGATGGTACACCGTGTGATTTTGAAAGGTTTCTAAAACGCACCTCATTTCTCATCTCCTTGTGCTCGGTTTCGCCATTCCAGCTACTTTACTAGCAATCTCCCTACTTGGAGAATCAGCACCTTTAACCTCCTGTTCCCTACAGGTTGCAATTTGTCCTGAGGACGAACGGGAAGAGGGGCAACCAATGAGAGACTAGATCTAGGTGTTGGGACAGGCACAGGTCACTCTATTTTCCCAACAGGAAGAAGAATTAACCACAGGCTCAGCCTGCCACCCAGAAGCAGAATAGGGCCTGAGGCAATCCCGCGCTTTTGCGGCCAGCTCCCAAAAAAGACAGTTGAAAAATGGAGCTCAGGGAAACTGCAATTCACAAACCCGCAGAGTTATAAATGATAACTCTCATCCACAGATATATTGAGGGAAGGCAACGAAGAGGATTTGAAAGCAAGGCAGAATTGCAGGAAACAGATTTCAGGAGGTAGATACGAATCGCCTTTAAAGCACATGAAAAGCGGCAAAAGGTCGACAATGATGCCCTTGGCCAAAAAGGGCGTATGCGTTTTTTCCTGAATATATTCAGGAAAAAACGCATACGCCCTTTTTGGCCAACCAAGCAACCTGGAAAGGCAAATCAGCGCTACAAAGAAGTCTCGCTTCCCATCGGTCAAAAGGGCGATGCTGCAAAAAGTGTCAAAACCAGAAATGCAGGACAGCCCATGGAGAAATGGCAGCCTTGCTACACTGATGGGCGGGATGTAAATTGCCAACACCCACTCTGGAGAAGTGTACGTTGTGTCCTGAAACATCGAAAAAAAACAGCTTAGGGAGCATAGGGCACGTCCACTCATGGGCGTAGAAATTGGAAAAATTAAAAATCAGCAAGACACAGGCACCGGAAAGTTTAGGGCTGCTCTGTTGACAAGAACCTCCACTTCATGACACCTTAAATATCCCAGGAAAGAGAAAAATGGATAAAGAAGTTGTGGTCCTTATGTACAATGGAATATCACTCAGACATGAAATCAATGACATAAGGCTAGTAGAAGCAAGATGAGTCGAGTTAGGTACGACGATTCTAAGTGAAATAAGTCACACAGAAAAAGACACTTATCATAAGCTATCACTTATAGTGGGAATGTAAAAACCGCTACACTTGAACTGAATTACAAAACAGAACAGAGTCACACGTTTAGAAAACACACTATAGCTGCTTAACAGGAAAGGTGAGGTGGGGTGATGCATAAAACAAGGGTTTCAAATTCCATACACCCAATATGTAATAGACAAGACCTACTCCTTGCTCAGTGAACTGGACTCAACACCCCCTATTCCCCGCACAAGAATATATGTGACTAGTAAGAATCTTAAAACCTATGTATTGATATCTGTCTGGAAGTGAGTCAAGTGGGTGTAAAGCCGCATAAACACAGCCATGAAAGGCAGCTAAACCCCATTATAAAAATAAATTACTTTTAAAAACCCGTAAAACAAAGACAGTGAAAGAGAGAGAAATTCTTACAAAATTCGTTCAGAGGCTGTGATGCAACCTGGATTGACCATATCTAGACCCACACCTGGATGAGACATAAGGGTGGACACTCTTGGGGCTGAGAGGTTGGGTGAGGTTGGGTGAGAAAACGCAGACCCTTTAAAGTAATACTGCGTGGTACCCATCCCATGGGTCCCAAATCTCCAGGTTCAAGGGCATCTTCCTACATCGAAAACATGCATGAGAAACCCAGAAGATGGTACACCGTGTGATTTTGAAAGGTTTCTAAAACGCACCTCATTTCTCATCTCCTTGTGCTCGGTTTCGCTATTCCAGGTAGTTTACTAGCAATCTCCCTACTTGGAGAATCAGCACCTTTAACCTCCTGTTCCCTACAGGTTGCAATTTGTCCTGAGGACGAACGGGAAGAGGGGCAACCAATGAGAGACTAGATCTAGGTGTTGGGACAGGCACAGGTCACTCTATTTTCCCAACAGGAAGAAGAATTAACCACAGGCTCAGCCTGCCGCCCAGAAGCAGAATAGGGCCTGAGGCAATCCCGCGCTTTTGCGGCCAGCTCCCAAAAAAGACATTTGAAAAATGGAGCTCAGGGAAACTGCAATTCACAAACCCGCAGAGTTATAAATGATAACTCTCATCCACAGATATATTGAGGGAAGGCAACGAAGAGGATTTGAAAGCAAGGCAGAATTGCAGGAAACAGATTTCAGGAGGTAGATACGAATCGCCTTTAAAGCACATGAAAAGCGGCAAAACGTCGACAATGATGCCCTTGGCCAAAAAGGGCGTATGCGTTTTTTCCTGAATATATTCAGGAAAAAACACATACGCCCTTTTTGGCCAACCAAGCAACCTGGAAAGGCAAATCAGCGCTACAAAGAAGTCTCGCTTCCCATCGGTGAAAAGGGCCATGCTGCAAAAAGTGTCAAAACCAGAAA